>NC_071467.1:18627534-18965911 GCF_028500815.1 Rissa tridactyla
CACCGGTAAGACGGAAGAAATTTAGATTAAGTGAAGAAGAAAACTATGTAAAAGGTTTCTATAGAGATGCAAGTGAAGACGGATTGTTCAGTGCTGTTGGAAAAGGTGCAAATTTTTCTGTAATAGAATAACATGGAAAAACATCAATTTTAGGCTGAACATTAAACTTTTCATAACAGTCTGTTAAACAAATGGAGGTCTTGAATTGTTTTAGTAGGACTCATTAAAACCAGCTCCGAATCTGGTGAAAATATATGTTTTCTGTCTAGCAAATCTATCAGTTGAGGGGGTTATATGTAGAGAGCGATACTATTATTTTGTAATTATAGGTTTAGAAAAAATTTTGAAGTACACTTTTGTGTTGCATTTTTGGCACAAAAATATAATGAATAGGTTACTGTTGTCCAGCATTACAACTGGAAAGGAATATTTAGTCGAAAACTTTACTAAAATGTAGTTACTTAATGAATTTCATTCAAAGTTCTATTTAAGATATGGTACAGTTCTTGACTAGCATAACCTGCTTTGTCTTATTTTTATATCTTAATATTACAGTGTTCTGTTTGCTGCCTTTCGCTCTCTTGCTAGTATGTTTAATATATCAATATTTTCATGAAGACCCAGATGTCTCATTTCCCATATTATATTTTAGAATTCATGTAGTAATGTGTACCAGTGTTCTTGTTCCCTTAGGATGCTGTGTGATTGGTAGTTTGTTTTCAATTTCTTCTTTGATTATTTACATCCTCTGAACTATCCTTTGCATGAAGATACTGTCAGGTTATGTGATAAAAGCTTACCTGCACACCCACAAAGGAGCACAGGGAGATAATGGCAGCAGGGAGATCCCAGGTAATATCTTGTCCAGCTATTCCCAGGCCTATCACAGGAGACATCAGCCTATCACAGGTCTATCTTCAAAAGCCCAGAGGGGCAAGCAGCACAGTGGCAGGCGGGAACACAAGTTAAGGACTCAGAGGAAAGATACAGTGTCCAGGCCCCTAAGAAGGCAATCCCAGGAGAACCTTAGTCCCAGTGTCCAGGTGTGAAACCCATCCAGATAAGTTGTCAGGAGCAGCTCTGTGGATCACTTTTCAGACTACGGGTGAGGTCACAGCCTAGGGGTGGGACACATGGGTATCAGGGGAAGAGCATTTTGGAATCACACAGAACTTATTATTGTATGTTTACAAGAGGAACTGAAGGTGGGAAAAGATGATTTAGTTGATTTGAGGAGGGACAAGCATAGGGAAATAGAGGTGTAAAGGAATAAAAAGAGTCTGTCTTGTAAATAATTTGCTGATTATTATGCTGGTCTGGCCATGCCCCAGGCCTGGTCAGTGCAGTCCGCCCTGTTTTATGAAACTCCACCACCTTCAACTATTTTCTAGTAATGGTCCCTTTACTCCACGTGCATGTGTGTGTATGGAATCTGCAGTGCCAGCAAACAGAGTGAGTGTGTGATCACTAGCAGCGATCAAGCTGGACCAGCTGGTTAGCAGGTGAAGTGGCCTAGGAGACAGGAGTGTATGTGGGTCTACAAGGCATAACCCTAGGTGTGGGAACACCTGTGTGTCTCTAAGGTGAGAACACAATGGGATTGACTATGGGACCAAGGGTGCCCTAGCCAGCTCTGTGTGTGTGTCCGTCTGAGTGAAGTATCTGTTCCAGCAACTGGAGAAGGATTATGTGGCCTTGGAGGATCGTATGTGAAAATGCCAGTAATATATATTAGACATAATATATAACACATATTAATGATAAAGATGATAATGTATATTTTGCCACTAATGAGATTCCATCCCGCTCAGCCAGTGATGGAAGCAGGATGAAGCTGCTGGTGTTGTCTGCATTTATGTGAGCACTCTGTGTGGCTATCTGTAATCTGTGGCCAGCCATATATACACATGCATACGTATACGTATACACGTGCTGTGTATGTGTGTTTTTCAGCTTTTCTGTTGGTTGGACCTGGGGACACAAAGTTGCAGCAGCCTCACCTATCTCAGGCTGTTGGATCTAACAGATACTCTAACAGATACAAAATTTAATTTCTTACTCTGTTATAGCAACATAATCCCAAAATATTTGTGCTTCTGTGCTTTCCAGCTTTCTCCTGTTCTGCAGTTTAAATTCCATCTCTTGACCTTCTTGACTGTAAGTGACAGCAGCTTGTTTCCCTTATGGTTCAAATGAAATCCTTTTCTCCTGTACTGGCACCTTTTTTCCCTGTGCCTCTACTTCCTGTGGAATCTGCTTCTTTGCCAAGCAAACAGCCTCTCTTCTCTCACTGGTCCTATGACCACTTCAGAGGATGTTATTGAAGAAGTCCTGGTCTTCATCTTCCCATACTTTTTCCTTCAGAACATCTTTTCTACTGTTTCCTCATTTGATGTTTGTTGAGTATGGAGAGGGCACGAAAGTGGAGCTAAAACTTTCACTGCAATGTATTTTGTCCAGGAGTTAAATCTGCTTGTCTTGTTAGTAATAAAACATGAAGTGTGATATCAGTATGCCCCTCCCTGTGAGCTGAGGCTCTTCTTATTTGGCAAATGTTTAGATATATGATTTTCACACTGTTGTTCAAACAAAGCAAGCATCCAAATATTGAAATCACCCTCTAATCCCTAAGCAGGTAACTACTTTCACAGAACACCAGAACTGTAGGTTACTAAAAAAGTAAGGCATACTGATAAATGAGACTTTGGAAGTTTATGTTTTGAGAAAGTCAAATAAAGAATCGTGTTTTTTACAGAGTAGGTGATTAACTTCATAATAAAATCTGAAGAGAAGTGGTGAAAAACTAGAGTCCTTTCTGAAAGGCATGCCATAGTAGGCATGCACAAGTAGGCAATAATTTGGTTAAAGATCCAATTTCAATAGACACTTGAACTAACATGTAGAGTATACTGATTTCTTTTTTGCCGTGTTGGGGTCTTTTCTAAATTACCATACCCTTTTTGAAGATATAACGGGAATCTTGTGATCCTCAAAACTCAAACTTAAACCAATACTAGTTATCATTTTTCTTATATTTAATGAGAAACTGTTTCTTAATAAGAAACTTTTTACATATTATGAAACAGCTACATAAGCCAAAATTCTTCTTTCAAATGGAAAATGGACTGAATAAATCTCATCTACAATGTTATACTCTCCAAATACCATTACTTGAAGATCCATTAAAGTCCATGAAAATTCTGCATTTTATGGCTTTGAATTGCTGTTACCAGGCATGTACAACACCCTTATGGAAGAAATTAACTCCAATAATTTATCTGACTCTTGGCTGCTGCTTATCTTGTTTGAACTCAGTGAGTTAAATGGCAACTGTTACCCTGATCTGATAGCCACCCTGCATGGCATCAAATCTCACCATAAAATGAAAAATGGGAGAATTTGTCACAAAAATCTTGATGCTATATGAATATGTCTTGGATATCCAGTATCTAAAGAAACACACTCAGATGTATGTGCTCTGCCACTAAATGTGACGGTATGAAACACCAGCAAAAATTCCGCATGAGTACTGACTATATGTCAGTTCTGAAACACAAAAGTCAGAAAGATAAATACACAAATAACCAAACAAGACCTATAAGATATGAGGGGAAAAATGCAGTTACTGAAGAAAGCAATTCAAGGATGCTTATTTAATTCCAATTAACTGACCAATTCTTTCAAGCTTTTAAAAACAAATTGATGGTAATAGAACTTCAAACTGTGGGAAGAACATGTCATGATTTGTAAAATATAGATTTAAAGTGAAGGATGCATCAAAAAATAACAGCAATACCAGAGTGATTCATGAAATGAGTGGTGTTGCCAAGTTTGCAACTAAAGATAATTACACATAGACTTGTGCATTCAGCTATGAACTCATTAAAATTGACTCAATTCCCACCCTGCTGTAGCAGTTATCACCTTAGCTACGCTACCATAAGATGACACTAATCCCTTCGATGAACTTGGAACTCTCAGCAGATAGCATGCTTTTCCCGTAAATAGGACACTTGGATGCAAACCACGTTTCTTATCTCCCAGGAGAGCTTCTTTAAACATCAGGCCATGGCAGAGACTGGACTGGAAACACTGAAGGAGGAAAGAAGAAACTCTCAACCCTTCCTGTTTAAGCTCTGACACTGTTTAGAAATAAGTTATTCATGGATTCAGGGAGTGACAGAGAATTATTTTATTGGCTTGATTTTATTTAAAATGACTTGATTTAATTTAATGATTTTATTCAAAGGAACTTACTTGGGAAGGTAAGTGGCTTGACCCTGACCTCAGAGCTACTTCTGAATTTTATCCATTTACTCTTACAGATAAAGGGCAAAAGTACCTGCCACTACAATGGCCATGAGTTCAAAATGAAGATGGCAAGATTAACTGCGTGAAGATCTGATCCTGTCTATCCATGGTAGATAATTTAGTGAAAGACTATTGAATTGGGGTCCTGAGGGTTCTTAAGTGCTACCGTACCAAGCTTGCATAGCCTAACTGGATTAGATAGAAGTTGGGTATCAAGTTGCTTAGACTGGGGAACTAATTGACCATGTAGAGGTACAACAATTGAAGATTTCAAAGTCAAACTGGAAGATGTCTTTAAGGCTTTGTAATATTAGGACTAGGTGACAGAGGTCTTTTTGGTTTTGAAAGTGATAGCAAGAATACTTTCTTTATGTACTAATACAGCTTTTGAAACCATGGTTCTTTGACAAAAAGTACACAGTGGAGAGAGAATGAGTGGGATGCAACAAAAAGTAGCAGTAATGACCAAGTAGCAATATATATGTACTAAGATATGCATTTTCCCCACCAAAACACTCTGAGAATAGAATGAAATATGCAGCATTTGAACATTTACTGGGTTTTGAACAGAAATCTGCTACAAGGAAACAATGACACCTGAACAATACTTTGGTGGCAAATAATAGGCATGATCCTGTAAAAATTAAAAAGTTTAAATTGTTACAGTTAATCTCATAAAGTATGCTAATCTATAGAGCTGAAGAAGAAGAAGCTGTGATGAAGGGAGCCACAAAGCCCGGCTGTTGCTGTGGTAAACCCATACCTGTAACCCACAAGTCAGAACTGAGACCAGAAAGTGAAAAGCATAAGTAATTGTTAGGGTATTCATAAACAGGAAATTGTCAAATCTGGGGAAACTGGGATCTGCAGGGAAATCAGGGTATGAAAAAGAGACATGGATGGCAATGTCTAAAGATCTATCTGAGTGTAATCACAGTTTCATTTCAGGGTTGGACAAAGACTTATTATAGTCTTCTTTCTTTGAGAGTGTTGATTTGCAACTATGAAATGTAAGTACCTAAAAAAAGCGTGCATAAAAATATATAAATATTGGTTTACAGGAAGAAATAAATTAAACCTGCTTTATATGTTGATAGTTTTCTTCAGCTGTTTTGGCAGTGGGGGACGAGAAGAGAATGTAATTGCTTAACATTGCAGTTTTGTTTCAGAGCGTTCAGGGGGGCTTGTTTTGTTGTTGTTGTGTTGTTTTTTTTTTTAATTTGTAACTAACTTTAATTAACTGGTTTGGGTTTTTTTCCATCCCCTCACCATCTTTCTATCCCAAGGGCCTTTAACTATGCAAAAAGTCTTGGTCAGGATTTGCAGAAAGTCAACATGACAATCACAATGCAATCACATCAACTCCTGTTTCGTGATAGACGCTTCCTCTCTTTTGATGAAGATTCTTTACTGCTTTCTGAATTTAAGTTTAAAAAGAGATTTCTTAACTCAATAGTTGAATTCCTTTATGTGAACACTGCATAAAATAGCAGTAGGACACCGATTTCAAAGTGATTACAATTAGTAATTATTTTACAGTTTTAATCTTAGTAGAGAGAGACACGCTGTGGTGTAATAGAGATACAGATTCTATGGTTTCAACAATGATATTAATGTGTCTTCTGGGGAAAAATTAACAACCTAAAATTACTTCATATTAGAGGAGTTTGGTGTTGCAGTAACATGGTTATATAATTAATCACTTCCACATAAGTTTTGAAAAAAACTAAAATGAAACTAATCTACTGGCATGTAATTCATATTGTAAGCTAGTATACAATAATGCCCCCTAGGCACTGAATTTTCTTTCTTGTACCAGTTTTTATTTTCATTTTTAGGGAAGCTGTGTGAAAGAATATATGATATAGCAGGATGGTCAACTTCTTATACATGTGAGGTCTATTGTGACCATTACCTTTGTATCTTAACATATAAAAAATAAAGAAAATATTTCCCACAACATTTTACAGTTTATTTCATAACTATATCCCTACCTAAACAAAGTAGCATGACACTTTTCAGACTTACCTCAGTTGCTCTGTAGAGGCCATGGGTAGACAGTTTGGCCATGTAGAATGTGTCCCAGAGAAGTTATATCTGAAAAAGACAAAGTTTGGGGCTCTGCCTTGACACTGGATGGGGAAACACCCTGGTGAGACGCAAAAGTCAGGATTGTAACTACTTCAAAGAATTAAAAATGAGAGGGGAAACTGGCAGTTAGAATTCATGTTGTAGAAGATGCTTATATGGCTTAAAATCTTGACAAGAAAGTCAGAGACTGACCTTCCAGATCTCTAGCTTATAAATATGATCTTAATTCAGGCAAGATTTCCTTTACTAGAACTACCTATTGAGTCAAAGATTTTTTTCTAAATGTGGCTAGGTGTTATGTCTTTTTGATATCAAAATGGCAGATGGTACAGGATCTGATATTTGACTAGTCTCCAACCCCACTGTGGAGAACAATGGAAAAAATTCAACCAGTACTTGCATTTATTCTGATTAAATGACTACATGGACAGACAGGTCTTTGGACATTATCTCTACTGCTAATCTTCTACAAAATATATTATGAGTACAACAGTTCCATGTCTGCAAGTTACCCAGACAAAGACAATGGAAATTAAATCTCTGTGGACGAGCACAAGCAGGTTACACTAGCACTGGTTTAAGTTGCACCATTTAATAACCATGAAATCGTATGGGCTGTTAGAGCACTTAGGTTCCTTTGCATTTTACAAGCAGTAATTGAGGTGAGCTACTGCAAGGAGTTGAACTGCACACCATAAATAGACCAGAAATTCTTACTTTCCAGGGCGTGGTGTTTCCTGTTTTTTTTGTTTGTTTTTAATGTCTGCTGTGCATGTTCATTGAAACATTTCAGAACATGCGCTTCATAAACTGATCAACTCAGGACCAGCAAAGTGAAAAAAATAATTTTGAAATGTCTCACTTTAGCTGCTTTCTACCTGCAGTGAGGTTGTCGGTTTCATGGTAATTTTCAGTAACATATACATCTTTTCATTTCTGATGATAAACTGTTCTTCCTACCAGGATGTTCTTTACAACATCTAACAGGAATCAGAATAATAAAACGGTCAATCCTTTCTGAACGAAGCTTAGTGACAGATGAAGTTGGCAACCCTCAGAGCTTAAATGAGTATTTCACCAGTATTCTAAATGGAAGCAGATGGCAACTTCCCAGAGACTGTGCATGTTCCCCGGGGGAGAGGAGAAACATTACAACACTCCGCCATTGCACTGGAGCAGATAATTAGGCAATTAGATCTATTAAAAGCTGACGAAGGGAAAAGTATAGATGAACCTTCTCCTTAGGCTTCAATATGGCAGTACTTGTGATAGCCTATGTAGAAAGTCACAGTGAACATGATTTGTGAATTTTAAGACTGATTTATTGTAATTTATGTATGTATGAGCATATGCATACCTAATATATACTATGTATATTTTACATACTTACATATATACATATATTTTTATATACATATGTTATATGTATGTGTGATTATGAATAATTATCTCTTTTCAGACAATGGTAAATTTGTTAAAAGTCCAAGTCAAAAGTAATTTATGCTCTAATTTCTCCCAGTGAACTTCATTCCACACAAATCTCCTTCAGGATGCCAAAATGTGAGGACTGGGAAGTATTCTCTCCCTCTTGGAGACTAGTTATCTTCCCCAGTGCATCTGGAAGAGACAAATATTCCCAATAGTATCAGAGGAAAGAGAGCTCCTCCACTTCTTAAAGAATATATTTGCTAGGAAATGAACTGATCTTCAGTGTGGACTCCGTATGTGTGTGTGTGTGCCTCCTTCAGCACCAGCCAGATGAGCCCAGTTTATTGATTTGTGTCATGGAATGAAAGATTGTTGTGAAATCTTAAGCAAAGATTTAAAAGTATTATTAGTTGCGGGATGTGGTATAAAACTTCTCTAAAGCCTGTGAACAGAACTGGATTTTAGGAAAGGGGTTCCTTTTCAATGTTAACGTAGAAAAAATTCCACAAATAAATTCTGATATATGAGAGAGTCAGGACAGCAACATTCTGTTCATATGTTTTTGCAGCTGATAAATGAACTGATGGAATTGGAACTAATTTCATTGTCATTATATATGTTGGGTAAAATGCTAACACTGTAAATGCTGCAATTTAATTATATTAATTGGATCTGATCTTTTTTTTGCACAGGTGTCAATCATAGATTTTACAATTTGCTTCTTGTATGTTTCTTGTGGTAGAAGGAAAAAGGCATATTCAAAGGGCCTTCCCAATATTGTCTTTTATAAGGATGCAAGTATAAACCTCTCTGTCTCTCTCCATATAGACAGGTATGTATAGGCATTTTATTAATAATCTATCATTAATTATTTAATTATCTACTCAAAATAATTACAATATAATATTTATTATTAATATATTATTAATAGTATTGATATTATTTATTTTCTTATGTCATGACTCAGGAGACTGTGGTTGTGACAGGTACTATACAAACACAGGAGAAAAAAGCATGTGATAATTCACACTTCAAAAATCTAACCTACTATAATCAAGTAAAATCACATCAAATACAATTTGGAAGATCCTAATCACATTGAAATCAATAGATCCCATAGATAATGTGACATGAAGCAGAATATACCTTTTGATCTTTGATGCAGCATGAAATGAAAATACAAGAAAGAATACAAAATTTCAGCAGAATAATATAAATAACAAAAAAGTCAAACATAAAGTAATAGAGGAAGAGATAGCAAGCAGTCAATACAGCTACAAAGCTGTAGATAGGTTGTCTCATCATCTTCTTAAGTGGTCAAGACATTTCAAAACTAAGTTAACTTAAAATAACTTTTCTTTTCAAGAGGCAGGAAAATTGGCTGCCTACAGCCTTTATGTTGCTTGTGACTGTCATGCTTGGTTTACTCTATATCAATATCTTCCCTCTTGTACTGTTCTTTTGCATCGCATACCCAAGAAAAGTGGAAACTTCCTTAGGTAATTTCTCTGCAAACAAGATCTTTTTCTAAATTACTTCCCAGTTTTATTTGCTTTTTAAAAAATGGTCTCCTTGAATTATCCCTGCCTTGTTCTGTACATCAGTGACAGTTCTACATTCTCTTCCAGTAATTTCTGGATAGTTTCCAGTTTCTATGACTTATTTTAGAAGCCAAGAATATAAACGGCCTTTCACCACTGCATTGTAATACTAATGTCCAACATCTTTGAAGGTTTCAGAGAGATAGTTCACACCCATGTGCACACAAATGGGTTTTATACATATGTGGTTGTCATTGAGGAAAGAAACTAGCAAGGACAATTCTCCTTGTCTTCATTGTACAGCAATGAAAACTGTTCATTGTATTGCCAAACGCCATCTTTAATGCAGAAGAGATAATGTCTCTATACTCCCTCAGAGCATTTTTTCAGTGTTTGATTTCTTCACATTCAACATTCAAGGAGACTAGGAGATTAACCTTCATCAGATAAAGTTAGTATCTTTGAAGTTTCCTTATATGATTCCTCACGGGAAAAAAAAAAAAAAAAGAAAAAAAACCTCTTTACAAGTAATTTGGCTTCATATAGATTTAGTAGGGGAAAAAAAAAAAGTAGTTCAGGGTACACAACCCAATGATTCTTTCTGGCATTAAATTCAATGAATCCGTGACTTGTTCCTTAACCATTTCTCCTTTCTACTTCAGTAATATGAATATATTACTGGACAATGAAAAAAACACAAATGGAGTGAAAAGTCTGTATTAAAAGCAAGTAGTTATTAAGATGTTTTAGTATCATTAAGACAGTTGTTCTCTGAACTTGTACCAAAGAAATAAAAGTTCATTGTCTATTGTATGGAGTGCCATGCATTAAACTTTTTGTAAAATCATGGTAAATGATATTTGAAATTATGCAAGAGAGGTAACAGATTTTAAAACCAAGTAATCAAGATAAAAATAGTTTCAATCACACAGAAATGAAATAATGTGGCAGCTACTGTAGACTGTAATGTTAGAATTATGATTATTTATAGAAAGTCACATGGTTTTAAGTTTTACAGTACTATGAGTAGTTTAAAACACTATAAACAATACACTGAAGAATTTTGTATTAAGTGTAAATGTATTGTTCTTTGAAATAAGGGAAGAAGAATTCATGTTATTTTTGTCAGCTGCTACTCAATTAAAAAAGTTACATAAATTAGATAAATAAATTCATTTCTCTCAATTTATAAATACACACTCTTCCTATTATTATATAGAAACTTGATTCTGAATGGTTCTTTACTGCTACTGCAATATTTTTATGTCTAATCTTTTTATTCAATTCATAGAATTGCTGGGTTGGAAGGGAGCTCATGAAAGTATCTAATTTCCTCTCTGTTTAAATACCTTTAAGTAATTTTGGCAGACGTTCTTTCTACTCTGTTTTTAACAGTGGTGGTGGAGGCTCCACAGCCTTCCTAATCTAGTGCAGTACTGTTCTATGTTTACCACGAGATGTCTCATCTCCTGAATTTCTTTGCTACAGTTATTATTTGTGCTATGCATGCATACATAGAAAACAAGAAAAATGGAAAACAGTTGGTTTGGTTATTTGTTTCAATATTTTTCAAGGAACTGATATTGATTGTGTATATCTATATTTACTGATTCCTCCTTTCTGACTTTATAAAAATAGGGACCATAGAGTTTTTTCCAGTCTTTCAATATCTCACCAAATTTCCTTGAGTTCTCAAGAGATAAAGGGCTTTGGCTCTGAGATTTCATTTGCCAAGGTCTAAGTATCTTTATATGAAATTAAGCTATAAAATGAAAACGTGCAAATTACCTGAGTACTTCTTAAGTTGTTTCTTGCTTGTTCCTGACTAAGATGTTATATTTCTCATTTTAATTACCACCTGGTCTGTGATCATCAATTTCGTATGATATGGTGTGCTTAATTTTTGTTGGCATTACTATGAATGTCATAGACTCCATCTTGCTATTAACATTCTTAGAAAAGAATTGCTTGTATACTCTTCCTTAGCACATTTCATTTGTGCATTAGCTTTTCTGGTTTTGCTCATGTCAAATTATTCTTAGTACTTTGTCCTGTGCTTCACTTTTTCTATGCATCTTTTTTTGTGTTTGAGATTCATGAAGAAACATCCCGATTCAGCCAAGTCGATTTTTCAAAACTTGCCCAAGCTTTCTTGCAGCAGGACATTGCAGTAGGACTTTTTGCATGTGTATTTCAAATACTGTTCATTAAAAATGAACAGTATTGGGAGACTTTTTTACCAGTTTTGACCTACTTCATAGGATGCCTTACGTACTCTTGGAGTTTATTATTTCAATCTAATATACTATGATACAATATAAAATATTCCTATTTCTATATTTCTACTAAAGTAATGTAAATGAAAATATTTAAATCCTTTATACACTGCATTTTGACATTATTTTACTTCTTACCACAAGAATGATGAACATTCATTTTATAAGCTCTCTGACCTAAATTGATTTCCTTCTTGATATTCAACCTTCCTAGTCCTGGAGGTGTTATATATCACTATGTGTTAAAAAAAAAAAAAAAAAAAAAAATCACTGGTATTCAGTTCACAAAACATTACCTCCTTGCCAATAGCTACTACACCTTCATCGGTCACTTAGATTCTCTATATGGTCACTAAAGAAACTAAAAGACAGTTCTCATGTTGTGAGTGATGTGATCTAAGCTAGGGATTTATTCTCCCAAGGCTAGTGTGGCTACCCAGAATTAGGTGAGGCAAAATTCTACCATATGTGTCATGCTGTCCTACCTCTCACCATACCTTACCAGATAGTTAAAGTATCCCAAAACCAATAATTCCAACCCTTTACATGATTCTGCCAGTTTGTAAAACAAAGCTGCATCTTCCTGCCCTTCTAGAATTGTCAGTGAACTCTTGCCATTGACTAGCTTCTCAAATATCTGTCACTCTATATTTTAGATTCCGGAGAATGTGCATTTGGTCTTGACACAGAGGGCAAACACAAGTCATTTATGAAGTCATCAAGGTCCTTGTGTGCATTAAGAGCATCCATGGTGATGGAGCTCTTAATCTCCATATGTGGTGAACTTTTTTTTTTATACTTATCCTTAGGCTTTTGTGAACGCTATTACGTTCATTATAGATAAGAAAAATTATAATTGTACTCTGTCCTTCCATCATTATTTGTTATGAATGCTGATCTGCCATTTCCTTCTCCTCTGACATCAATGATTACAAACATGTCTGTCATCACCTCCATAATTTCATTTCTACTGTATTGTGTTTCCTCATTCAAGACTACCTGTCCTCTCACTTTTGTGATGACAGCTTTCTTTTTCTGGCTTGCTTAGCTTTTCTAAAAGTAAAATGTATAAAATTCTGTTGCCTGAATGCTTTTGTATCTGTCTATATCTCTTACTTTATGCTTCATATATATACATAAATACATGAAACATAAAATATCATATCATATCACATCATATATTTTCTTATATGTGTGTATATATATACACACACACTTTTTTTGCCTTACCTTTACTTATTTCACTCTTGTTCCTTGTTTTTTTTTTCTAAAATTTCATGTCATATTCATTCATTTTTTCACATCTTAAAATTTGGATTTCATGAGTGGGCCATTCAATGCCTCTTTTACACAGTGAAAAAAGTAAGAATGAATTAGAAATTTAGATCACTTTTTTCTTAAGCCTGTTTAGTGTTAAGTACTTTGAGTGTGAAAAACTAGTTTATAAGTTAAATATTTTCATGCACCTTTGACATAAAACATTGTGTGATTTCAAGCAAGTAAAGCACTATAATTCAGAACTAAGCCCACATCCTGAGGTAATTCTTCAACTTATGGTAAAAGTAAAAGTTGTTTGGTGTGATTCCACTGATTATATTAATGTATGTCATTGTTCAGAAGTCATCAGCACTGTTAATATAAATGGAAAAGTCAAAGAGACATGAGAACTTTTCCTGCCTTAAGAATAATTCTTTTGATTTTGAAGTTAAAACTGAAGCTCTTAAAGTTATTTTAAAAGATGATTCCTGACTTAATGGTGTACCCCCAAGGAGCTTTTGACAAAAGTTTACAAGACATTTTCACAAATCGGTCACAAAAGAAAACAAAATGAAGCGCTGCCTTTTACAAGTACTGATTCATACATAATGATTGTTTTTTAACTAGCATCAATATGGAAAGTCACTTTTCTGGAAAACAGGAACTTTCTCAGTTTTTAGGGCATAGATTTTTCCAGCTAATAGGTTTATATAACCATCTTTCCCTAAAGAACAAATGTATTGTGTCAGTAAAGTCTGTGTCCTAATTCCTCATCACAGGTAGCTTAAAAAACTGCTATAAATAAATGAAATGTTAAACAGAATGTAAAGAGATGCTAGCTTCCATCGTGCAGTGGATTCAGAATATAAATGAAACATATGATAAAAGCTTCATATTAGCATGTTAGCAGCTTTACAACAGGCAACACTTTCCTCCACACAGCATGACAGTGCTTCATTTTCTCCACCTAGTCACAGTACATTGATTGGCTCAATTATCATTTTCTGACCTCATTTGGTAGTTCCTGATACTTAATGCTGAGAATTTTTACCAGAGTATACTACATTAAACTAGAATTTGTTTACTGTATACCTTGATATTAGGATTTGATAATGTAAGTCAATTACTTATCAGAGTATACACAAATTTCTTTTGATCAAAATACAATATACACTTTAATCTGAATCTGTAGGATCAGCCAATATGTCAACAAGCATATATATGCACGTGCATATACACCTTTGATGACTTTAATCACCAAAATTCTATTCTTCAAGTTCTTAAGTTTATAATTTAAGCCCTCACAAGTTAGAAAATGAGAAATTACATGCGTACAGCTTTCTTTTTATATATGTATTATTTAATTCTTTAATTTGTTTACATATATTTACAATACTGTATTTATGAGACTATAGATTTCATATTTTCTGCAAGATCTTTGCCTTTTTCTGTGTAGAAATAGAATTGTTCGATATGGGAATCTTGATAGTATAGAATACCTTTACTATCTGGAAGAACAAAATATCCCTTTGTTACTGAATCTTAAAATTAAGTGATGAGTGCGAGGAGATTATAGCACTATAAATGGTCTTTTCTAGTTAGTTGAATGTTACCTTTGGAACTGTATATTAAGCTTACGTTTGCTGCACAGTTTGTACATAATGTTGGACAAAGCAGTTGTAACAAACTTGACATTTATGTTTGGTAATTTCATGTATAATTTCTTGAAAACCTATTAAAGATAACACAGCCAAGATATTGGTTGAAATGTTATATTCACAGATTCCTCTGAAGTGAATCTGAATTGGCTGGAGAACAATCTACATGTCTTACAGTATTGTTAAATGACATCAGGGAATACTTCCAGACACTGAAACTTGATGGTCTTTAAGTTGTGAGAATATTCTCCATTAGAATATGGCCTTAAACCTCACACTTTAGGTTTGATTTGGCTTCATAAAGTCTTCATCAAACAAATCCCAAGCAAGGCTCAGAGGTTAGTATTGGGTAGAAATCATTTCCCATAGGCAGTTTATATGTGATGAGATGCTATTCAGATAAACAAGATGAGGTAGCTTGTAAAATGGATGCTCTCAGTGCCAGAGAATAGTCCTACATTTACTATTTGCTTTTATTTAGGAAGGGGTCCAAAGAACTCTTCAAGCTGAAAGACAGACACTTTTGGCCATGAATGGAAATTAATGCTTATAGCCACAGAATACTAATTGTTCTTGGTCTATACTGGACATTAGTTTCTTTACTTTTTCCTGGATACAATAAGAAGACAAGAAAATTCTCGAATTAAAGACCTTCTAATAAGGACTCTGTTTTCCTGGACTAGCCCAGCTCCTTGAAAGGATGGTCATTATCCATATTGATACTGTGCACGCATTAAATCTTCAAGCCTTCATACCATAAAATAAAGGATACTTTGAGTCTTAATCACTAAGCCCACAGATCCAAAAAAGGACTTTTTCAGACCTTAAATAATACAAAAAGCTGAGCACTCCCTCTGCTCAGGGTTCATGTCCTGGAATTACCTAAAACTGAGTAAACACATCACTGTTCCCTACTTCTAGCCGTCTGATCCTCTTTAGAGCATAGATATCCCAGCAGATGAGCAGATGGCTATCTACATCCTGCCTGAGTTACAAGAAAAAATAATGAACAGCTAGCTAGGCAGAGGAAAATTGCATTCTCCCAAGGGCCCAGTTTATTAAGATGTGATTAGATGAAATCTACAGCATGCCAGAAGATTCAGAACATTTCAGAAATGAAGTCAGTACTGTAGTTCATTGTAGAGGAGGAGAAAGAGAACCATCAACTTTTTATAATGACCCAACATTTAATGCCTCCATTCGAGAAGTAGGTGAGCAGAAAATTCAGTGCCCTTCCTGGATTCAGACATCTTCAACTTCTTAAAACATCTTTTTAAGCACTTCCCTGAGTGTGTTTTGTTTGGTGCTGTATTTCTAAATTTAAAGGCTTTCAATCCAAAGGCAAGGACAACCCAAGGACCAGAAACTCTAAAATTTGATTCTCTGAACACATTGGTACTCTGACGAATACTACATTATACAGTCATGTTGCCTTTTGTTTGTTCAACATTTAGACCCATGAAGCATTCATTATTTTTTTTTCCCCTATATAATGGCACAGCTTCAGAAAAGAATGGAAGAAGAATCAGGGGGTCACTAATGAAAATTGGCTAATATTTAACGTGTGCCTCCTGGGAACTTCCTGACCTTTACTTCAACTAACAGAAGTTTTAAAAACCATTTGTCATGGATGACTCTTTAGCTCCTTGGTTCTTAGATATGAGACAGAAACCATCCATAGCTCCTTCAGCTGTACTATTCTGAAGGCTGCAACAACTGAATATTTGTGGCATGTATTAAGTGAACTGTCTGAAAATCTACTGGCCTGAACCCCAGAGATTAGATTTCTTTAAGGTTTTGAGAACGTTTAGGATTACATGAAAGGTAGTCCCTGTTTCAATAGAAGCCTAAACTGCTACTTATCTGCCTTCTTCTGATGAAGCTTTTGAATGGGATGCAATTGAAAAGACACACACTTTAAGACTGTATACTGAATTAAAACAAACAAACAAACAAACAAAACCAATTACTTGATATTCTCACACATATATAACTTCTCAGTTCGAAAAGTTAATGTTTGGAAAAGCAGCAATCAACTGAAAAGAAGATCTTACTGTGGGAAATTTTGGTTTCCCTCACTATTATGTGATGCTGCCAACACCACAGTACACATGTGAGACCCTACACATAACTTGATAGCAAAAGGAACACTTATAAATACTGACATAATGAATATTGCACTTACACATTAGAATAAAATACTGAGCAAAAATAAATAAAATCCACTGCCTTGCTGAAGGGAACTGATTAGATAACAGTTTTTTACATTTGCTTTTAAAATATTTCATCTAAAAAATGAACAATAACTCTAGTACTTCATAGCATTTTTTCTAAATTGGCAATCATAAATGAAAATTAAATCTGTTCATTAAAGAACAGAAAACAAGAACGTAAGTTATTTATACTATTGGACCATGATTTTGCCAGATAAACTGCTTAGAGCACTGTTGTTTGAAACTGTATTGAACCAATACATTGTAATTTCACATTTGCATTTTTATTACCTTGGAGACTTCCCGACAAACACATGTTAATTACTGCGCTGTACACACATGAAATAGGAACATGAATTTTCCTTACAATTTCCTTACAATTCTGATATGAGTAAAGAGATGGTGGACAAGGCAGAAACACAGGTGGGAGGAGAAGTTTGGACCCTGATCTAGAACACCAGCACTGTTAGAGTTGTCAATGCAGCACTGTCAAGGCAATGCAGCATAGTAGAATATTTTGAGGAGACCAAAAAGAGAGGAAAACCTGCTTTTCCTATAGCCTTCATGGCAAAGATCAAGAAAGACTCTTTAAGAAATAGATTGCAAATGAGCAAAAGGCAAGATTCACTGACACATCTCTCAGGATTGTAGTATTAACCACCCTGGATATTATGAGCCACAAACTCAAGTCTCCAGAATTCAAGTGACTGTGATATGCATACCTTAAAAAGCCAAGAGTTGCAGTGTTTGTACTGGCTTTTCACAGGTCCAACTATTGTACTCTAGGATAGTGCTGGAACTGTAAGAAACTCATCAATGTCAGCTCTGATAGCTCCTAGTCACTTGGTTCTTCACACAGCTGGAGATGTGTGTTGCTAAGCCATTTCTGTCAGCTCAAGCAAACTAACAGCCATATGATCCATGTGAAACATTTAGGATTGTGAGATATTCAAAAGCAAATAAAAACCTACCAGTAAGATAGCCATCAGGATTTCACACAAGTCTACCGTCATGTTTTTTTCATAACCTCAACCTGAGAACTGCCGTCTGGGGCAAATTATATCTTGTAAAGCTTGAAATGTATAAGAACTAAAAATAGTCTGTAGTAAAAAAAATTGCTGAGCAACTGCTTCCTTTACTTCTGTGTCTTCTGCGTCTTCTGCCTTTCTCTTCTCATGCAGTTCCTTTATCTTTTGCTGTGCCTAGCCTTGAATTCACACCTCACAAGTTAATAAATCCCTTATGGAAATTACTGGAAGTTTACCTATATGCCATCCTGAAAGTCATGTTCAATGTTGAAGCTTCACTTCAATTGAAGATAGCAGTAACTTCTCCCAGGTGCAAATATAGGTAAAAAAGAAAGTAGGCATTTGAAAGAAATGGTGGGGGGGACTATGACTTCTTAAAAATAGGTAAAATGAGCATGCTGTAGACAAATAGAGACTATTAATAAGTTTGTAACTAGGCTAAGCTGTTACAGGGATTTTATCTCTCAGGCACTAAATGAATATTTTTCTGTATAATGTTGATTCCCTTTCTTTACCAAAGGTTCAGTAAACATCCAGATAAAGCTTTTTTAAAGAAAGTTTGCCAGTATCAGTTTTCATATATGTATTTTCTGTTGATTTTTCTTTTGAAGTTTTATTTGAAAACAGTAATATTCTTTATATAGTTTAAGTAATGCAGATGACATTGAACTGTCATAAAACTGAATAAGAAAATTTCAAAACTTTATGGCTGAAGAACAGACCTGTTCATTCAGATCCACAGCAATTTGTTACTGGCTTCAGGTAAGGAAGGGACTAAAACATATAAGAAAGATGTGACAAACCTTGTACAATATTTATAATATTTTTGTAGAATTAATAAATTATTCATAAAATATATGTAAGGGAAGGTTTTCCTCCTTCATTCTATTAGTTTATCCTACAAAAAAGCTTAATCGGTTGTGAATCTAAACAAAACCGTACCCCCTATATTATTTCACATTTGCATTTTGACATTAGTTAATCCTCCTTATATTTTAATTATAGTTCATTCCCTTTTCCTCTTTTCTGTTGGATGCTTCTCCTCTTAGAGTACTTATTTTATTTAATTTTAATATTGGTTTGGCTTTATTTCTATAACTCCAAACTTTATTTCTATAACTCCAAACTTTACTTCTATAACTCTGTAATTCAAAACTTTTATTGCTTTCTCCTAAATGAAGAAAGGTTTTGTGAGACTAATCCCTGAGACACCTGAACATTCAACAAGCAAGTCATTGTTTTTAGAACAATATTCTTTTTAAATACCATCCTTCCTCTTTCCATATTTCTGAAATGTACTTTTCTGTAGACTTTCAAGGTGCTTTAATAGATGTCAAGAATTTTTTTTAATAGTTGATACTTAAATCAAAATAATTAATAAAATTATCAGCTTCTACTTATTCATAGAGAATAGTTCATTTTTTAAAGTCTTGTCACTAAAACCCTCTGGTTTTGAAGATTTCTCAGAAATCTATGAAAGTATATCATACCTCCAGGAATACATATCCTTCCAGAGTACTTAATGTCACATTAGTTGAAATCCCTAATGATTCATGTTTCAAGCCTTGTTAAAGGTCTTTCTCATATGCATAAAATATTTCTTGTTCTTTCTTTTCAGGAAACCCAAGTTTCCTAGAACAGTTACCTTTGCATTCCTTAATCTCAGTACTTCAGTTCATCCTCTCTCCAGAAACATTTCTATCCTATGTGATTACAATGTGTTTATTTGCTCTGATAAACAAAAAATATAACTCTTGTTTCGATCACTCCATGATCAATTTAAGTTAAATTTCTCACGAGATGTTTACCTTTCAATTCAGACCTTGCTCCTCTATTCGCATTTTAATGGTTTCTGTTGCAGTATTCCTCTAGTGCTGGAGGGTCAGATCTATATACCCAACAGCATCAACAATGAAGATAGATAAACATTTTTCCAAGGATGTCATTTCAGATGTCTGTTTCAAATCAGTCAGAAAACCTAGTGACATAACTATTAAACAATGGCTTGACTATTCATTCTCATATTCTTTCTTTCACAATTGCCTTTTTGGCATAGCATGCCTACTGAGATTAACCTCATTGTTGAAACAGCTGAGAGGATATCTGATTTCTAAATAGTCCTTTAGATCTTCCAGGATATTGACTTGAGCTTGGGAGTTTTAGCAGACTACAAAGTCTTCTTAAGTTCTGTATAAATACTTCAGCAGGATCTTGGAAGGAACATAGTGGTGAAATTAAAAAAAAAAAATATGGTGGTGAATAGTAGGTAAATTTACAAAAGTATCAATCTTAGGCATCTGAGTAGGTTTGAAAATACAAGTTTAAGAATCAAGTGGTCTTTGAAAGCAGATCTTTTAACATTTAATTTTAAAAAAATTAATAACTTTTCATATATTAAATAGTGCAAAACTAATCACTGCAAAGCCTACTAGTGCTAATTATGGACCAGAGGTTACAAACTTCTCTGGATATGGGAAAATGTTCAGGGACCATTTCCACTTGAAAGGTTGGAATCTGTATTCATAAGTCCTTTGTCAATACTTGTTCCATCAGATTATTGGTCTTTCTGCTGTGGAGCTATCTTAGTGTCTCCTGATAAATGGATTTAAGTGGCTTCATTTTGTGACACATTGAAACATCAATATATGTTGACAGTAATTGTTTTAGCTAATATCCTGAACTCACTACACCTTACCTGGGCCTTACACTTTTTTGCTCTGTTCCTATATTGGTTATATATCTCAATCTTACAGTCTGATGGCTTTCTCACCCACCTATTATTTTCTATGAAATGGATTCAGTTACTAATGTTGGCTGCTTCAAACATAGATACTGCAGTTGTATGTAGTGTGATATATAGGATTAAATTACTTTTACATTCCCAAAGAAGTTGCGCTGTATTAGATATCTATTTATATCTTCTGGTATTCTTTCAAAACTTTCAAAAAAAAGAAAAAAGATTAATACAAATGGAATTGAAAAATGCAAGATTTAGGAAAGTATATTATACTAAAATACAGTCTTTAGAATTATTTTCAAAGTTAAAACCCTACTTCTTTTAAATACTGTCTTCAGAAAGAACAATTATTTGCTGAGGCTGGTGTGAATATTATCACTGAGCAATATGAAACTGAATGAGATGAATGACTAAATTCTGTAGTTATAGATCTTATACATTCATGAATATAAACATGCAAGTTATCTTAAACTACGTCTGCATTACAACTGAAGTTGGGAATGTAACATAGACATAGCCTGAGATTGTTATTTTTTTTTCTAAGACTAAGTAGAAAGGGGTGTTCTGAAAAAATTTCAATATAGTTGAGGCTTGGACTTAGGAAAAAGTACTAGTGAACGATTAACCTGTAATTGTTTTGACAGAATCCAGTCTCACATCTTCACTGAAGAGGCTACTTGTGCTTTCCAAATCAAAACAGAGAAATGCTTATGCTTCCTGTGATCACATATTCTCACCACATATAACTTTGATGAACTGCGTGCATTCAGACCAAAGGTATATCTGAAAATGTAATGTAACATGCTACACTCAAGTGTTAGCCACTGAGTAAAGGATATTTTTATAGCCAAAGATGATGTGTTATATATAAAAAAGCACAAATATTATGCAAATCAGAATTATTACAGGAACTTTTTAATGATTAACAGATTTTGATGACACTCATTGGTGCTTTTACTTTGATGTGGCTGTATTAACTTCCAAATTATCACCTTGTGTTTTCCGAATTACCACCTGCTTACCCAACATGTCAAGTAATTTGCTCTCTAGAGTGTGGCCATTTTTGTTGCATAAACATCAAACTTAGGTGTCATTAAATGACAATGAAGACTTTTTTTCATTTTGTTTATACAATCCAAAATGTTATTGCCGGGTACAGTAAAGATTCTACATATGCTTTTTGGAGCATCTTAGTATTTCAGAACCAAATTTGCTCGAATTTCAGTAAAAAACACAATCTTTTTAATCTGGATCTTCTTTTATTCAATCTGAAATTAGAAGTAGCTTCCTTTTTCTTTTTTTTTTTTAATTGGACCAGTAAGCTGAAAAATATAGTCTTCTCAAAAGTCTTTTCCATATTTTTTTTTCTTTTATCAATCATAATAAAGATATGAAAGTAAAATTGGGCAGGTTGACTGAACTAGGATGTGCAATGCAATTGGGTCTGCACTGAACTTGAATTGGTCAGAGCCTGTGTAAAGTGTGTAAAGTTCACTACAATAAGCATATTCTCATTTATTTATTCTGGTAAACATCTGCAGAACACATACTCCTAAGGCTTTATTTATAATTTTTCGTATATATCTAGTAACAGAGCTTTTAAAAGTTGGTCCAAATGTGAAGGGTTATTGACCTTTTTGAAATTTAGCCCTCTTCATTTATTCAGTCAGTTGCTACCTGCTAGCAGTCATTCCAGAGGTTCTCTATCACTAGTATTGTACTTGACTGTGAGAATATTAAAAGCAATTGAATACCTAGTCACCAGATCTATTTCTCATAATAAATACATACATGAATAAGCATAAAATCTCATGTTTTCCTATATATATTCAAATTTTTGAATTTCTTTTTTTAAATTCACTAGTAACTAATTTATGTTTAGGGATTTATACTAATTTTTAAGGATTTTTACTCGTTGACATTTCCACCTCCACAAATTGATTCAATGGCTGCACCTATCCTACTGTCAAACCATGGTTTAGCTTCAAGTGTTCAACCACTGCCTATACTGAACTCTTTTCCACCCAAAATAAGAGGACTATTTTGAACAGATGCACTGGGAAGAATCTCTGAAAGGTGCCCAGGCACATCCTGATACATCATTTTTCAAACAGAATCCGTAGCCTAAACCCTTCTTTTTCTCTACAAAGTAAAAAATATAATTTGGAGTAGGGTAAAAAACTAGGAGAGGGAAGAGTAAATTAAATTAAAATATTCACATGTTTTACATCAGTCTACCTATGTGAACACTTAAGTCAACTTTTATTAACAAGTCACTGGTATCCCATCTGATATTAAAAAAAGCATGTACAACTCTTTAAATATGAACAACTCTTCAGATTTTGTTCAGCATGCGAAGTCTAGAAAGAATTCTTTTTTACTATGAAAAATTAATTTGAAGAATTCTGCTTGTTAGCAAACCATTATATTTTGCAGTGTGTTTTATTGCAAATGGCAGTCAATTTTGAAAAAGACAGAAATGAACACAGGCAAAATAAATGTAAATATAACTGATTGGTTACATTATCATCCAATGATGATAAAGTCGAGTGTTTATGGGTAAGGTTGAAGGGGAAGGCAAATAAGGGAGGTGTTGTGCTGGGAGTATGCTACAGACCACCTGGCCAGGATGAGGAGACAGATGAAGTATTCTGTAAGTGGCTGGCTGAAGTCTCACAGTCGCCAGCCCTTGTTCTGGTTGGGGACTTCAACCTGCCGGGCATCTGCTGGAAATATAACACAGCAGAGAGCAGGCAGGCTAGGAGGTTCCTCGAGTGCATGGAAGAAAACCTCCTGACACAACTGGTAGGTGAGCCTACGAGGGGAGGTGCCTTGCTAGACCTACTGCTCACAAACAGAGAAGGACTAGTGGGACATGTGGAGGTCGGAGGTCCTCTTGGGTTTAGTGATCATGAAATGGTCAAGTTTTCAATACATAGTGATGTAAGGAGGGGGGTTAGCAAAACCTCCACCTTGGACTTCCGGAGGGTGGACTTTGGCCTGTTCAGGACACTGGTTGAGAGAATCCCTTGGGAGATAGTCCTGAAGGGCAAAGGGGTCCAGGAAGGCTGGACACTCTTCAAGAAGGAAATCTTAAAGGCCCAGGAGCAGGCTATCCCCAAGTGTCGCAAGTCTAAAGGGTGGGGAAAATGGCCGGTCTGGATGAATAAGGAACTTCTGATGGGACTTAGGAATAAAAGGAGGGTTTACCACCTTTGAAAGAAGGGACAGGCAACTCAGGAGGAGTACAGAGATCTCGTTCGGTTATACAGAGAGAAAATTAGGAAGGCAAAAGCCCAGCTGGAGCTCAACTTGGCCACAAACATTAAGGACAACAAAAAAACTTTTTATAAATACATCAACAAAAAGAGCGAGGGAGAATCTCCATCCCTTACTGGATGCAGGGGGGAAAGTTGCAACCAAGGATGAGGAGAAGGCTGAGATACCTAATGCCTTCTTTGTCTCCATCTTCAATAGTCAGACCAACTATCCCCAGGGTGCTCAGCCTCCTGAGCTGGAAGATAAGGATGGAGAGCAGAACAACCCACCCATAATCCAGGAGGAAGTAGTCAATGATCTGCTTCTGCACCTAGACGCACATAAGTCTATGGGACTGGATGGGAATCACCCAAGAGTACTCAGGGAGCTGGCGGGAGAGCTCACCAAGCCTCTTTCCATCATTTATCAACAATCCTGGTCAACAGAGCAGGTGCCAGGTGACTGGAGGGTGGCTAATGTGACGCCCATCTACAAGAAGGGTCAGAAGGAGGATCTGGGGAACTGCAGGCCTGTCAGCCTGACCTCCGTACCAGAAAGGATCACGGAGAGGATCATCTTGAGTGAGCTCTCATGGCAAGTGCAGGGCAGCCAAAGGATCAGGGCCAGCCAGCATGGGTTTAGGAAGGGGAGGTCCTGCTTAACCAACCTGATCTCTTTCTATGACCATGTGACCTGCCTTCTGGATGTGGGGAAGGCTGTGGACCTTGTCTATCCGGACTTTGGTAAGGCCTTTGACACTGTCCCCCACAGCATTCTCCTGGAGAAGCTGGCGAATCATGGCCTAGACAAGTGTACTCTTCGCTGGATTAAAAACTGGCTGGATGGCCGTGCCCAGAGAGTTGTGATTAATGGGCTGAAATCCTCTTGGTGGCCGGTCACCAGTGGTGTCCCTCAGGGCCCAGTTTTGGGGCCAGTTTTGTTTAAGATCTTTATCGATGATCTGGATGAGGGGATTGAGTGCACCCTCAGAAAGTTTGCAGATGACACCAAACTAGGTGGGAGTGTTGATCTGCTTGAGGGTAGGAAGGCTCTACAGAGGGCCCTGGACAGGCTGGATCGATGGGCCAAGGCCAACTGTATGAGCTTTAATAAGGCCAAGTGCCGGGTCCTGCATTTTGGTCACAACAACCCCAAACAACGCTACAGGCTTGGGGAAGAGTGGCTGGAAAGCTGCCCAGCAGAAAAGGACCTGGGGGTGCTGGTGGACGGTCAGCTTAATGTGAGCCAGCAGTGTGCCCAGGTGGCCAAGAAGGCCAACAGCATTCTGGCTTGTATCAGGAATAGCGTGGCCAGCAGGAGCAGGGAAATGATCGTGCCTCTGTACTCGGCACTGGTGAGGCCTCACCTCGAGTGCTGTGTTCAGTTCTGGGCCCCTCTGTGCAAGAGGGACGTTGAAGTGCTGGAGCATGTCCAGAGGAGAGCTACCAGGCTGGTGAGGGGTCTGGAGACCAGGTCACATGAGGAGAGGCTGAGGGAGCTGGGCGTGTTTAGCTTGAAGAAGAGGAGGCTGAGGGGAGACCTCATTGCCCTCTACAACTACCTGAAAGGAGGCTGTAGAGAGGTGGGTGTTGGCCTCTTCTCCCAAGTGAATAATGACAGGAGCAGAGGAAATGGTCTGAAGTTGCAGCAGGGTACGTTTAGATTGGATATTAGGAAGAATGACTTTACTGAAAGAGTGGTCAGGCACTGGAACAGCCTGCCCAGGGAGGGTGGTTGCGTCACCATCCCTAGAGGTATTTAAGAAACATCTAGATGTGGCACTTCAGGGCATGCTCTAGTGGCAGAGATTGCAGGTTCTTTGGTTGGACTCGATGATATTAAGGGTCCTTTCCAACCATGAAGATTCTGTGATTCTGTGATTCTGTGATTATTGTAGTTTTTGTTACCAGATAAAATTTGGATACTAAAATCTAGAGGAAAAAAATGTTGAAAATAGTTGATGCATATTAATAATAATGGCTTAAGTCATCAGAGAACCTGATTTAAAGTCTTCAAAAGTCAACAATCAGATTTTCAGTAATATCAATGGATTTTGGATGCAATCATAAATATTTTTTTCTTTTTGTGCTGCTTATTCCCTTCTGTATTCATGATTGTAAAAAAAAAAATTGTCCATCCTAATATGCATGACTACGCATACATACATTGGAGATCTGCAAAAGCAAGTATATTTCACAAATTTAATTCTATGTGCAGAAGCCAGTATATTTTCTAATCAAGTTAGCTATTATGACTGAGGACCAAATAAGAACCAAGGCACAGAAGGTTAGGCCAGTTTATTTGCCTGTATCTGAACCCTTAAGAAAACAAATTTCTTGCACATCCACAATATAAAACAAAGAAACACTTAGAATCCAACACCATCTAAAATTTTATTCATTTAAACTAACTTGGAACATAAAATTCCGTTTATTGGCATTTTTAAATGACATGGTGCTGTCATAGTAAGTAGGACATATTAGAATCAATAAATTAGGTGGTCCTCTACCCAGCCCACCAGAGAATGTTTGTCATACTGGATGCTGCAGAAAGTATGACCGTGGCTGCTGTATGCCTTTGTATTTACAGTGGGTACAACTCCCTCAGTTTCAAATCTAGTGAAGCAAAATTCCACCTTCCTTACCACTGCTCCAAGCAGATCACAGGCCCTTTCCCTTGTTTAAGCTCTATTACTGTACGTGAAAGACAAGTAATGTATTTTAACACTACACAGTCATTGTATAACAGCATAAGACTAAAAACAGTACCTGGAGGAAGCTAAAAACTCTGCCTCCTACACCCAGATGACTCTGAACAGCCTGCTGGAATACCAGATATTCTCTGTCTCTTTCTCTCGCTGTCTTTAATTATGGCATGAAATGGAACTTCTTCCACATGAGAGAGATGATAGCATAGTGCCTTATAATATTATAATGAGTAAAGAACGTATGCGGAGATATGAAAACTGGTTCAGAGTTCATGGAGAGAGAGGAGAGAACAATCTGCTGTGTAAACCCCATCGAGGAGTACCTTGAAGAAAAAGAGTTAGCTGTTTAATTGTTTCAAAATGTGGTGTAGGTGCAAGTAATTAGGAGAAGGTACTGAAATATGAATATGGAGGTGTGTGGCTAGGACTCTGATGTGTTTAACTCTTCCCTCCACATTGTTTAGGTACCTAACTCATGGTTTGAAACTCCACTGAAGGGTTTGGCTGCTAGAGAAATTAAATTTTTTGAATTTCTCCTTTATTTTCTTTTACTTTTTAAAACCACATTCCTTAGACTTTTCTTATAGAAAGTATTGGAAAAAAATTCATATCACTATGAATGCATTGCTTTGTTTCTATAGCACATCCAAGAGATCCAAGGAACCAAGTCAGTATCAAACTATTGAAAATACCAGGTTAATAATTCATGTCTTTGTCCAGGAAGCAGAAATTTTTAGTTGCAATTACTTGCTAACATACTTGTAAATTTGGTTAATTAACCAGCACAAATGTGTAATGATATGACCAAGGATGTTAATAAGGCTGACAAATTTTGTGAATAATCCCCTTTGGTATCATGACTTTGCGTAGCTTTTTTCATGACCAAAAAGAGTGAAGTTTTGTTGTTAACCCCGTAATTTATATTATGACCAAATTAGGAATCCAAATCAGCTGATTTTCACAGTGCTTTTAAACTTACTTTATCTCAGCTAATATTTCCTCATGACACAGCAGGCAGACAGAAAAGAGCAGAGATGGGGAAATGGTATCAATTACAAAAATAGAGTACAGAAGAAAACCAGATCTCATGCCTTTGTCCTTCATAAAGAATTTTCAATAGCTGCAGACATTTTAGAAGCTGACATTCTAAAATTCTTCCAAGACTTTGTAACTTTTCTCATTTGCTCTGAGCTGAGGCCAATAATCTTATCTATCTTTTTTTTTTCTTATTTTTAAAATGTTTTTGTGGCATTAACATCATCAAAAATGTAGACAATAACAGACAGATTCTATATTTCTCTGCCTATTTGAAAAGCAGTGAGACTACATGATCCCTTTCCAGCAGAAAAAGGAAACTCTTAGTCGAAAGTAAATAATGCAAAAAGTATTACTAGCTTATTTTCTTAGCGGTTACAGACACATCCAATTATATCACATATCAGCTGCTGACGTCCTTCGAAAAAAATACAAAGTATAAGCCAGAGCAGGAACTGCAAGCTGTATCTGTTAATCTATAGCCTTGTCATACAGTATTGTCATTGCTAGTAGCAGTCTGTGAACTTTATATCATGATTGCCAGGCTCAGGACTAGGGTTTGTCAGGCCTGCTCTCTGGGACTCCACCAGTATCCACAACTCTTTATCCACAGGGCTCCTCTCAACACATTCACCTCCTAGTCTGTATTGATACTGGGGATTGCTCCGACCCAGGTGCAGGACCTTGCACTTGGCTTTGTTGAACTTCATGATCTTCACGTTGTCCCACTCTTCAAGCTTGTTAAGGTCCCTCTGGATGGCATCCCTTCCCTCATGCATATTGATTGCACCACTCAACTTGGTGTCATGCACAAACTTTCTGAGAGTGTCATTAATGAAGATATTAAACAGTGTTGGTCCCAGTATGGACCCTTGAGGGACACCACTCAGTAGTTTCCATTTGGATGTTGAGCCATTGACTGTAACTTTGGATGCAGCCATCCAGCCAATTCCTTCTCCATCAAATAGTCCATCCTTCAAATTGATATCTCTGCAACTTAGAGGTGAGAATGCTGTGGATGACCATTATCAAAGGTCTTACAGGAGTCGAGATAGATGACATCAGTTGCTCATCCCTTGTCCGCTGATGGAGTCACTCCATTACAGAAGTGATTTACAGTGAAGAAATATAGGTATCATACAATAGACAGGCCTTGAAAAGTGTGGAAACTGAGACGATAAGAGATGAAACATAAGCTTTTCACTAGACACTTCTTGTGTATAAACAACTTATCCATGATCGGTTAAAGAAATACAGACCTGCAGCTGGACAAAACTGGTTCTGGGTGTAACAAAGAGAACAGAGAACATGTACGCAGCAAGTACAAAAAGCACCATATATAGCCAATTCGGAAGTAACTCGGAACTGCAGGCCTCTGAAGAAAGAGCACACGACCAAACATATCAGGAGGAAGAAACTATCAACACGAACATCATATCTGTCTGTCTTAGCAAAGGACTCCAGATGCTAACAATTCACAGTAACGCTCCATCACACACACCACCATCAGAAAAAAACTTAGGATACAGTATCAGGGGAAGGGTGACCATAATACCATGAGAAGAAGCAGCTGAGAATTGTGTATTTAACAATTTGAGTGAATTATTATCTTTTATTTGCCTGTAATAATTACGTGGCTAACAATTATTAGATTTCAATTGCACTAACAATAAAATATTTGCTTTATATGTATATGAAGTGTTCTTTCTCTTTGCCCATAAACAAGATTTTGAGTGTAGCAACCTATGGAAAAAGTATCCATAAGCCTTTCTCATTCTGGCATTAAAATTTTTGGGCATGTTTTTAGAGACTTTTTTTCAGCGTCTCTGTTCCTTACAAGGCATGCAAGCATAGTAGAAAATCTGGGAGCGGGACAACAACTGGATGAGTCAGGAGCACAGGAAAGAATAGCTTTGTTTGCAGGAGGAAGAACTAACATACATGCTGTAGAGATATCAGATAGCTATATAAAGTTTTTTCAGGGATAATTTCACATGTACCTCTGTGCCAGAAAGATTCTTAAACAAATAATTGGCACATATTCAGTGAGTTTATTTCTAAAATTAGTTTAGTCTTATACCACATCACTCAAGTGCCTGCACTGGAGTTACTCTTGATTTACACTGTGGTAACTGAGATTACTGTTAGCTCCAGTGCTTAAAGCAAACATTTAAGAGTTGAGTATGCGGCAGTAGATTTAAGTGACATCCAAAATATCATCAGTGTTATGCAACTGGAAAAAGCAACAGTTAACAAGCCCAGTGAAGCAATAAAAAACTGGGACTTGACATTCCTCCCTTGTCTCCAGGCTGTTGGCTTGTGCAGTACAGAGCACTAACTGTCCATTCACTGAATTTTGTCAGTCTGATTATCTTTTTTCACCTGCAGGGACTATCCAGTGTAACAAGGCCTTAGAAAAAGATCATAATTCTTTTAGCCTTTTAAAGTAATTGAAGAGACAGCTTCTAGATGGTTTAACCCCAGTGCCCTTTTACAAGAAGTATATGTGGATGCTAGTGGGTATCTGGAGTTGTTTGTTGCTCTTTTTTTTTTTTTTTTTATGTAGCCATACTATAACTCAAAGACCCAAGCTCCCTGAAAAATCATTACTTCATTGTTCTTTTTCCTGACAGTAATTGTAATGGTTCTATTATTCCCTTCAGTTTCTGTTCCTCTCTACACCTTATTGCACAAGATGGGAAGTGAAAACACATAACAACACTCACTTCACAGTCGTCATCTAGCATGGAACTTTTATATCTGTTAAATTACACAGTGTTTGTGCCCTGCAATCATATTCTGACATCTAGGCCATAGACCTGATCATAAGTATCTTGACAGACAAAACATTTGCCTACAGGCTATAGTCAGAGTGGCCTTATCAGTTTCCAATTAACAGTGATTCATCCAGGCTATAGCTTTAGTCTGACTTTGGTCTCAGTGAATATCTAGCTAACAAGTGATGTCTCCCTTGCAGCTTCTGAAGTAGTTTGTCTACTTGTATTTTTGTCCTGTTGCTTACCAGGACCTCGGCCACTTGATTTCCTTGCCTACATTTTGTCCTGTCATAGTTTTCTGTAGATAACCCAATTACTGGACCTTGTTTGTTATTAGTTTGTCTTAAAGACTTCATCAGTGTTTTGCTCACCAAAAGGAAATTGAGCAGATAATAGTTAGTTAACAGATTCATGTGCTTGTGTTGTATTTATATTTTTATACATCTGCTAAACACTGGCCCCTGTCCTACAGGTAATTTCTGAAGGACTGTTGCGTGAAAAGGGGCAAAGCGGTTTTGGCAGAAAATAAATGCCCTTGCATTCTAACACTCCTCACCGAGGTGGGAGGCTAGGTGTGGCTAGGTTTAAATTCTGAGGGGTGCCCAACTCACCACTATCAGTCCAGTCGCGTTTAATATGTATCAAACTGTTACGATTTGGATACACTAATAGTGGACTGCACCTTCAGTCTAGTCATGCTCATGAACTAGCATGGCCACTCTTCAAGTCTTTGTCACGTTCAGTGAGAAACCAAAATGACTAGCTACTTAAACAGTGAAGTTTATTTTAACAACAGATATGTAGGTTCTTAAGATTGCCGGTGATAAATACACTGTCTGCAAAGCAAGTGCAAACAAAGGTATTGTTAAATATACAAAACGCGCGACAAAGTTATAAACAATACAGCCTGGCTATAAATGTAGGAAAAAGGCTCTCTAGAGAGATTTCTAAGTTCCCCGAGGAAGCATTCGGTATAATCTAAGTCTTACCCAAAGGCGTCCCTAAGTGGGGGGAAGAAAGGCTCAGCCCGTCAACTGATGCTGGAAGTCAGTGATGGAGTTCTCGACTTGTTCGCGGTGGTGTCTTCCCTGATATCCCCCCTCTCTCAGGCTATTTTTATACTAGTTTTTATTTTCAAGGTGGAGTTTGAGTGACTTTAGTCATAAATACTTTTATTACGATTGGTGTACTCAAGGAGGAGTGGTCGCACCTTGGAGGCGGGTAGCCTTCGGGGTGGAGGTGTGTTTTGGTACATTATAATGAACAAAGTTGGTACAAAGGATAGCACCTCATCAAAATGTGAAAAATGTTGGCTCAGGGTAGCAAGTGGTCAGCTTATCGGTTCCGTAGTACCATCTCGTTCCCGTATCTGCTATTCATCACAAGGCAAGGCCACAGAATGATCACATTCTGTCCTGTCCCTCATGTAGCTTTACAAGCAACCTTGTACAGGAAACCACAGATGTTGCATTCTTCGCATGCCAGCCACGGCTGTATTCTACCTCAGAAGCCTCTTGATTTTATACCTTTCCTTAATGTGTGAACAATGCCGTATTTTTGTATTTTTGGCCATTTTAGTAATTATTCCACGAGGACTATGACAGTTCTAGGATAATACGATAGTGCAAGTTAGAAGGGACATCAGAAAATCTCTCGTCCAACTTCCTGCCCAAACCAGGGTGAACAATGATGCTTTTGATACCTTCCCCTTATTTTCAACAGTGCTGCAGAACATATTAATTGGGAGGTAATTTGTGGGTTTATAATAATGACATATCCTGTTCTATTCAAAGAACTTATTTGCTTTATTGATTGATACTGAAAACTGAGCTGATGTTTATATGAAGTTGTCTATTATATCCCCAAATTCTCCCATCTGACTATTAATGATTACATCATTTAAATACATGCATTGATTAGCTCATTCATGATCGCAGAATTAGAGAACCATAGAATGGCTTGGGTTGGAAGGGACTTTCTTATAAGCTCCTTTTCTCCATTGAAAGACCACAAAAATGTCTCCCCAGAGCATTCTCTTCTCCAGGCTAAACAGTGCTAACTCTCAACCTTTTTTTTCACAGGACAAGTGTTCCAACCCCATGATCATTTTTTTGGCCCTCCTCTGGACCCAGTCTAACAGGTCCACATCTTTTGTTGTACTGGGGACACAGAACTGGATACAGTACTCGAGGTGGGCTCACATGAGAGCAGAGTAGAGGGTAAGAATCACCCCCCTCAGAAGTGATTCTAGTCATGCTTCTTTTTATACAACCCAGGATACAACTGGCTTTCTGGTCTGCAAGTGCACATTGCCAGCTCTTATCTAATTTTTTGTCCACTGGTATCCACCTACCAGGGAAGTGATCAGAGACATCAATGTCTGCTTTAAGTGATAAAGTTCATTCACCTTCTCCAGGACTCAGAGTGGTAACCTGTAACTCTTTGGAGCCTACTAAACATATGTGAAAGAACTTTGCTGCCTTTGTCTTGTTCCCTTCACAGTTGGAAAGGTCCTTCATAATTTATGGCAACCTAAGTTGTGTCACTTCTGTGCCCTTTTGCAGATCATCCTAGAATCATTCAAATCATTCAAAGTTTCAGGAAAGTGATGTTGAGTGCCTTTTGGTATTTTAAGGACAGAAAAGGCCTGCAAAAGTGACTGAGCATACAATGGTGGTATTTCACAGGCACCTTCACCAGGCAAATTGAAATTTTATGGGCAATTTCACTAGGTGAACGTAGGGACTTGTGTCTCCAAGGAGTCATAGGAACCTCATATATCATATATTTCACAGCGGTTCACAAAATGGGAAAGCTATGGTCATGGGTTCTGCTGGGTAAGTGTGTCTCAGAAATAGATCCAATTCCTTATTTCCTGTGTATCCCCCTATAAACACAAAGACTAACAAGTGCTCTGTTGGCAAATCTAGTGCAGAAATACACACATGTACCATGGGTACCCATGTACATGCCTAATCCATCAAAGCTAAGATCTTCCTGGGTATTTTAAACACTATTTGGATAATCAATGGGACTTTGGTATTTTATTGTGTTGCTGTATGTTCAAGAATCTGAAGAAAATCTTATCTCGTATTCACCTTCACACTATATACATTCACTTCTGATTACCTAGAATCAGTAGCTAGAAAAAATTATGTGCCTAAAACTAATTGCTGGAAAAATACCTATTAGTCTCAACATAATTTCAAGCCTTCCAAAACAAGCAAGACTGGACTGAATGTAACGGAAGTGCTGGTTGTATTTACAGTTAGACTCAATGATCTTAAATGTCTTTTCCAACCTAAATGATTCTATGATTCTTTGATTCTATTTTAATAAATTTTCTTGCCCAAAATGTTAGTCTCTTCCCTATGACTCACAATCATTCTCTCCCTCCTTTCTCAATACTAAGACAATTGTTTGCATGACAACTTAATATTTGGAAAGTCTTAATGTCCTTATCTTTTCCTAATTTTACTGAGCCACTGGAAACAAGAGAACATAATCATATGTCAGTTATTCCCCAGTGAGCTACAAATAACATTTTAGGAAAGACTGCAGTGACTAATATTTTGAAAAAAAAGTGTATTTGTTCCTGATATCTTGTAGCTGAAGCAATACAAAGTAATGCCTCATAAAACTTCTAAATAAAGTTAACGATGAGTTTATAACTGATAAATGTTTAGTCTAATAACTTTAATTATACATCACTATTGGAGGGCAGCAATCTACTGCCTAGTAAATTAGTCCCTATCCTACAGTTCTGCTTGTAAATTTGCCCTCTTAACATAACAGAGTATTACACAGTTATGACAGTCTTGTTAAAGGAACTATGCCGTTCATTTGGGGAACCAATGTTATATGTCATAATTAAATGATTCAAACTGATAATAATTTTATATAGAAATTCTACAGGGAATATCAGAAGAACACCTGAAAAAGGTAAAATGTGACTCATTAAAATTATTTTAAGAGGAAGAGATTTGTAATACACTAATGGAGTATTTCATATCTTGCTCTTTGTGTATTTGCTCTTTGTTGCATCTGTTATGGTACACATAATTTTCTAGGATTAGTGACTTTGTTATGACTGTCATACAAGTTAATAATATTAATACTATTCTGTCTCTCTCTTGACAATAAACACTTACTTACAACAAAAAATGATGAGGTCTGTTTTTCCCTGTAATGTTTTTAATTTATTAATACAAGATTTTGGTGGTTGTAAGTATGTATGTACTCAAATAACTTTAGATTTAGATAGTTTAACAAATTTCAGAATAACCTTTGCTAGTATATCTAGAAACCACAATCATAGGCTACTCCCTTAATAGTCATTGCATAAAAAGTCTATATTGATAAAAGGCCAGATATAGTATTATGTGATTATAATACTCTAAGATATCCTTTACATTCATACAAACACATTTAATGTTTTGTAATTGTTGTGCTTTAACCCCAGCTGGCAACTAAACACCTTGCAGCCACTCACACACATACACTCCCCCCCGCAGTGGAATGGGGAGAAGAATGGGAAAAAAAAGTAAAACTCATGGGTTGAGACAAAGACAGTTTAATAGGACAGCAAAGGAAATAATAATAATAATAATAACAACAACAACAACAATAATAATAACAATAATAACAATAATAATAATAACGCAATAATAATAATTTATTATTACAGAATATGCAAAACAAGTGATGTAAACAGCAACTGCTCACTGCCTTCTGACCGATGCCCGTCCCACCCATGAGCAACGATGCTGGATCTCTGCCCTGCAGCCAACCCCCATTTATATACTGAGCATGACATCTATGGTATGCAAGATTCCTTTAGCCAGCTTGGGTCATTTGGCCTGCCTATGCGTCCTCTCAGCTTCTATGGGAAGCTGAAAAAGTCTCAACTGCTTTGGAACAACTGAAAGTATTAGTGTGTTGTCAACTTTATTTTCATCCTAAATCCAAAACCTAGCAGTGAATCAGCTGTTACAAAAAAAAAAAAAAAAAAAAAAATTAGCTCTATCCCAGCCAAAACCAGGAAACCAGGACAGTAATAAGGCTGGTTAGGAATCTAACTATCTGTTTGCATGCACGTTATATGATTTCACTTTCCCAGTACCACTGGATGCATAGGACCATGAGTAGTCTCTAAGCAGCATGATGACATTGTACATGTCATTTTCCTTGACATCAGCTTATAATTTGAAGCCGGGAGTTATGTAAAACTGGGTATTACCTACTATAGAGCAAGAAACTGGCTTTTACATTTTTATATAGTCCGTGGAAGAGAGTATCTTCTAACACCAAAGTGTTGCATTGCCTGCAGCTGTCTTCTCAGCAAGACAAGTAATTTCTTTCTAAGATTCAGTGTATTCAACATGATAACATCCATTTAAAATGCTTCACTGTAATTTTGAAGTTTCAATGAAGTTGGATCAGATTCTTAAAGAAGACTAGACTGATATGCTAAATGCAACAACTGAAGCTCTGAGAACTAAAGATTTTTCCTCGCATTCCTTCCTTTGTGAGTACTATACATGCTTTGTAAGTAGTAAGTTTTCTAGTTCAGATTATACTGTAGATTCTTATTCTTGTTTTACCACATATCTTTCTTACAGTTTTTAAGTTTTTCTTTTCATTGCTACAAAAGGGAGCTGAGCCAGAATTTTTTTTCCAACCTTTTTTTGAGACTTAAGAAATTTCTTATTCTGCATCCAGAAAAAAAGTTTGAAAGAGAAGAAGAACTAGTCCAGAAGCCATTTGAGTAAGTCATATCAGCAGTGAGGATCTTTAACAGGAAAGCATGATAACAAAAACTCTGTTTTGCCTGATTCAAACCAGAGCATTTCAATGCTAATCAGCCTACAGAGAATACTAACCACTGATGTTGAATGTTGTGGAAAAGGATATGTCCGTTTCCTTTGCATCAGAACAGACACAGAAGTCTGGATTTCCCATTTATCTTGTGGCTTCCCTAACCACTGGCCTACTGCATTGTGACATTTTGGCTTTGACAAAGAAATAGATGAGGTTCAGAATGCTTTTAAAAATCTGTTTAATGGCTCCTGTCTAAACTTTAGTTTAGACATTACCTCCTTTTGGTAATGTCATCAACAATAGAAACTGATCTGTTTTCGTACTATCTGTAGAATTGTTTTGTTATTGAAGCTAGATAGGAACTCAGAATAAATCTGTAGAAATACACATATATTCTATTGTAATTTGTGGTATATTGTATTCTTGTGTGGGTTTGGAACAGAAAGGTTTAAGTTGCACTGCCTGAATGATGAATTACCAAAAAGACCTGTTAAAAAATTAAAAATCACTGATGATGCATAACACAGAGCTATGACTATGTACCTGAAGCATACATTTTCTGATGCTTCTTTTTCTCTTAATAAATTTTACTTAACAATGCATTAAAATGTGTCAAGGTTTCTCAGGAGATTAGGGTAATAGATCAATAGGATTACAAAAGGATTTAATTTGTTAAAATAGCGATCACAGGTTTTGGAGAGTCTTCCTTTAGAAAACAAATCATGTCCCAGGGCTGTGAGTGCATTCCCCTGAAGTGGGACTTTGGTGGCCTGGGCTGACAGCCAGCTCAGGCATGTGCAAGTGGCAAGCTTTGTGATGCCTCAGCAGAGTTCAGCCCCTCTTCTGTTTGAGGCTTGTTTTCAAACTCAAGATCTCACCCTTGGTGACCAACATGGCAGCTTTGCCTTGAGCCTGGTTTCATATCTCTGACCGGGCCCCCAGACTTTCCTTTCTGTCTTCAGCTTGAACCTGCCCTGCACTACGGGTGCATAGGGTGAATACTGGGCTCTCGGCTGACCCTGGCTGCTGCCCACAGAGCTGCCCTGCTCACCTTGCTCAGCCACGGCAGGACTGCGCCTGCTAGCCTGCTAGCTGTGTTGTGACTCAGTCTCCTTGGTTTGCAGTCTCCTTGCCTGGCTCTGCTGCTCCTTAGTGTAGCTATGGGGAAAGTAGAAACAAGTATGCAACTATAGAAATTAAGAGCCTTATTGCTAGATTTTTCTCCGCTCACTTACAAAAACCCAAACCTACAGGTAGATAGATTATGTTCATAGCATCAAGATACATAAGGGGAAGAAGGTACATTTAAACATGCCATTACTTAAAATAGTCCTTCTGTACTTGTGTAGGGCATTTCAGCACTGTATATTAAGACAATTTAAAAGTATCGATAATCTGAACACTGGCAAAATAAGACTTCATCAATGATGTAGTTTAGAATAAGAATTGTATTGATGTTGCCTCTCCTTATTACTGTTTGCTTCCTAATACGCATTCCTCCTGAGAGGAGTGTACATGTATGCACTATAATTGGTTATAAAAAGTATGATTACATGTCTTTTGAAACAATAACACAAACTGTGAAAACAAAGCTAGCATTCATTCTAATCAGCCATGCAACTGAAGAACAAAACTTGAGGTTTTGTCCGTCTCTGTTAGTTTGTTTTCTATCTTCTGTTGAATATTTTGTAAGGTTTTTGTTATTTTCTTACATAATTCTAGCTTGACTAACTTAATTGTAAGCAGCTTTATTTTGAAAATAAAACTGTGTTTTCAGGGTTTTCTCTTTTTAGGATAATTTCACAGTAATTCTACCTTACTTAACAAACAAAATTGGTGCACTTTTGAAAAAGGGTCATCAGCTAGGAGCTGGTTAGGTTCCACTACTGTCATTCTATTTATATATAAGAAGTGAAGGAGATGATAACTGTAGTCTCAGACTTCCCATTAACTGATCCTGAAGATTTACCAATACTGAGGTTTGTTGCTGGCTTCTTTAAGCATGCAATCAATAAAATAGGGAATTCTTAGTTTTATGTTTTAATTTTAAATCCTCTTATTAGTTTAAAATCCATGTATTTACTTGAAATTGATATTTGCATAATTAAAAATCTTAATTCAGAGAAGAATCTGTCCAAACCATCTGAAATATAGTTACTATGAGTCCTATAGAAATAAATGACGTATAACACCATTCCATGAGCTGTTTTTTAATTCAGAAGAATATTAATTCTGTAATATAAATAAAATTTAGAAATGCAATATTCATTTGTATTTTCAGATGAAGGTCTAAGATTCTTCTATGGAATATAATAAAACATTCAAGCATTCAAATAACAAAGCTGAATGGATGCAAAATGTACTAGCACCAGAAATCTGACCGCAAAAACTATTTCCTGTGTAAATTCACTATATGATAGACAGTTTTCTCTGTTACTTCATTATTGACTTTTTCTTTTTTTTTTTTTTTTTAAATTTACAATCTTAGGGCCTATTAAAAATGCTGTAAGCTGTTGTGCGCATTAATTGGAAATAATTAAGAAGGAAAAGGATGTAGGTGTACTTGTTGATGAAAGCAGATCATATAGCCAGAATACTCCAAGACAGATACTTTAATTAGGAATTGAGAGATACTACTTTTTTACAAATGGGACAGTGGAGAGCTCATTTGAAATTCTGTACACAGCACTGTTCTCTGTGGCCATGAAGATGAACTGAACTGGAACGAGTGGAGAGAAATACAAGCAGGATGACTAGGAAAATGGAAAACCTGTCTCATCAGCGAACACTAGCAAAAAAAAAGGCTAAGAAGGGACAAAATTCTTGTCTATAACTAACCATTACCTTAATAATGTAGTAATAAATCTTATGACTTAAAAAACATACTAGAAACCTTAGGAAGCAGCTCTGTAAAATACTCCGAACACCATCTACCTGCAATAATATCTTAGATTTTCTACAATTATTCTTTTTTTCTATTACACATATCTTGTTAAAATGTTGTATTTGATAATAATGTTGCTGAAATATACTGTATCTAGATATTTTCTCTGTCTCTTAAGTCCCCTTTACAATCTTGTTTTGAAAAGAAAAAAAAGTAAAACAGTCTGAATGCAAGCCTGGGTATATTATTTATGGTTTGCTGTAACTGATGGTCAAAGACGAGTATTATGAAAAAAAACCCCTTAAGTTCACTAAAAGCTCTCCACTTACTCTATCTGCGTCAGCACATCAATATTAGTTATTCAGGTGCAAATCCTCTATATTTCAAGCATTAAAGTTTCATTGTCCTTTGTTTTAAAGATGTTGGATAAAATGAATCTTCTCTAAAGATACAAAGTGTTAGGATTGACATCATCCAAATCAAGGGAAGTCAGTTGTTACAAGTCAATTTCTTCATGAGATGTTACTGTCTAATTAGCAATATAGCACTGAATCAAAATTTTCACTTACTCCCCAAACCAGATTTAAAGTTGTTTACATTTTCAGGAATGGAAAGTCTTATTCCACAAATATTTTATCTATTTTCTTGCCAGTTCTTAGATTGTAGTTTTCATTTGAATTAAAGAACAAGGATTTTTTAATAAGTAATGTATCATTACTTAATAATATTGTTAAAGTCAAGCCAAATCTGGGACTCAGGTGAGTCTGTTTGCCTCCCCAGTCTGTTTGCTGCTATTCCCCTCTGGATGTCCAGACAGTAGCAAGTCTGAGCATGTACTCCAAAAATATAGGTACACATGCACACAATGCACAGAGGTCCAGCTACACAGATGACACAGACAGAGAGCAGTGCTCTTCCTGGTACGCACATAAACCCCAGCAGCACTCACAAAAACATGAACACCGCCAAATCCTGTTCCTTTTCTTCAGCTCACCAGGGCATGAGTTCCTCCGTTAGCACTCCCCCCCCCCCCCCAAAACTCTCAAAATCCACTGACACATGTATGTCTGTAAGTCCCTCAAACCCTGGTCAGTCTGTCCCAATCACATCTGTCCAGAGTCCTTGCCCATGCCCTGGGCTCTGTTTGTCCAGCCTTCAGTCCTGACTCTGGAATTTTCCAGACACTTGTCTCTTCACACTTGCTGGCTGGTTCAGCTTGAGGATAAGTAGCGAATCATACATACAAACTCCTACACGCACCCACACATATATACATGTACACAAAACAGAGCTGGTTGAATCTCTTCAAGTCTATGCAGTACTGTTTTCTTCAAAGACCCAAGTGTTGGTGGCCTAAAAGCTCTGGTCTTTATTTTCCCACAAATCCACTCTTTATTATGATTTGTGTATCTAGATTTTTAATTTATTATTGTACTTGTTTCTTGCTTTTCCCTTATTGTTATTGGCTGTCACAAAGATAGCCTTATAAACCATACTCTTACAAATATATCACTATATATTTATTTTAGCTTGAAAGTACTTATCATATTCAAATGAGTTGCAGAGAGATTTTAGAGAGCAATGCTACCTAAGACTGTCATAGGATGCAGTGACATGTTTTTTCCTGTTGAAAAAGGGTGAAAACTGAAACTGGCTGCTAGAGAAGCCAGAATAATTTTCTGTATCTCTGAGGACTGGATTAAGTAATTACTTCTTTTAAAAAAATAAACCCTGTCAGAAAAAAAAAGCATCTGGTTGCTACAGATCCAATTTAAAAGCATTACAAAATAATTAATGTATCAGATTTTGGACATCGTGTCCTTGTTGGTACTTGTACAACAGAGAAATAGTAATGAACATACAGCAAAAGCTAGTAAGCTAATACTCTATTAAGAGGTTGATCTCGTTTATTTCCCAAAGACTTTGAATTCACTGCACAAAGAGAAACATCTGCTTCAGTCTAACATAAGAATTTGCTAAATCACTTGCAAAATCAGTGAGTACTTGTACATCTTATGCTGTAATATGTGCTTACTTTTAAGTGGCATTTTTATATTAGCCTCCTGAAGTACTCTTACTACTAAACTGAAAAGAGATGTTATGTTACTTAATGGAAAAAAGCTTTTACTTTCTTCAGTGTATCAACAATTGGATTTGTAAATTCTTGTTTTGATAAAAGACTAGAAGGTATATAGCCAAGCTAATGTTTTCTTCTGCATCTAAAGCTATTCTATGTAGTAACATCCATCTTCTCCCTGCATTTCCTACATATAGTCATAAGTAAAATTTTGCAAGTCTACAAAATTTTTCCTCAGATGTTAGCAGGGACAGAATTTCACCCAGGGATCATCACTTGTTTTAGAATGATCCTCAGCCCCAAGGTTTGATTTATTATTTTTTTTTCCCTCCAGTACTATAAATTGCATTCTTTGATATTTTAATCTGGTCAGTTATTGTGTACTGTAGTGTAAATGAAAACAACTTTGTGATTCATTAAGTTAACTAAGAGTGAAGGTGCAAGAGAAGAACTGAAAGACTTCTGCAAACAAGTTAAAAGGTTGCAAAGGTTTCATGGTGATGTGATTTTTAAACCATTGAATCAGGATTGAAGAAAAACTTCTATTTGTATTTTAACTGAGTTTATGTCAGTTACCATAATGATTTGGAACTTAGTTTAAGTTAAAAGAAAATAAACAACTTTTCAATTCCAATAAGTACTGGTGCAAATGTCAAATAAGCAAAGCTTGGTAGACTTACCTTAGTTTTTCTCCTGTCTTTTGTCTTTGACTTTGCCTTCTGCCCATCCTACAACTACAATCACAAAGTTCATGTAACTCTCAGTCCCTAAACTCAGATGTCCCCTTCTGTATTTATCCAGTTTCTTCATCCTTGTTATCCAGTTTCACTATCCTTGTCCTATCTGCCTTGCATCATCCTTTTCTAGTCTTTCACATTACTGGTACCAAAGTAACTGTGAATCTTCTCCAATAATCTGCAATATTGTTTCAAGGAATAAGTATAATCATTTAAGTGATGTTTTTTCTTGTCTGTGTTTTTAATGTAATGTTGTTTACTTACCTAACCTTGTCAATCAATATAAATACTTTGCGCTGTTGATGGCCCTAGTTGGGTTTCATAATCCCAATGACAATCCCATTTGAAGTTATCGGGATGTGTAGTTTTATACAAAATCTTACTTCCCGATAAAGTAGCTGATTAGTGAGGGGTTACATAATGACATATCAACTTGTTTTGTGGAATAAATAATAAATAATTTAAAGGCAAATAATTTATTTGAATGTGGCTTCAATGGATTTGTTTATTGATAGTCTTTATTTATTTAGGGCTAAAGCATAAACTGTCTATTTCATAAATGTAAAATCCACACAAGTGACAAATGCCAATGAACAGACATGAGAGAGGAACACCAACTGAGAAGTATACTCTAGGGCTTTATGATACGTAACATTGATTGAAGCTTCCCTATGGTTAGAAGATGACAGAGCTCTCCAATGAGCTTGATGATGTCTAGAATAAAAGGACTTTACACTGCCAAAAAATGCTGTAAGAATACCAACAAACATTTTCTGGAGAAGAAAGCAAAACAAGTTTTTTTGCAGTCTACAGTTGTTAGTGAAAGTCTACTTGCAAACTTTCAAAGTTTGCATGAACAGGAGAACCAGAACTGGAACAATGACAAAGTTAAAAGACATCAAAGGAAGTAAAGAAAACAATAGTAGGAGATAAAAGAATGAGGAAGACAAAAGAAAGAGTAACAAGGCAAGAAGTTGCAATTTTCAAAAGCTTTCAACACTACCTCTTGTCTACAAGTACGGAGGTTAATCAGTGGTTTTTTCCACCTGATTCTAGTGAGACCTGTTAACCATAACACTCAATATATTTGCATCTGTATATCTCAGTATGACCCTTTAATTTTTTTAAAAAATTTTTCAGCAAATACAGGTAGGATAATATGTCACATTAAAGCGCTGAATTTTATGTTTACAATACTAGACATAGTAGTATCTTGAAAAACATTGCTGTATCTTAATATACCAATGTATTTATTTCTACAACTTGCAAAACATTATATTATTCAAGAGGACAAAGAGGCAACGTGAGATTTACCATGAGATGTTTATGTTCAAAGTAAATGTATAATCACATTTACAGCAATTTTAAGCCCACAGTCTCATAGCCTTAGATTACACTACTTTTTAATCATTCTGTATTGTTGATAATGAAAGTTCTATTATCAGTAATTAGGGTTTGCAGTGATACATGAATGTGCGTTCCACACAGAATAAGATAACCTACAAAGCTGAAAGTCTTGAGCTTGCAAAGACTAAACCAGTTCTAACTTTTCAGAAGAGAATGGATTATACCTTAGTCTCAATGGTATGGATGTTTTTCTGGTTGCATTAATACTGGATTTTCTCAGACTGCTTTCTCTTTGCGTAAAAGTCTTTATTCTTGTTATCTGTTTGTACCATACATAACAGGAAGGACTTGGAAGTCGTGTAGCTGCTGCTAGAATACAATAAATAAAGCCACACCAATTGGCAGTAACTCTGAACCAACGATGAGAGGTTAACACGCTAGGGGAGATGTCTCCAGTTGTGGATCATTGCTATGATGTCTTTTTAGTTAGTTGTCAGAGAGTTTGATTCAAATTACTGTAACCCTAAACATTTATTCAGACAAAATCCTTTAAAGCAATTTATTCTTATATGGGCTTTAACTTCCATGTTGTTAGAATAAATCATATCTGGCTACTCTCTCATAAGATGCATGCAATTGAAACAAACTTTAACCCAATTAGTGTTTTAATGGCTCTTTTCCTTCAAGCTATTAAGCAAAATTAATTCAACTAAAACCTCCAAACAAAACAAACCTCCAAAGAAAACAGCCTGTTTGACAAAAAACCTTAAAGGACTACTACAATCACAAGATTTTTATGAATTACTGAACAGAAAATTGGTTCTGTTTTACCTCAAACTGGGACAATAGTGTAGGAAATCATGCCATGGAGAGGGGATGTTTCTTTTGCCTGGACTAGTAGGCAATGAGTTAAAACATTATTCATTTTCACCAAGACAGGAAACCAGCCATAGATGCCTACAGAAAAAAAGAAACACAAAACCACAAACATTTAAGACACTCATTACATGAAGAAGCAGACAGACACCCTATCCATTGTACATGTTTCTGATCATGTTTCAAAACATGTAATTTCTAGCTAACTTAATATGCCAATTGTAGAACTGCTAATGAAAAAACACTCATACAAGACTACTCCATAATATATCAATCTACACCTATTTAAAAAAAAACAAACAAAAAAGCCAAACAAAAAAAAACCAAAAAACAAGCAACAAAATACCTCACATCATCACAAGTTCATGATTATATAAATACTTTACACTCCATTAATTTGCCTCAGTGGTAGTGTCCTTTGTTTGTTATATCTGTGAGGACTTTACCTTTCATTTGAGTTTACACAGGAACACTTTTTTTATTTAAAAGAACATAGTAAAAGAATTGGGGACTAATGTAAAGCACATCACAGGAGCAAAACAAAGCCTGCAATGTCTAGTGTGTATGCCAGCGATGAGGCGAATCTAGTCATTCAAGTCGCAGTATTTTGATATTGTCATGATAGAAGCTGATGAAGCCCTTCTGACAAATCTTTTAATTTTGAAGTTGTTGATATTCTAGTCACCATGTATAAAACCTCTTTTCATCTGCCCTATGCTACAATGATCCTCACCAGATTATTTCAAAAGGAAAGTGCCACTTTCCTCTCTTTTTCTTGTACACATAAAGGATGTAAGCTTACACCTATAGGTTTCTGACAACAGAGCTGGATGTTCTCTGTGATATTTTGAGCACAAATGACTGTTTCCTCTCCATAGTCAATACGATATCCTTTATCACAAGCAAACCTCTATTTCAGATTTTGTTCCTAACAGTATGAGTTTATGATTTGCATCCACACATCACTATGAAATCTTAAAGTTCAGTGAGGCTTTTCACTTATGCTACTGAATGACTGAAACTGTATGCTAATAAAATAACAAATAGCATTATAAAATTAAATATGACCAATTAATCCTGAGATTTTAACTCAATTAACTAAGCCTAATGATATTTCTGATATAAGTGAGTAATTGACTTACAAATGTTTCTTTTATTAGTTTAAAGTTAGAAGTGTTAAACACATTATTTTAGCGTTCATAGTCTTAAGATTGGACCTGAAAGCTCAACTAATTTTTAGTAAAATGTATTTTTATGCTCTCTCAATTACTTGCTCAAAATATGGAGAGTATTTGTATCAGTCAAGGAAAGTAAAGAATGATGCAGTATTAATATCATACTGCTAAGAAAATTCCAGCTAGGAAGATCTATGTCTGGGAAAATGTCTCAGGAGAAGCAGTGAAATCCAGTCATTTAAGGTACATAAGAATAGAATCTCTAAACAAAGTACTTGAACATATGCAGGAGGAAACCTTACTGAAAGAAATATGACAAGGATCTGTTTTACATGTTTCTGAATTGACTCATATCACTTAAATAAATATTGGTAAGGGGTTTTATTGCCAAATTATGTATGGCAATTAGATAAAGGATCAGCAGCAGTGGCTACATGGTAGATGGCACAGCTGGGTGGATAACTTATTTCTCATTTTAGCATATACAGATAATGTGTAAATAGCAGGAACTCCTATTGTTTTTTGAACAAGTTTCAACACATATATTTCACAGTCACAGTCAGTTATTTGGATTGAATTAATTTGCAGGTAAAATAGCTTGTCCATTATTCTTATTCTTTTCTTTATTTAAAATATCAAACATTGGAACAGGCTATCCAGGGAAGTGGTTGAATCACCATCCCTGGAGATATTTATAAGATGGGTAGACATGGTGCTTAGGGATATAGTTTAGTGGTGGACTCGGCAGTGTTAGGTTAATGGTTGGACTCGACGATCTTAAAGGCCCCTTCTAACCTAGACTATTCTACGATTCTATGATCCTATATTGCTAGAACATCAGGCCCAGCTCTGCTGATTTGCTTTCACCAAAGAGCTTCTTTTGTTCCAAGAATTTGGGAGCTTTATTAAGGGATTCCTTTCATTACCCATCCGCTTGCAACAACTAAGTTTCATGTCATTTAAGCCACGTAAAAGCCAAATTTGAAAGGCTTGGAAAATAGTCCAACCCCACTGCGAGGGACATTTTTCTCTAGATCTGGTTCCTTATACCCAATGTATTTAATCTACCTTCTTTCAGTTTAAAATTGTTACCCCTTGTCCTCTCAATACAGGCTTTGGTAAGAAGTCTTTCTTCTTCTTTCTTATAAGCCCCCTTTATATATTGAAATGCCACAACAAGGCCTACTGGAAACTTCTCCAAGCTGAATAACTGCAAATGTCTCAGCCTTTCTTTATACGAGAGGTGTTCCATCCCTCTGACCATTTTTGTGGCGTCTTCGGGACCTATTCTAAAAGGTCCATGTCTTTCTTCTACCGGGGACCCCACCAGGTGGGGTCTCAAGAGAGCAGAGTAGAGAAGGAGAATCACCTCTCTTGACCTCTTTATGCAGCCCAATATATGATTGGCTTTCTGGGCTACAAGAGCACATAGCTGGCTCATGGCCAATTTTTCATCCACCTGTGTCCTCAAGACTTTCTTCAAAGAGCTGCTCTCAATCCTTTTATTCCCCAGTCTGTATTGACACTGGGGATTGCTCTGACCCAGGTGCAGGACCTTGCACTTGGCCTTGTTGAACTTCGTGACATTCATATTGGCCCAGTTCTCAAGCCTGTCAAGGTTGGCAGCACCCCTTCCCTCTAGCAAATCAGAAGCACCACTCAGCTTGGTGCCATGTGCAAGCTTGCTGTGGTGCACTCAGTCCCCACCACCTATGTCATTGATGAAGATACTGAACAATACCATTCCCAATACATATCCCTGAGCAACACCACCTGTAACTGATTTCCATTTGGACACTGAGACATTGACTGTAACTCTCTGGATGCAACCATCCACCTGAATCATTATCCATATAAGAGTCTATCCCTCTAACTCATATCCCTCAAATTTAGGGACAAGGATGTTGTAGGGGACCATATCAAAGGCCTTAAAGATGTCTAGGTAGATGACATCCGTAGCTCTTCCCTTGTTCACTGATGCATTCACTCCATCGTAGAAAGCCATTAAGTTAGTCAGGCATGATTTGCCCTTAGTGAAGCCATGTTGGCTGTCAAGAATAACCTCCTTGCTTTTCATGTGCTTCACTAAAGTTTCCAGAAGGATCTGCTCCATGATCTTGCTGGGCACAGAGGTGAGAATGACTGGCCTGTAGTTGCCTCGGTTTTCCTTTTTTCCCTTTTTGAAAATGGGGGTTATGTTTCCCCTTTTTCTAGTCAGTGGGAACTTCAGCAGACTGCCACGAGTTCTCAAATATGATGGACAGTGGCTTAGCAACTTCATCCACTGGTTCCTTCAGGACCCGTGAACGCGTGCCATCAAGTCCCATGGATTAGTACACCTTCAGGTTCCTTAGATTTAATTGGGAAAGCTTCAGCTTTCCTAACCTGATCCCTGGCTGCTAGGACAATTTCTCTGTATTCCTCCCAGGCTACCTGTCCTCGCTTCTACCCTCTGTAGGCTTCCTTTTTACGTTTCATTTCTCCAGGAGCTCCTTGTTCATCCATGCAGGTCTCCTGGTGTTTTTGCCTGACTCCCTTTCAGTTGGGATGCATCACTCCTGAGCTTGGAGGAGGTGATCCTTGAATATTAACCAGCTGTCTTTGGCCCCTCTTCCCTCCAGGCTTTATCCCATGGTACTCTACCAAGCAGATCCTTGAGGAGGCCAAATTCTGCTCCTCTGAAGTACAGGGTAGCAAATTTACTGTGCACCGTCCTTGCTGCCCTAAGGATCTTGAACTCCACTGTCTCATGGTCACTGCAGCCAAGGCTGCCCTTGAACTTCACATTCCCCACCAGCCCTTCTTTGTTGGTGAGAAAAAGCTCCAGCATAGTACCTCTCCTCAATGGCTCCTCTATCACTTGGAAAATGAAGTTATCATCAACACTTTCCAGGAACTTCCTGGATTGCTTGTGTCCTGTTGTGTCCCTCCATCAGGGTAGCTGAAGTTCCCCAGGAGGACCAGGGTTTGTGAATGTGAGGCTGCTCCTATCTGTCTGTAGAGCACCTCATCCACTTGGGTTTTCCTGGTCAGGTAGCCTGTAGCAGATCCCCACTGCAACATCACCTGTCCCTGTGTTCCCTTTAATCCCGATCCATTAGCTCTCAGTTGGCTTCTCATCCATCCCCAGGCGGAGCTCCATGCACTCCAGCTGGTCATTGACCTAGAGGGTGACATTCTCTCCTCTTCTGCCCTGCCTGTCCTTCATGAAGAATCTGTATCCTTCTATTCCAACACTCCAGTCATAGAAGCCATCCCACCATGCCTCTGTGATGCCAATAAAATCATAGCCCTGCAGGCATGCACACATCTTTAACTCCTTTTCTTTTTTTCCTATGCTATGTGCATTTGCATAGAGGCATTTAAGTTGGGCCCCCAATGAAGCTGGCTTAGCAGCTGAAGTTGCCATAATTCCTTTGTGCTGCACTCCAGGTGCTCTTCTGCCGACCTGTGTTGGTTTTCCAAGCTCTGGGCATCTACTGCTTGTACTGCCATCAAACTGGTAAGAGTGGGATGGACTGAGGTTCCCCTCCCCCAGTAGCTTTATTTTAAAGCTTTCATCACCAGCTTGGCAAGCCTATGACTGAAGCCTATCCCCTTCCTTGATAGATGGACCCCACCTGCCCCCAGTAGATGTGGTTTCTCAGAGTCTTATGGTCTAAGTAGCCAAATCCCAGCACGGTCCTCTAGTCATTTGTTGACTCAATGGATTTGACTGGTCTTTTCAAACCCCTTCCCTTTAACTGTTAGGCTTGATGAAAAAGCTACCCGCCCCCCAGAATGCTTTGCTGCCACTCCTAGGGCTCTGTAATCCTTCTTGATACTCCTCAGGCTGCTCCTGGCAGTATCACTGATGCTCACATGAAACAAAAGCAGTGAATAGTCAGTGGGCTATGCAAGGCTTGATAGTCTCAGTGACATCCCTGATACAAGCCCCCATTAAGCCACCACTTCCCCAGACAGTGTGTCAGATCAGCAAATTGATGCCTCCGTACCTTTCAGGAGAGAGTCACCTACTACTATCACCCATCACTTTTCTTAGTTTTACTGGTTGTTATATGGAGAGCAGATTGGGTTGCCTTACTCAGCTCCAGTATCTCTCCTGGTGTGACTGGTCTCACCTCTTCAGTCTGCAGAGTGGTGAAGTGATTCTGCAAGGGCATCTCAGGCTTTGGGGGAAGCCTGTTCCTCCTGCTGGTCCTTGCCATTGCAAGCTTCCATTCTTCTGCATTAAGAAGTTGTGGGAAGAAAAATTGCCAGTGAAATCTGAGTCAAAAAACCCCCTGTTGAGTACCTCAGCCTTCTCCATTGCAGTTATCATATTCCCAGTCTCATTTTTCAAGGAGTTATGAATTCCTTTTTCTTCCTTTTCTGACTAACGCACCTGCAGAAGCCCTTATTATTATTCTTTGCATTCCTGGGGATGTGGAAAAGACAGACTTCTCCATAGGATGAGATATTCTTCCTGTTTTACACAATTCTTTTGTCATTAACTACTCAGGAAAAATTTCTGATGAGCTTAGATTTGATTCCTGGTTTAGACCCTCAAACTTATTGCTGTGTTTTCTTTCTGCCTGTCAAGGTCCCTGAATGACAGCACAACCATCTGTTGTGCCAACCATTCCTCTTTATATTGTCTGAAAACTTGTTGAGGGTGCTCCCTGCCCCATTGTTCAGATCATTAATGAACATGTTAAACAATATTGGCCCCAGTGTTGACCCCTGAGGTACACCACTAGCGATTGGCCTCCAGCTGGACTTCACTGGAGTCCATTCCAGTGGACTCACTGATCACAATGCTTTGAAGTCTGACAGTTCAGACAGTTTTCTGTCCACTTTCTGTCTGCTTATCTAGCCCTTACTTCTTCAGCTTGCCTATGAGGATGTTATGGCAGACAACAGCAAAAAAAAATCCACTGTTCTCCCCTCATCCACCAAGCCAGTCATCTCATAGTAAGCTATCTGGCTGGTTAAGCACAATCTCACCTTTGTAAATCATGGTCACCTTCATATGTTCAATGTGTTTGGAAACGGTTTCCAGGAAGATCTACTCCACCTCCCCTGGCATTGATGTGAGGCTGATGAACTTGTAGTTCCCCAGGCCCTCCTCCTCCTCCTTGACCTTCTCGAAGATAGGAGTGATATTTAGTTCACTCCAACTATGGGCAGCATGCATAGAAAAAGAGTAAGTACGGAAGTCTCTACCTTATGCAGTCCTCTAACACTATTAAAACAAATCTTAAGTCCTGAAACATCTCCAGATGGTACAGAGTGTCCTGGCCTTATAGTCATGCTACTAAAAATCCCAGTGCAGTGTCCATTACACTGCCTTCACATTACATTAGAAACACCAAAAAAAAATAATAATCTTTTAGAACCAGAGAGTTTCACTAAATTCCAAGGGTGGAAAAAATCTTGCAGTCTGCTGTAGATGCTTCTAACAGTATAGACACAGCTTCATATTGAGAGAAACTGTGTCATGACAATTGAATCAGATGAGCATAAATTAAAGCAGTCCTGAATTTCTCTGATAATTCTGAATGACAAAGCTCAGTTTTTTATTTCCAATTGAAATAATCTATGCATTATGATTGGACACATACTGCAAGTTTTAATAGTAAGACATGACCCACTGAGGCAACTTCTCTGAAAATTTTATGTATTTTCTATCACTTGAAGCCTTTAAGATTTTCCTGAAGGTATGGAATGTCCTCATTGAATGTATTTGATGAATAAAGTATTTGATGTGAATTTTTGGCCTATGTTATACATAAAACTGGATTATATGATCATAATAGAATTTTTCATAGTAAATTTTATTATTTTAATTATTTTAAACTCTTGGATATATGTAACAATGATTATCTACACTTATATAAATTCTTCAGTTGTTGTAAACATTAAGTTTGACTTAAAGGTATTTGTCCCACTCCATGGTCTAGTGCAACAGCTGTCCCTTTTTTTCACCAAAGCATTCCTGTTATTCCTGGTAAATCCTTTCTCCTTTGAAGTTTCATGATCATCTAACAATCTTCAATAGTTCCTTACTAAAATGAATCAATTATTGCAGAATTTAGGTGTCTATTTTAGTCTAATATAATGTGGGTCAGATTTCCCCAGTTAACTTTTTAACAACTCAGTTCAGAACCTGATTTTTGTAATGGTACTGTAAGTTTCAGGGATGGAGGAGAAGACATAACTCAGAGTTGTTTTCCCTATCCCTAATTTTCCGTAATAGCCTTACTTAAAAGTTCCTGCTCTCTGACCAACTAATAAACACCTGAATCAGACATGAGGCCTGATAAGCCCAGGTCTTTTCTAGTAAAATGTAATAGCAGGAGTCCCCCAGCTTTTCCTCCTGATCAGAGATATCATTATTATTAACTCAATTATTAGCATGTCTAAAAAATGTAATTGCTAGGCATGTCATTAACAACAATAACAACAACAACAATAATAATAACCACAACAGCAATGACATATATTTACCAGCATTATAGTGTGAAAGTAATTTGAGAGTAGTCCAATAAAAGTTGTATAGAGACTAATAAGCACCTTTGGCGTCAAAATTTATTGTTCTAGAATATGGTATTGCCTCATAAACAAGAAACACCCTCAAATTGTGATAATAAACTCTGTCACTTACCATGAATAGAATGCTAAAACCTCTGGACTAGTTCAAAGTAAAATGAAGCATAAATTAATTTCTTTTGTGGTTTGGCTTCTGCTTTTTGTATTTCTGAAGAGAAAAATCTGTGCACCAACCACCAATTTATTGGAGCATTGCTAATTTGCATATCTAATTTCAAGCTGCACTAATTGCCTTTGAAAATACCAAGCTTGTTTATTACTCACTTCTTATTTTCCTGAAGGAAGAGTCTATTTACACAGAAGCATTCTCCATAACGGAAAAATCATTATCCTGGGACCTAAGGAAAAAAAATAAACCAACATTTAAAATATATCATGGCCAGGTACAGCTTTTTTGTTTTATATAATGAAATTTTACAATTAAGTTAGCAAATGCTTCCAGGCATTTTGAACTGGGGTGTTGTTTCTCTTAAGTTCTTCATCTGCTTTAAGTATAATAATTTTGAATATTTGCATTGCTTTGGAAACAGTAAATATTTTTCTTTGTATATTTTTTACATGTATGTGTCACATTTAGTGGTATAGATCCAGACAAAAAGCGTTATGAAGTTTAATTCATGTGTGCCTATTTATTTTGAAATAAATAGCATAATCACTAAAATGTCTCATTCATGAAAAGAACTTCTATAAATACTGTTGCGCTTTTGGCCAAATTGGCCAATGGACAGCAACAGATGCTCTCCCCCCATCTCTCGCACACAGAGAGGAGGAGGAGAGATAAAGAGATTTATGAGCTTAGAAGAAACTAAATTACTTTAATGAACTATTAATAATAAAATAAAAAGGAAATAATGAAATCGATACAGTATATACAAAACCGTATTAAGCTCCCAGGACATCACCAGCAGACACTGGGGAAGTCCCAGACTGGACTCAGCAACAGATGGGAACTGAATTCCAGAGCTGGAGTCAGAAGCCCACAGACTGGGATCAAAGGCAGATGAACAGCCAGTCTCCTCCTCGGACATCGTCCATTGAAGAAAAAGAGCTGACCCTTTGATCCCTCAGCTTTTATACTGAGCATGAGGCAGATGGGATGGAAACCCTGTTGGTCAATTTTGGATCACCTGTCCTGTCCGCTCCTCCCTGCAGGTGGGACCCCTCTACGTTTTTCCAATTCTGATCCTCCAACGGGGCAAATAAAGTTAGCTGACCTTGGTTGTTATAGCAAAAAGTGTAAGCCAGAGCATCTCTGCATACCATTCCTTGGCATGAACTATAAACATAGGTCTTATCACTCTGAGAACAAACAGTTTTCTACACAATACACTCTCAGTTTCAGAGAGTTAGAAGACGTGTAGCTTATTAAAATTATTGAACAGAAAGTTGGTTCTGTTCTATCTCAAACCAGGACAACTACCCTCTGTGGTTAAATAGAATTACTTTAGGTATTTCTGTCCTAAAATGCCCAACTATAATAAAGTTAGTTTTACTATGCCTACAATAGAAATAATTTCATGCTTAAGGCTTAATTTTATCTGTGATAAGATATAAACTGCTAAATTTAATACTGCTGTTATTATACTAGAGTCTAATATGTAAATAGAAACAACTGTGAAATAGGGAAGTAAAACATTTAATAGACAATGTTATTCTTTTTAATCAAATTTGAAAAAGGGCAATAACAAAATTTTAGGGAAATCTACAAAGCTTAGTGCTACACCATACTTTTCCATGGAAATTTTGAAAATTCACTTTCTAATTCTTATAAGATCATAAAATAGAAAATTCTGCCCCAGTGTTTAAAACTATGAACAACAGGAAGCAAAATGAGGACAGTTTTTGTAGAGGGTTTTGATATTTAGCTTTGTAGAAAATTCAGAACAAATATAGAATCCCATCCGTACTCACCAGTGCCATTTGGTGCATGGTAAATTAACAAGGAGTATATTTTAGAAATGGTGGTGGTAGCAACCGGTTTTAGTTACTTTTTTTTTTTCTCCATATACTTGAAGCAGGTTATTCAGTCTTTTTCTCATTCACATTCTTAGAAGAAAAAGAAAGACAGAAAGGAAGAAAGAAAGGAAAAAAGAAAGAACAAAAGAAAGCAAGCAAACTCAAGACCATTTCTTTCTTTTATATCAGGAAGGTTACACAGTTAAGAACTCAAATTCAAAGAACAACAAAATTTAGGTTTCAGTTACACAACTGATAGCTGAAGTTAGAAGCACAAAAAAAATTTTAGCAGATGCACCTGTTATCAAAGGACAAAATATATAAATGTCCTGAATTATAAATGCTAGTAGCCTTAATATTTAATTTAAGCTTATTCTTTGTTCATATGTAAGAAATATAACGGGTAACATAAAAATTTCATTATTCATCAATCTATGGTGATTGTGATATCAAAGTCAATCCCTTGCTTTGTGATACCAAGGTCACAAGAATTCATGGAGTTATGTTATGTGAGATTATGAAAGATAATCTTTTAATATTATCCAGTATATTTATCTTTGCGTAAAACCATAAAAATGAATGACAGAAAATGTAGAAAAAGTAGTCTGTAGGTGACTAATATATATTGTCATTTGGCAAACTTTTCTTGCAATCATAATTTATCTGTGATAATAGACATGGCATTTTAACATAAATAATTTCTGCGTTTGCTCTAATGTAATTTTAATAACTTTACAGTAATAAAAAACTGTGAGGAGAATAAATAAGTTGGAGTGAAAAATCCAACCAACCAAACACGTAAAATTAAGATATAACTGAGTACCTCTCTGGAAGTGAATCAGTGCTGTAGCGTAGGAAGTGTTTGTAGTGAATATGGCTATACAAATACCAGAGCCAACTGAATGTGCTGTTATCAGAAGCTCAGCTATGAATTTTTGTTTTTGCCAAAAGCTGAGCTACAAATCTCACGACAGGAAAGTTTTATCTAACCTACTATGGCATCACAGCCATTTGAGGTAGTATACATGTAGAATAACTACTTTTGATGGATTTAGGTTTACAGCAGTCTAGACAAATTAAATGTTTCTGGAATTACTGTATTGCCCAGATGTATTTAATCATGATGATCATGATAATCATGATAAAGCATCATGACACAACATATTTCCTATAAGAACCTTTCCTATAAGAATCCTATAATTTCCTATAAGAATCCATTTTGCCATGAAATGCACCACTTTTGCTGCTTTCAAAGAAAAATACCTTTTAAGTACACTTTTTTTTTGTGGTTTTTTTTTTTTTCTCTTTTTTTCAATGTCTTGGAAATATCTTTGGTTCAGTAATAATAAGCAAGCGGCAAGGTCTCTTCAACTCCTGCAACAACAACAAAAAAATTAAAGTTATTCTTTATGTCTTAAAATTAGTCATTTGAACCACTTTAGGAGATATTAATTTTTTTTTTCAAATTTGTGAAGAAATACACTACTTCTATTTAAAGTGTAATTTAATTTGGAAATGTGGAATTTCTTGTTGAGAATTGACAAGACACCAACTTTTAAAATAAGTATTTACCAGTATCCTTGAGGTTTGGAGATGCTTTTAGCTCAAAAAATGGTTTCCCTCTGCACTCGGTAGTCTAAAAGATTCTGCTTGGAATATTTTTTTTTTTTCATAGAATCATATGATCATTTAGGTTGGAAAAGATGTTTAAGATTGAGTCCAACCATAAACCTGTCATGATTTGGGCTGGGTTGGACAATGAAAAGACAATAGATGTTCTCCCCCATCTCTCACTCTAAGGAGAGGAAGGAGAAAGATAAAGACATCTATGAGTTTAGAAAAAAAACCTGAACTACTTTAATGAAAAATTAATAATTAAAATAAAAAAGAATATAATAAAATACATACAATATATACAAATATACACAAAGGTTGGAAAGGATCTTTCAGATAATCTAGTCCAACCATCAACCTAACACTGACAAAACCCACCACTATACCATATCTCTAAGCACTATGTCTACCCGTCTTTTAAATACCTCAAGGGATGGAGACTCAACCGTTTCCTTGGCAGCCTGTTCCAATATTTGATAACCCTTTCAGTGAAGGAATTTTTCCTAATATCCAATCTCAACCTCCCCTGGCACAACTTGAGGCCATTTCCTCTCTGTTACTTGGAAGAAGAGATCAAACCCCACCTCACTACAACCTCCTTTCAGGTAGAGAGTGATAAGGTCTCCCCTCAGCTTCCTTTTCTCCAGAATACCCAGTTCCCTCAGCCGGTCTTCATAAGACTTGTGCACTAGGCCCTTCACCAGCTTTGTTGCACTTCTTTGGACACACTCCAGCACCTCAATATCTCTCTTGTAGTGAAGGGTACAAAACTGAACACAGTTTTTGAGGTGTTCCTTTCTTTTCCAAGCATCTTTGGCATGTTATTAATTCAGCTAAACTTGTTTAGTGGATGTTAATTATGCACTAGTTGAGGGCATTGCTTAACATCTCGCTCAAGAGGCAAGTTGCTTTAATGATTTCATGATTTAATATTTTAATCCTTATTGCTTGGATGAATCTAAGAGATTCTAGAAAAGGGTAGTACTGGTGTTATGAGAAATATCTGTTTGTGCCAGTACTGTGTTTCAGACTGCTATGTTTTAGCTATACAACAAATGCTTATAACCAGTTTGTAGCAAAAAGCTAAGAGAAATGCCATCTTCTTGCCCAAAAGAGCATGCTGAGATACTTCTAGTTAATTCTGGATCTCTTCAGGAATGCAGTGCCTTTTCAACAGTTTTTTTTTAAAGTTTTAACGTGTTTAAAGAGAGACTTTTTGAAAGAATAAAATAGCACAGGCAAAGTACTCAAATCAGGGAGAGGTAATATAGTATAAAATGTGTTCATATTTTATTTTATTTTATTTTATTTTATTTTATTTTATTTTATTTTATCCTTATTCATCACATTTTACAATATTCACAATGGTCTACATTTTAGAAATACTAAATATTAAATTCCAATGCATAATAAGTATCTTAATAAAATAAATATCTTCAGAGAACACTGTGAAAAATGTGATACAAATTCACCTGGAATCTGCCACAGTGCCACTATTCCAGATCCTACCTAGACGTGGCTAGCTGTGTTGTTTCTGTCTATGAAACTGTGCATTACTTAAAATATTTTAAATCATTGCATAATCCTTGAGCATGCAATGGTTGAGGTCATTTCAATATTTATATAATTAATCTACTGAAATCATTCCCACACAAATACTTATTATTATTCTACTACCTACTATAATGACTTAATCAAAAGCATCTTAGAAAGGGCATAAATTGCTTATTTTGAGTGCTTGACAAATTATAATGTTAACATTTGGCAATGGGACACATACACACTAAGAACACTGTAGAAATGTACAATAAAATAAAACTGATGCAATTAATAGTAACAATTAACAATTAACAGTTAACAGTTAATGATGCCTAAATGTAGTAATTCATATGATTTTATTTTTGTTTAATTCCTGCTAAGTATAAATATTTTCATGCTTAATTTAACTTATATTATTAGTGAAACTCAAAGATGCCTATTTTTCATGGTAATGATGTTGTCTGTTTTATAAAATGCCTTTAGTTACAAATGTGATAATTGACCTGAATAGGACAGTCTGTTTTTATAATTGCAAGCAAAAAATAAAGATATATGCAAACAGATTAACTTCATTTAAGCCACTTGTTTGAATCTTCATACTGGTGCTAGACAGTAAAAATTTTAAGGCTTTTTTTTTTTTTTTTACTAAAATCTAACATATTGCTCCAAAAAAAGCCCTCAAGCCTGTCAGATCAAATTGCTGTAATATATTAGCTCTGAGACCATATCATGCGTACTAAGTGAATCTTATGCATTGGTCTGTCCCCATGTGTCTGCTCAGATTCTTAGACCAACATCCTAGAATAACATGTTAGAATTATAATGTATCAGAATAACTAGCATTCTGGAGCGTCTCAATGTGTATGAATCCTTCCCGAGGCAATTTAACAAGGGGCTAACATTGCGAGAAGGACTGTTCTGTACTTCCGTTTTTCCTCACTCTTGAGTGTCTTGGCCTTCATTTATTTGTCCCTGAGTTGTTTTTTTTTTTTCTTTTTTCTGGATAACCTGCTTCAAAACTTCCTTTTCTCAAAATTTGGTTAAGAATCAAATAAATAAATTAACTATACATACTGACTTCTAAGTCATGGGGCAAATTGCTTCATCACATGGAATGTCTTCTTGCAGGTGTCATCAGAATCAACACCATAGACTGCAGAGCGTATTTCTATTTTCAACTATATCTTTTAACTTTTATTGCACAGTACTTTGAAAACTTTTGTTACAATAATTCTAAGTGACTGTTTCTCAAAAATTTACATATCAAAAATTCAAGGGGAGCAAGGTTTATCTAAATGTCGGAGAGTACTATGTGTGAAACTTTATTCAATCCCACGTATGTTAATGCAAATCAGATTATATTTAAGAAGGAAGAAGGAAATAATATGGTTTTATTTCTGCATTAAATGTAATATTTCTGATGGCTAACATTTTTGTCTTCTTCAATGTAGTTACCAAAGACCATTTTTCATTACATACCACCTTACACTAGGGATAATTTAGACTATGAACTTTTGTACATAAAACACATTTCATAAAAATAGGAGCTTCTTCCCCCACAGTGGTTGCTGTATGTTAGAAGGTCATCTGCAAATTTACCATGTTTTCTGCTCTTCAGAAATAAATAATGCCTTTAGAAAAAATAATCTTCACACCCACATACTGTCAATTATTTTTTAAAAGTGTACTGTGTAAAGCATCACTGCATTAATTAAATTTTTCTATCCTTAGTCAGAAAGAAAATTTTCAGCCAATTTATTTGTGATTAAACTAAATGAAGCCTGCATGGATGGGTGATAGATTTAGCTCTTCCTGTTTGCTATAATATGCATGCTTAAAAACATCTCTGTGGATATCGAATACAAGTTTCTGATGCACTGAAATACTTCAAAACATTAAAGTTGATAACAATATACTGCACTATAGCAAAACATATGCACTGACTCATATTACCTTAAAACCAGAGAAGAAAAAGAAGAAATGCAACTTTTATTTTGATGCTTGTAACATTTTACAGAGGCTACCAAGTGCTTTCAAACATTTGGTTCAAAAATAGCAGCCTGCATTTCCTGATTTCCTTTTGTGGGAAAAGCTTATTAAGTCCTCACACATTTTTTTTTCTGACATCTGGTTCATTGGCTTTGGATGAGAAATGAAGATTCTATCTTAGATCAGTTTAAATCAGTATGTCCAAGAAAGAAGCCAAATATTTAACCATGTGTTGTACTGAAAGCAAAAACTTTTTGTATGGAAGATATCTCTAGTTTCAGATTTTTCCTGGTACAGGTTTGAGTTGAACCTGGTATTCTAGCAATGACTTTTTCTTTAAAGTCAATACTAGCAATAAAATATTGTCTGTATTTGACTCTGCTTAATCTGTTACTAAAAGACTATTTCAAATGTCTCCAACAATTTACACAAGATCTAACACACTGTAGTTTAATGAATTGTAAAAAGATCACTTGAGATACCCTCAGTAATTACATCTTGTTCGGAGAAAGATACATTCTCCCTCTCCATTCACAGTCAGGTGCAAATGTATAAAATGCTGCCAGTAAGTATCACAGGTAAAAGGTCGTGTTATTATTGGTCACTAACCATTTCCCACTCCCTGTTTAGGTTCCCCCCTTTTTTTTTTCTTGTCTACACCAGAGAAGTGACTCAGATTGAAGTCATCAGCTTGAGGTGATAGCTCTGGCGGTATTACACTTACCTATGCTGTTCAACAGCTGTCAAGGTGCTGTCTGAAATAGATGTAAGTGGAAACAGTTTTCATCATTTACTGATTTAAAGGAAAAATGCATATTTTTTCCCATTTCTATCAAAGGTTGGATGTTATTTTTCCATGCACTTAATAATAGCTTTTCTGTACTAAACTAAAATCTTTTACTTTTAAATTAGAAAAAATAAATAATGTGCATTTTCTTTAAATGCTTCCATCCTAGACTACTATCTGGTTACACTTTTGTTATGTAAAGTCACTTTATGCTATTTTAAATTTTAGTCTCCCTTCAGCATTTTGTCTTTATTATATTTTTAGTAGTCGTAGTTTAGAATGGCTCGTCCAAGTGAGATAGTACTCTAAAACCATACTAGAACTGCTAGAATTAACAACTCAAATGTCTTACAAAATTATTTTTCTGTCTTTCTTTGTCACAATACTTTTACCATGTGAAAAGAAAGCAGGTGCTAGAATCTCTCATTGTAAATGACTGAATATAATTTCGTAAATAGAAGGGAAGGTTATATTGTACATTGCTGATTCCTGCACAGGAAAAGTCTTTCTTCTTCCGTATGATACGCTTGAGTTTGGAGAATATAATCTTTACCATGTAGAATATCATTATAAAATGCAAGAGCAGTGCACAAAAATATATATTTTATAAGATATCATAAGGACAATAACAGGGAAGCAGGTTTTCTTCCAGGGTGACTGATATTTAGTAGATGGTATCAGTTTTTCTTTAAAGTATTTAATCCTTTTCTAGAGTACAATGTAGCAGTTGGCATTGAATTTGAATATTTGCAATATTAATATTTTAGCATATGTTAGAGAGAAAGGAAATTTCTTCCCAAAAGTATTTGTCATCATGATATTGACAGACCAATGCATGGATATTAGTCCATACAAACCAGCACTTCACGATTTACTAAGTCCCATTTAAACAGTGATCGGAGGGACAGGAGGGGAAGGGAAGGGAAAACAACAACAAAATTTATCCAGAAAAAAATATTACAATAAAAAAGTAGAAATTACCAAAAGAGGAAAAAAAAAATAAAAATCACTACAACAACAGAAAAGTGATTTTCCATTCAGTTTCCTCCTTTCTCAATTTAGATGTACAAGTGGCACAAGAGTTTTATTTGCAAGTGCTTCACAGTTGTGTCCTACACTGTTTAACTATACAGTCCTAAATAGCTTACGGTACTTTATAGATTGACAATTTCATAGGTGATTCAGCTACAGAGTGCACTGTCTCCATGGTAAGAAAATTCAGAATGCTTCAGAACATAAGTTATAGATTTGCCTTATAAATGATAGTGCTGAAAAATTATAGATATATTCACTCAGCTTTTGGAAACAATTAATTCACTCCAACTGTGCTCAAGTTCACTAAGATCTTGATAACAGGGTTACTAGAAATAGTGTGAAAACAAAAATGTTAAGTAGTTTTTATTCATGACAACTTGATTCTAAGATTTAAGTCCATTCAGCCATGACAGGATACACCATAATTCATTCTGCATCCTAATTTCAGTGGCAAATGACAATGTTAAATATGAAATGCAAAGAATTATTCAAAGACATTTAGTGGACAGCAATGATGTAATAGCAAACGTGAGAAAATAAGGATCTTAACATACAAGTTTAATTTAATTCCAATAATTAACATTTTAGATGCTGATGTACATGTTTGTATGTACTTAATAATGTTTGCGTTTTAAAAATCCAGAAATCAAAAAGTTTTTATTTTATGTGGTGCTATCTCTGGTGTGAATGGATGAGTTTTTACTGCTTTACAATGTATTGCTGGGGTTATGCAAAATAATTAAAGGGAAGACCTTTTAAATAAGTAATTATAATTTCCATTGAAGTTAGTAATGTGTATCATGACTACATGTATATGTATACGTACAGGTATATATTTATGTAATTATAAATTTTATTTGGAAAACCTTAATTACCAAATAAGCTTGATACATGATGGTGAGCATGAAATAATGACAAAATTGTAATTCTATTTTTAAAATACACTGTGAAAAGTAACACAGACCTTATCTTGCTGTTAGCTGTTCTGTATTCTTCCCTAATTTTCTTTTATCTCAAATACGGAAATCTGTTATTCCAGATTATATGATGTGTATTTTACATTCGGTATAACTTAAAAGGTCATTATATGTAAAATATTTTAATGTTTGTTTTAACCTCTGTTACCTTTACATAATATTTGAACATAATATTTGAATACCTGTTAGTTGTACGATTCACTGAAATCTATCAGATCAGGTATGATCCATACCAGTTTCCCTATGCTTGTATAATGAACTGCCATTGTGGGAAAAGTAAAGACAACAAAAAAAAGAAATATTATCTCTAGATATGTGTATTGTACTGCCTCAACAATAATTATTCTATGTGCTAATTAGGGAAATTTATTAACAGTGTTAAACTAGCAATTTCTTAATGTAGCAAATTAGAAATACCTTCTGTTCACTCACACAAATTCACACCTTTTGATACTCTTACTAAAACAACACATGGAATGGCTGTTTAAGACTAATATCAGCCATTTGCTAATTTGAACAGAATTAGCAGTTTTTAAAGCATTATATTAAAGGAAACAATTCATTTTCTAAGGAACTCTTTTCGCATGGAAGCATATAAAACCTCTTCACACCAGAGATCTCTAATTGCCTTTCATTCTTTGTTTAATTTTAATGAAATGTGCATCCATTTCTCAATCCAGAATGTAAAAGTGTCTTTAGAACTCACAACTCCATGCTGTTTCCCTGTGTTATGGTCGAGGATAAAGAGAAGACTGATATGGACGACCCCCACGACAGTGGGTGTCTGCTATAGGTCCCAGAAAGAACAAGCGGACCAGGGCCTCTATAGACAGCTGTGACTAGCCTCACGTTCGCAGGCTCTGGTCCTCATGGGGAACTTTAGCCACCCTGGTATCTGCTGGAGGGAAAACACAGCAGGGCATAAGCAATCCAGGGGGTTCCTGGAGAGTATTGATGACAACTTCTGGACTCAAGTAATAAAGAAGCCAAAGAAGGAGAGGTACTCTGCTGGACTTCATACTCACAAACAAGGAGAGGCCTACTGGGGATGTGTAAGCTGAAGGCAGCATTGGATGCAGTGATCATGAGATGATGGAGTTAAGGATCCTGAAAGGAGGGCAAAAAGCAAGATCACAGTGCTGAACTTCAGGAGAGCAAACTTTAGCCTCTTCAAGGATCTTGGTAGAGTCCCATGGGATAAGGCCCTGGAGGGCCGAGGGGCTGGGGGAAGCTGGTTAGTGTTCAAGGATCACTGCTCCAAGTTAAAGAGTGGTCCATCTCAACAAGCAAGAAATCAGTTGAAAATGCGAGGCCTGTATAGATGAGCAAGGAGCTCCTAGCCAAACTCAAACACAAAAAGGAGGCATACAGAGGGTGGAAACAAGGATGAATAATGTTGGTCTACTTGCAAAATTATGGAAGATTAAAAAAGAAACAAAATTTTGCTAATATTCAGAAAGGATAGATAAGATAATTTAAGTAATTCTAGAACTAATTAAGTTAATACTATATTTTAGGTATATTAATAGAAATCCTGATACAGAATCAAATAAGGTATTAAAGTAAAGGAAAATAATTCATAATAATCAGAATGGCTTTTTAGATAATGCTACTCCTACAAACTGGATCCTTTTTTGATGAGACTGACAAAGCCACAAATGATTAGACCCTTGCTCAGCTCACCATTTAATGTCACAGTTGTGACACTGTGACTTTTAACAAACAGTATGTTTTAAGAAAAGTAGGTTTGTGAAGATGATTAAGGCATTGGAGCATCTGTCATATGGGGAGAGGCTGTGAGAATCAAACCTTGGAAGATGTTGCCAAGAGATTGCCTAAGTTCTGGAGTCTCCTCCCACCTTGGCAGTGTTCAAAACCTGACTGTACAGGGCCCTGAGCAACCTGCTGCAGTTGCCCCTACTTCAAGCAGGGGGGCTTGGACTACTTGACTTCCAAAAGTGTCTTCAAACATCATTCATTCTGTGATTCTGTGAAAACTAGGAGATATTGCACGGATGAATTATTACTGGACAGACATATTTCAAAACATAGCTGTCTGTGGGCAACTGTGTTTGAATAGCACTTTTCCTAGGGGGAGTCCAAACTGACTGATATTAAAAACAGCAATATTAAAATTTTCATAAATGCTCTCTAAGTAAATATCAGTTCACAATTTATTACATTTACAGATGACTTAAAGACTGACAGGATGATAATTAATGATGAAGAGAGAGTAGTCATAAGGAAGATTTGTATTGAAAAACGAACTAGCCTCATTTAAAGAATAAAAAATAAAAAAAAAAACTTCTAAAAATAAGAAATTTGTAAGTATAGACTAGGAAACCGTATCATAGAAAGCAGCAATTATAATAGGCTCTAAGGGTCATGCAATTTCCTGTGCAACTCTGCAGAAAAATAGGGTGATCTTTGGAGGAATAAATAGAAAAATAGTGAATAAGAGTGAGAAGGAGATTTTAGCTCCCTTATGACATTAATGAGTTACGAGTTTAGTGTGCACATTTTTAAAGGAAATTGTAAAGATTCTAAGAAACAATCAGGAGAAAAAAGAAAAACAAACAAACAAACAAACAAAAAAAACCCAAAGAAATTGCACCAGTTAGCACATCTTGTCAGAAATAAGACACATTTCTGTAGAATGCAATAGAAAAAGCCAGGAGAAAAAAAAAATAGTATCTGGGACTTAAAAACTGAAAAATTGAAATGGAAATTAAGTCCAAAGTTGTTTGGAATATTTTTTTGTTTTTTGTTTGTTTTAAGAAGGTTTAATAGACACAAGAAATGGTTAAATATCTGTGTTTGGGTATCTTCAAAATGTATGAGATGTTTTCCTGAATGTAGCTTTACTCAAATATATGATTGTGTGTTCCATACACATAGTACTGAACAAAATATAAGGCAAGAAAATACACAGGATGTGGAATAAACAGACCTAGCTTTGTCTGCTCACCTTTCACTCTGCATCAACTTAGAAAAGCTAGTAAAATCAAGGAACTTGCTACTTACTATATGAATGTATTTTGTACGTAAATGTTATGATCCTTCTGAAAACATGAAAATAGTATTTTGAAATATAAGGTGAAAGATTTCTAATCAGAACAGAAAATTCTTCAGGCACTTTCCAATAGGAAGATGAAATAAAAAAGCCCCATGTCTTAAAAGCCAGTACTATCATGAATCAACATTTTAGGAAAGATATAATACAAACCATACACTCAAGTGAAATTCACATCAGTTTATTCATACATTGGTTTCAACAGTATAAAGACCATTAAATATCTTAGTTTGACTTTCTGAATATCACAACTTACAGTATTTTACTTTATCAATCTTGTATTAAACCTAAGAAAGAATGGTGTTACAGTAAAGATTAAGTTTCAGAAAATTTTTCATCTTAGTGTGAAATTATTAAGAAATGGAGATCTCAGTGCACGACCTCCAGTGGCATTTTTTCCAGTATTTAAATATTGTTTCCATATGAAATCACTTTCCCTTTGAAGAACAAGGCCACATTTCTTAAACAACTGGCTACAGCTCTCAGCTTTTAGTTATTACACCATCCTTTGGTGCTCTCAAGATCCATTTTGCACCAAGGATTCTCTTTATCATGAGGAGGTTTATACTGCAACATAATCCGTTTAATGAATTAAATGTAGTAAGCTTATCATAAAGGCATTTTTCCAGCTGTTGAACCATTATGTCATTACTTTTACATACTACCCTCAAATCTTCAGTGTTTTTGCTGGAGATATCAAAACTTAATATTAGTCTTCACATTTTATTGACCTGCTTACTGTTTTTGTATTAATTCATACAAGATATGAATCACACAGTCTCTCACAGCATTAAACTGAGTGCTTATGTTCTATTTATTGTCCAGCATGCCATCTAAATCACTTTCAGAGCCTTTGCTCTCCAGTATAGCATTCAGTGTGGTGTTCAACAGGTGGTAATCTTCTGATTTGTTATCAGAAGATTATCTTGTAGGCAGTTTCTGTTGCTGCAGAGATCGCCCTGACCAAAAGTCACTGAGGGATCAAAGGATCAAAGCCACAGTTTCTACAGTATTGACTTCAGCGGAAAGACCTTAAAAAAAAACATCTGACCTTCCTCTACGTGCTTCTTCTGAGTTCTTGGGTACACTAAAAAATTGTGAACATGTAAAAGCATACAAGTTTGAGAATTTTCCCCATAATACCGGAAATGTTATGGTACCAAGGTGTGTATTTGAAGTCTAGGCGTTCATTGTTAAAGGAATTATGATTCATATTTTTAATTCAGAAGTGTAATCAGTATAATTACACATCATTGTCAATTATTATCCTAATTCCACAGATGGTGAGCTGAGGCAGATAGATTAGCATAGAAATAGAGCTTACTGAGGAAAGAGTGAGGAAACTTATTTTTCACTATTTTTTTTTCATTCAGTTAAAAGAGTACTATGGAATTTCAGCAGGTGCTCAGTCAGCAACAGCAATCCTTCAGGTCATTGTATTTTTTCCTTTCTTGGGTAGGTCAGAGTGTGTTTCTACCAGTCTTCTACCTTCATCTCCTGCATGTGCCCAGCTCAGGCCACTTCAGAAATCCAGTTACCATACTAGTAGATTAACAGCACAGAGAAAAATTGCCTTCTGTCGTTTCTTGTGCAAAGCTTTCATTCTCTATATCAAATGAAGAAAAGATACTGCTCATTTCTATGCCAGAGGCTGCTTAGTCTGCATGGCATCATAGGTGAACTTATTTCTGATGTTCTATCAAAAACTGGCTGAAAACAGATGAACTTTTATTTATCCCATTCGTAATTAGCAAGATTTTTGTAGGGAGACCCAACAGGGAGAAATGTCTTTTTTTCAAATTTCAAGTTGCAACTTTGAAATACAACATTGTTACAATTTAATAAAACCACAAATAAAACCTCAAAGCCCCCTATAAACCTCCTAAAAAAACAATTAATGTAACCGTGTTCACAGATGGGGTTTGAATTTCAATAAATAAATGTAATTTGGCCTGAGGTAGAAGTCCAGTGAAAAATTAAATCCAAATAAATGTTTAAAGAAAATGTTATAAAATAGAAAAAAATATGTTAACCTTACATGTTCCTTTAAAAAAAAAAAAGTATCAGACAAACTCAGCAAGAAGCAACAGAAGCTGTTTCAAATTATAATAATTCAATGACTTTGAGAACATAATTGAAAATGCTATACTAGTTGTCCTGGTTTGAGGTAGAACAGAAGCATTTTTCTTTTCAGTAACTTTACTTTTCAGTTAAGTCTCTTCTACCTAACTGCACTCTCTGAAATTAATGGCATATTTTTCAGACCGTGCCTGCTTTCAGAGTGATAACATCTGATATTTATAGTTAATACCAAGGAATGATACGCAGAGAGGCTCTTGCTTATACTTATTCCCATAACAGCAAAGGTCAGCTAATTTCGTTAAGTGTCGCATTGGAGGACTGGAGGTGGAAGAGCATAAAGGAGTTGCACCTGGGGGGAGGACCAGATAGGACAGGTGACCCAAAACTAGCCAACAGGGTATTCCATCCCATCAGCATCATCCTCAATATAAAAACTGAGAGATCAAAGGGGTCAGCCTCTGACCAGCATCTGAAGAGGGCTCTGTCTGTTCATCTGCCTTTGATCCTGATGCATGTGCTTCTGAATCCAGTTCTGGAATCTAGTTCCCATCCGTCACTGAGTCCAGTCAGGGATTTCCCACTGCCTGCTGGTGATGAGATCATCATCCTGAGAGCTTGGTACTGGTTTTGTATATATTGTATAGATTTCATTATTTTCTTATTAATATTATTTTATTTTCCATTTATTGTTAATAGTTTGTTTCATATTCCATTAAAGTAGATTAGTTTCTTTCCAACCCATAGGTCTTTCTCCTTATTCTCTCTTTTTTTTTCTGGGTGGAGAGAGAAGTTAAAAGAGAGCATCTGTCATTCTGTTTAGTGGACAGCCCAGCCTAAACCATGACACTGGTATTATGGTATTATTAAGTAAATCATAGAATGCCACACAAGTTGGTTTTATGCTGAAACCATCTTTATAGTTACTGACAGGTTAGTATTTCATTTCAATTATATAGGTGAAAATCTTTAATAATTGCTAGCAATGACAGTTATGAACTTCGAATAGCTCTAAATAAAATATTAATGCTGCAATTATTCAGAAGCATAACAAAAAAGGCTTTTAAAATTCTCATGGGATTTATGCTCATTATCATCAAATTTATGATTAACTAGAAATGCCAATACTATTAATTCATTATATTTAATTCCTTATTTAAATGCCTGACAAGAAAATTTTAATTCACATTTCATCTGTAACCATTGGCCATAACTTTTTAGCATCCCTGTAGTTCTAAAATTACATGTTAAAATTGAGGAAAGTAAAACTATAGTTTCAGGAAAGAGCATTTAGTTTAGCCAGATATCAGATAGCTAGGTGTATTCCCCCTTCACAGGGGAACGTTCAGTCTTTTAACTACAAATATGATGTGGAGAAAAATGTAAGTATTCTATGAGTTTATTTTTATTCCATTGTTAACAATTTTATGGAGCAAATTTACAAGTTAACAAATTTTATGGAGCAGCTCATCTTGAGCGCCATCACACAGCACATACAGGACAGCCAGGTGATCAGGCCCAGTCAGCATGAGTTTATGAAAGGCAGGTCCTGCTTGACTAACCGGATTTCCTTCTATGACAAGATGACCTGTTTAGTGGATGAGGAAAAGGCTGTGGATGTTGTCTACCTGGACTTTAGTAAAGCCTTTGACACCATTTCCCACAGTATTCTCCTGGAGAAACTGGCTGCTCATGGCTTGAACGGGTATATGCTTCACTGGGTAAAAAACTGTCTGGATGGCTGGGCCCAAAGAGTAGCGGTGAATGGAGATAAATTGAATTGGTGGCCTGGGCTCAGTATTGGGGACAGTTCTGTTTAATACCTTTATCAATGATCTGAACGAGGGGATTGAGCACATCCTCAGTACGTTTGTAGATGACACCAAGTTGGGTGGGAGCACTGATCTGCTTGAGGGTAGGAAGGCCCTAGAGAGTGATCTGGACATGCTGGATCAATAGGCTGAGGCCAATTCACAGAACCACAGAAGCACAGAATGATTGGGGTTGGAAGGGACTTTCAGAGATCACCTAGTCCAACCCCCCTCCTAAAGCAGGTTCACCTAGAGCAGGTTGCACAGGATCGCGTCCAGGCAGGTTTTTAATATCTCCAGAGAAGACAACTCCACAACCTCTCTGGGCAGCCTGTCCCAGTGCTCTGTCACCCTCAAAGTAAAGAAGTTTTTCCTCATGTTCACATGGAACTTCCGGTGTTTCAGTTTGTGCTCATTGCCCCTTTGTCCTGTTTCTGGGCACCACTGAGAAGAGTCTGCCCTTTAGATATTTGTAAGCATTGATGAGATTCCCTCTTAGTCTTCTCTTCTCCAGGCTAAACAGACCCAGGTGTCTCAAGTGTCTCAGCCTTTCCTCATGAGAGATGCTTCCGTCCCCAGATCTTCTTTGTAGCACTCTTCTGGACTCATTCCAGTAGTTCCTTGTCTTTCTTGAACTGGGGAGTCCAGAACTGGACACAGTACTCCAGATGTGGTCTCACCGGAGCAGAGTAGAGGGGGTAGATGACCTCCCTCTACCTGCTGGCCACACTCTTTTTAATCCACCCCAGGATACCATTGGCCTTCTTGGCCACAAGGGCACATTGCTGGCTCATGGTCAACTTGTTGTCCACCACGTCTCTCAGCTTCTCCACAGAGCTGCTTTTCTGCAGGTCAACAGCTAACCTATACTGGTACATGGGGTTATTCCTCCCTAGGTGGAGGACCCTACACTTGCCCTTGTTGAACTTCATTAGGTTCCTCTCCACCCAACTCTCTAACCTGTCCATGTCTCACTGAATGGCAGCACATCCTTCTGGTGTGTCAGCCACTCCTCCCAGTTTTGTGTCATCAGCAAACTTGTCGAGGGTACACTCTGTCCCCTCATCCAGGTTACTGATTAATAGTCTGCCTTAATTCTGCCCAGGTTCTTGCTTGCGGTGTCATTCATACCCACATGAAAGAGTGACAGTGGATAGTAGTCCATTGTTTTGACAAGGTGTGGCACCCTCTCAGCGATGTCTTGGATCTTAGCTTCTGGAAAGCAGCATACCTCTCATGACTCCCTGTCAGGTCAGCAGATGGGTGCCTCAGTGCTCTTTAACATAAAGTCACTCACTACTAGCTCTCATCATTTCTTTTTATGGTATCCATTGTGTATTACTGGTACAGTTTCCCCTTGCAGATCTTGCTCATGGATGTCTATAGCTGTTAAAGTTTCATATCTGTTTATGGTTATGATGCTGGAGGGTGGAGACTGAAGCAGAATCCTGCTTTTGTGGGTCACCAGGGTCCAAGGTGCCTCATTGTCAGTGGTATCCGCTACAGGAACATGGTTATGAAACCACTTATCTATCTCCATTTCAGCTCCTCGAATACTGCACAGCCTTTTAACATTTTTCTGTACCTAAGTACCTACCTTTTCACCAGGAGAAGGGGCTGGGCACTCACTGCAACCTACCACTTGTACTGAAATCTCTTTCCTTACCGGTACCATCTGGGCGGATGCTTTTAACTCTGAGGTGGGTGCCCACCACTTTGGCAGAGACCTAGAGCACTTCCCTGGGCTGTGAACCTACAAGCAGGTTGCAGGGCCTTTCCTGCATGCTCTCCTGTGAGAATTACTGTGCAAACTGATGTGCCATGTGCTGTTTGCAGTGCTCCTGGTCACTCATGTTCCTGGGGCCTTTTAAATCTCCCATGGTTCCTCCCGGTAATGCCAAAGCTTGTCAGCCTCACTCGTGAGAGCTGCCAGCTCCTGGGAGGGATCTCTACTCTTCCCCGGGTTTCCCTGGCATTGGGAAAACCCCATCCTCCTTAATCTAGTGCTCAGCACAGAATTTACCATTGCCACCACTGCGTTCCTCACGGACTGAGAGGAGCCTCAATTGTATGAGATTCAACAAGGCCAAGTGCTGGGTCCTGCACTTATGTCACAACAACCCCATGCAGCGCTACAGGCTTGGGGAAGAGTGGTTGGAGAGCTGCCTGGTGGAAAAGGATCTGGGGTTGTTGGTCAACTGCCAACTGAATAAGAGCCAACAGTGTGTCCAGGTGGCCAAGACGGCCAACAGCATCCTGGCCTGTATCAGGAATAGTGTGGCCAGCAGGACTAGGGAAGTGATCGTCCCCCTGTACCCGACACTGATGAGGCCCCACCTCAAGTACTGTGTTCAGTTTTGGGCCCCTCACTACAAGAAAGACATTGAGGTGCTGGAGCACATCCCAAGAAGGGCAACAAAGCTGGTGAGGGGTCTGGAAAACAAGTCTTACGGGGAGCAGCTGAGGGAACTAGGGTTGTTTAGCCTGGAGAAAAGGAGGCTGAGGGGAGACCTACAACTACTTGAAAGGAGGTGGTAGTGAGGTGGGGGTCGGTCTCTTCTCCCAAGTAACAGGTGATAGGATGAGAGGAAATGGCCTAAGTTGCGCCAGGGGAGGTTTGAATTGGATATAAGGAAAAATTCCTTCACCAAAATGGTTGTCAAGCATTGGAACAGGCTGCTCAGGGAAGTGGTTGATTCACCCTGGAGGAATTTAAAAGACATGTAGATGTGGATTTTAGGGACACAGTTTAGTGGTGGACTTGGCAGTGTTAGGTTTACAGTTGGACTTGATTGTTTTAAGGGCCTTTTCCAACCTAAACTATGCTATGATTCTAATAGCTTTTGCAGATGAGGTGGCGCTCTAATACTGTCACTCTAAACAGCATGGATCTTAACAGCATATTCCATACATCTATTTATGAGCATTTAGTTTAACATTGTAATATGCTTTAAAGCCCACAGTTATAGAAATGGCAGTAAAATGCACAATAAAAGAGCATCAGTTACATGAATGTAAATTAAAACACTTTCTCATAAAAAAATAAAGCAGTCTTTTTCGAAGTCACAATTTAGAGGGAGAAAAAATCAGTACATATTTAATTTGGAAGGATACTTACTGCAGTTGCTCCACAGCTGTCTGTAGTTATAGTGAAGAATAGTCCTACTATGTGATCTTTTTGGATTTCCAGGCCTAAATTCCCACTATCTTCTGATCTCTTTTTTAGGAGCCAAGGGTAATATTTTAACTGACATAGAGTTAGAACATTATTAAGTTCAAATTAATGATCCTGATATAGAATGATACATGTCTGTCTATCTCTTTTTCCAACTGCCTCCTTGTAGAACAATTTTGTATATAGTATCAGGTAAATGACTTGGCAGCAGAAGAAAAACAAATAGTAATTTAGTATAGGCTGAGTAATTCAATGAAAAAATAAAATAAAACCAGCGATGTTAAGGAAAAGAGGTAGCTAGAAATAAGAATTAAAATGACCAAGCAATTTGTCACTGAAGGATAGAGACAGTTCCCTACCCCAGAATGTTCAGATACTGTTAGGAAACTATTATTTGTGACCAAAGCTGGGCTGCCTTCTCTTCAGCTCATATCAATATGTTCTAGTCTTCTTAGCTTGAGCTTGAAAATCTTTCAAAATAAACAACCAACCTAAGTTATAGAAAGAGGTTCATAAAAGATAAAGGAAAACAGGTTTAAGCTCTTTTCTGCTTGTCTTCAGGAACAATCTGGAAGATGAGTTTTCCTTGTTTCTGACTATTGTGTTAATCACTAGGGTGCCATGTGTGCTGTAACAAGTATCTTTCATTTTGAAATGGCTCTGGTTATTCCAATGGAAAGTTGGATTTTATCCAGTTTAAATTTATGAAAAACTTTATTTAGCTCATTTAATAGGAAAATTGCCCACCAATTAAGACAAAGTGCATAGTTTTCTCACAGTTTCAGATGACTATTTTGAATTGACTAATGCCCAAATAGCAACTCAGATCAGAAACATTCAAAGTTAAGTAAAAAAAAACTTGCTCCATTGACATCCCATTCTGTGCTTATGTGAATTCCTGTTTTGCTCTTCCTACAGCTTTCTTGTTGTGAAGTTTCAGACTGAGGGAGAACGCACTCTGGTTTTGGAGATCCACATAAGATTAGCACACAAGGGCTGCAGTAGGAAGCAATGCAGCAGTCCCCTACTCCATCACATCTTCTTTCCCAGTAGTATCATTTCCACTGCTGCTGGAGTAGCTAAAGAAAAATGTATTTAAACAGGGTGATTTGCTCCAACATTTGTAGATGCAATAGTCTGAGTTTGATAGAAAGAGACACAAATGAGGCCAATATTTCAAAAGGCTGTTGCAATGAAGCTTTTCTGAGGAATAAGTAGATATAAGATCTCTGTATGTCAAGGAAAAAAATAAGGAAAATATTGAGTTAGGGTGCAAAACAACAAAGAATAATAGTCAGAGACCAATGAAATAGAAAATCATTTAAACTGATTTGTTAGAAATTGAAATGTTACAAGGGAGTTACAGTTTTCCAAAGGAAAAATTAGTTCACTTTCTATGTATTTTACTCTGTGTGAAAGTTACCATTTCATACTTTTAAGTAGAAGATAATTACTGCATACTATTAATTTCTACATCATCAGGACAAAACGTATGAGTAGATAGTTATTGAGTATGAGGAAAAATGGGATGCTTGAATTTCAAATTTCAAGAATAAAAATGTGATAAGAGCTCTTTAAATTTTAAACTGGTACTGTAGAGTATGCCTTTGGAAAAGGTCCTCCAGAGCCCCAGACAATTTGAGTGAGAGAAGGTTAAAAAATGGCTGTAGGCACATGTTTTGCTGTGAATATGTAGGCAAAAGAGGCATGGACACATAGACAGTGTATTTTCTGTCATTTGTGCATTTACCCCAGAACTTATTTTTTAAGACATAAGTATCTCCCATGCTCCTTGTCATGACTGGTCTAACAGAGAACTGTTGAAAACTAATGTGCTTACCTTAGGGACATGACCAGCCTGTAGAAGCAGCATATCTAAATCCTCTAGTACCTTGGGATTTGGGGATTTTGGGTTTTGGATTTTAATATATTGTTCAGATACATTAGTTAGTGTAGTATACATTGTTCAGACCTATAAAGTGTTCCTTTCAAGCTAATGAATATAGGTGCGGAGATATCCTGTTGATAATGGAAGAAAATACTAACTGTAGACAACAAGATGAAAGGCTAAGACTATCACGTTTATCTGAAGACTGATGCTTGTCGTGACATTGAATATCAGTTTTGCTGAATTTTGCAGATGATTAGTAGACTTCGAAAAATCTGAAAATTATTAACTACTATGAGTAAACACGAAAGCTCATTTTCTAAGACTGACCTTTTAAAATAAGCTGTAAATGTTCTTTCAGAGTTAAAACTGCAAGAGTTTTAGTATCAGAAGGAAAAGGAGGTGAAACAAATCTTAACTTGTAGGTTCTTTCTGTATTTTGGTATGTACTGGATATCAATCAGATAAGAAGATGGATTCGACAGACATAAATTTATAAAAAGCTGTTGGTTTTTTAGTCTATTGGTTTTCTTTAGTAGCCTCTTGAGTAACTCTGGTGTGATACACAGAACACTGGAGCTGACGGAAGAATTTTACACTAAAGTCAATAAGCTCAGGATGTGACATATAGTTCCTGGACATATTTTAAAATCAGCTGGATGATATAACAAAAATAACATACAAATTATATCTTTATTTCTTTTTAGGGGGTTTTGCTGTGTTTCTCCACATTAAGATGTATGCCAGAGATCTAAGATCCTTCTTTTAGGACACATAGATTCAAGAAATCCAGGCCTGCTGATTTCAAAATGTTTATTCCTAACAGACATTATCTAATAACCTTCTGTATTGCTAGAGGATTAGAAAAATATTTACACAAGGGACACATAAATGTGCAATTCCTACTTTTCAGAAACAGTAATGTGTTTTTAAGATAATTGTTAACAGAATCATAGAATCATAGAATCATAGAATGTGTTGGGTTGGAAGGGACCTTTAAAGGTCATCTGGTCCAACCTCCCTGCAGTAATCAATCAGGGGCATCTTTAACTAGATCAGATTGCTCAGAGCCTCATCAAGCCTGGCCTTGAATGTCTCCAGGGATGGGGCCTCCACCACCTCTCTGGGCAACCTGTTCCAGTGTCTCACCACCCTCATTGTAAAGAACTTCATCCTAATGTATAATATAAACCTACCCTGCTCTAGTTTAAAACCATTGCCCCTCATTCTATCGCTACATGCCCTTGCAAACAGCCCCTCCCAGGCTTTCTTATAGGCCCCCTTCAGGTACTGGAAGGCTGCTATAAGGTCTCCCCGGAGCCTTCTCTTCTCCAGCCTGAACAACCCCAACTCTCTCAGCCTGTCTTCATAGGAGAGATGCTCCAGACCTCGGATCGTCTTCGTGGCCCTCCTCTGGACCTGCTCCAACAGGTCCATGTCCTTCTTGTGCTGAGGGTTCCAGATCTGGACACAGTACTCCAAGTGGATTCTCATGACAGCAGAGTAGAGGGGGAGAATCACCTCTCTGGATCTGCTGGCCAGGGTTGTTTTGATGCAGCCCAGGATGTGATTGGCCCTCTGGGCTGCAAGCACACCTTGTTGGCTCATGTCCAGACAAACATATTTTCTACTCCTTTCTAATAATGGACTAAAAGTGTTGCTACAACTTATTCTTGCCTAATATAAGACTGTCCTTTTCCTTTTATCTAGTTAGAGTATCATGTGTAAGTAAACCAGTGATCCTCAACTTTTTAAAGACCAGGGAAAATGATGTTGAGCAAGTAAGATACTGTAACTAAGAATACAGTCTACTTTTCCACAATAACCTTCCTTTATGTTTGTATATTCTGAAGATGTACAATAACAGAGGAGCTCACAGTTCACATGTCTACCACATCTGGGGAACCACAAGCATAAGCAGTCATAGAGTATCCGTGAGGCTACAAGCATATTTCTTTTCTCTCTAGCATAATGAATCATAAATCCACTGCTAAGAGGTCAGAGAAATATTCAAAGAAATAAAAAAAAATTATTTCAATCCTCCAAGCAGTGACACCATTAATTGCAAATGTCCCACACCTCAGAAATTATTCTACCATGTTTTCCCTTGCTGTATTTTAAGAGCTATATACACTCCTCTTTTTAAGCTTATTTTTATGTGAGAAGAAATAGATGAAATAGCTACCCCTTCACGACCCGGAATCAGATGTATATATATGAGGAAGGAGCATGTACAATTTTCTTTTCTTCACTGTTTCTGATTGGTTAGCTTGGGTGGATTCCTATACAGTTCTATGGCTATTGCAAATAACACTAAAATTTCCCCATGGACTTTATGGAGAGGTATTTTCTTTTGTTTCATTTTAGTAGTTATAGACCTTAAAGACCAGTCCAGAAAGTTGTGTAAATGGACCCTTAGACTACCCAAGCTGCAATTTAGTCATAGTATAGCTTCTCCAGTTCAGGAGAACAGGTTAGAAAAGCCCTGTCTAAAAGACAAGGGTCTAAAGCTTTATTAGACACACTAGGTCACAGCCATTGCTGAGCACACATCTAGTTCCTACCAAGAGCTATTTAGGATCCAGAAAACAGGTATTTCAGAGCTTAAAACCTCTCTTTGGAAAGCCTACTCAGACTCAGAGAATAATATAGAATGAAAGAGGCAGCTGAAAGTCAACTTGTTCAACCGCTTTCTCAGAATAAGGCTAGCTTTGAAGTTAAGTAAGGGTCTTGTCTAGCTGAATTTTCAGTATCTACAAGGGTAGAGATTCCACACACTCTGGTCATCCTGATGCAGTGCTGTCTCTGTGATTTATTTTTTCCTTATATCTAGCCAAAATTTTTAGTGTTGCAATGTGTTCCTTGTATATTTTACATTAAACAAATAACATTCAAATCCTTCTGCCTTGGTAAGTAGTGCTATTTCCTGCTCACCTTTGGCCTCCATGAAATTTGCGACCTGTTTTTGTAATGGCCCAGCACCACTAGGAAAGACTGAAAATACTTTTCATTCTAGTTTTGAGGTCAGCTTCAAAGCATGCATATGGTAGTCAGTTGCATAAAGCAGCAAAGTGCCAGAGGCGTGACAAGCAGCAATGCCATCATGCAAACCACTTTTTTAGATTAAAATAGCAAACTGTGTGCATAAGTCAACAACAATGTTTGAGATTCAACCACTTTTTCACAGAGGCACATAGCAAAACAGAGGAAGCCCTTTCTCTGTTGTTTCTTACACACTTTTTAGCATCTGACAGATGCTGGAAATCACAGTCAAAACATCTTTTTCTTTGCTGTGATTTTCATGCAGGACCTTCTGCCAGCTAACTTTTAGGCACTGCAGAGCTGAGAATCAAGTTACCTAAATGCATTAGCTAAACCTCGTCCTTTATTATTTAGTTTTGAGAAGGAAGATTAAGATATTTATCTTTGGAGTATGGATGAATATCACAAACATAGTACATGAAATCAAGTAAACAACTTTATGCCTTTTTTCCGATGGACCATTCCATCTGCATCATTGTATCTGTTTATTTTGCGTCCTACTTGCTGATGTGCACTACACGGTAAGTTTCTCTGGCCAGACTTTTTGCCATTTATTTGACAGAACTAACTTTTGTATGTCATAAAGTCAAATATTTTAAGTAAAGAACGCATGTTCCAAGAAAGCAATGTGGAGAAGCAAGAGGAATGGTTCGATTCTCCTGTCCACACAGTGCTAATTTCCTCCTTTTATCCTATGAATATCCTCAATGAATTTTAACAGCTCACATTTAAAACATTACTGAAACACAGCTCTTACATATAGACCTTACTTTTCTTCTAAGTCCATTGGAAAGACGGCAACTGGGATAGGTCAAACCATTAAATAAATTTTTGAAATAATTTCTCTGCAAAAAGATTTGAAAAGGATGAAAGTAGAGATACTGTTCAGATCCGTGCTGGCAAGGCAATATCTGGTCACAAAAGGAGAATACCTACAAAACTTCGGTTCCACCTATCACCATCCTCTGGAAAATGCTAAGCATTAATGAAGAACAAGATTCACAGACTGTATATATATATTAAAATTGTTAATTCTGACTTTAACTGCGAGATATTGCTGTGCCTTAGATTTTTTTTTTATTTTGTGTTGGTTTGGTTGTGTTGTTTGTTTTTTTTTTTTTATCCAAGGAGTGTCTACAGGCATGATGATAACTTACACGATCCTTAAGAAATATGCCATAGAGAGCATGACCTCGAATCATCAGATTTTTAGTATTCATATATTTAAAGGTTTTAAAAAACAGGAAACAGAGAGGTTAACTCAAGTGCAGCATTACTTATGAGTACAGTAATGTTAATAAGAAATAGTCTTTCTTAACCTAAAAAAGTTGTATTTCATGTTTCTATAAATGTCACTGACTTCATATACCCTTTCCTTGTACTTCTAGGAACCTCCTTGCCAAACAAACTGTATAATGGTAATCTCTAGTTCCTGTAGAACATTTTTCATGAGGAGATCTTCAGACATTTTATAAAGGAGATCAGTGTCATTCTTCCGACTTAAAAATACACAGTTCACGCATTTATATTTCTAGGCAGAATGTAAAACACTTTGAAAAAGCACATTATATCACTTATATATCAGACCTTTTAGTCTGTAGTTAAATTTACAATGAAATCTTAAGAGTGGTGTAACAGACACAAAGACATCCTGGAATATTCAGACTATCATACTAAGCTTATAAACACTTTTAAGAGCATGTCAGTAATTGGACTCTCAGTACCACTGCAGAATTAAAATCAGTTGGACACAAACAAATCAAAAAACATCCAATACTTCAATATTGTCAAATAATACATTTTTTGATTTCCATTCCCTCCCCTTTCCCAAGAGAAGGAGCAAAACTTACTTTAGCTAAATCAAGTATCCTGGCTTTACAGTTCACTCAAGAACTGATAGGGTGACACTGACCAATGTCAAATGATCCTGGACTAATATGAAATTCCTTAGAACTACAAAAGATTTCACAAGAAACTAAGACGACCACAATTATCTGGGAATCAGTACATAAGACAGATATAGGAGCAGTTTATAATTGTAAAGTTATGTTGTACAAGGATCACATTAATTAATAGTATTTTCCATAAGGAGAGCAGGCTGGTTACCGGGTAATTTTACATCTACTGCGGCAAGAACAATTTAATTTGGAAATGTACAGATTAAAAGCTTCAACCTATAAGAAGTCAATTATTCAATTGACCCAACTGAAATTCTGTAGGGGAAAAAAAAAAACCCACACAAAAAAACAGTTAATGAGACTCTGAAGGCACTTAAGGAAGCTGTCAGAGGTCAGACAGGTAGCTGAGGAACTGAGATCAGATTTATGACTAAAATACAGTTATAGAATAGAATAGAATAGAATAGAATAGAATAGAATAGAATAGAATAGAATAGAATAGAATAGAATGTTTCAGTTGGAAGGGACCTTCGATAATCATCTAATTCAGCTGCTTGACCACTTCAGGGATGATTAAAAGTTAAAGCATGTTATCAAGAGCATTGTCCAAATGTCTCTTAAACACCTACAGACTTGGGACATCAACCACCTCTCTAGGAAGCCTGTTCCAGTGTTTGACCACCCTCTTCGTAAACAAATGCTTTCTAATGTCCAGTCCAAACCTCCCCTGCTTCAGCTTTGAACCATTCCCACATGTCCTATCACTGGGTACCAGCGAGAAGAGATCAGCACCTCCCTCTCCACTTCCACTCCTCAGGAACCTGTAGAGAACAATGAGATTGTCCCTGAGCCTCCTTTTCTCCAAACTAGACAAACCTAGGGTCCTTAGCTGCTCCTCACAGGACATTCCTTCCAGCCCTTTCACCAGCTTTGTTGCCCTCCTCTGCCCTCCTCCTTTTGTTCTGATTAGTCATACTAACAAAAATAATGTGAAGACAGATAAAAGACAGAACATCATCACTGGAGTAAACATCTGGGACTGTTCAGCCTAGAGAAGAAAAGGCTCAGCGGGGCTTCATATATCTAAATACCTGAAGGGAGGGTGCAAAGAGGATGGTGCCCAGCAACAGGGTCAGAGGCAATGGGCACAAACTGAAACAGAGGAGGTTCCCTCTGAACATCAGATAACCATTGTAATCTCTGAGTATCAGTAACAAAACTTAGCCCATACCTCTGCCTGACAACACCAGTGCCAGGCAATGATGAGTTCATCGTGGCAATCTTCATTAAATCATTATGATTACTTAATTTTAAGAAGCAATATGTGCCATATGACTTTATAAATTTGATTTAACTTTACTTGTATCCTATTTTAGTTTATTACAGTTATGACCTAGATGATGAATACATCTTTCTAACAGATTTTTGAAAACCCTACAAAACTAAAAAAATCCAATTTCCTAATGTTTCAATTTTTATTTTATCTTTCTCTTATTTTGTCCTGAGGAAAATATTGGAGAAAATACATAAGCATAACAGAGTTAACATTTATATGGGTTTTATATTTGCTGGTAGCTGACATTAAAACATTTCTGTTTACCTTAAGTTAAAAGATAGTCCATGACTTCTGATGCATCTTCTGTTTATCCCTGCCATCCACATGGGCTTCAGGCAAGATGTGGGATGAGAAATGGAAAGGTCAGATACTTTTGTATTTCAGGATACTCTGAGGTTCCTTTGGTTCTTTCAACAGGTTATAGAAGATGTGATAAACATTAAGATACAGACCACATTAACAAATCTGCCTTTATTTTTTCCTACTGTGTTTGGATTACATTTCATTCTTTCATATATGCCCAAAATTGAATCTATGAGATTGATGGAGAAATTCAAGTTTTATTTCTTGAACAGTCTTTTGTTCTTAGAACGTCAACAGTTGTCAGCTGTATGTAGCCAATTCTGTATAAATCATGAAGATGGACATCCCAGAGCAGTTGAATGAAAGTTCCGTTAACAATATGCAAAAAAAATTTGCTACATTAGACAACTCAATCATTTTCTCTGAGTATGATTACTGTGACATTCTCATAATTAACTGATTTTATGATGAACTTTAAATAGAAATTTTCTGAGGCATACCTAACCTATTTTTAATATGGAGAATAACAGTTCTTACAATAGGAATGACACTGTGGGACTTTATTAATAATTACACCCATCAAGGTGCTGAAGTGCAAGCTATTGCAGAAGTGCAAATAAGCATTACTGCTCAGTGCAATCCAGTTTATTCACATCTCTATGCAGACGACATACACATGGGATTAGGCAGCTCATCTTCAATACTTACAATACGCAGAGTACGCACGAGATAGAGTAATTTCTAGTTCCAGGAAAAGTCAAAGATACGCTGACCAAGTAAGCACGGAGAATTATGAGACTTTTCTTTCAGTTTTCATGGTACTTTAGTAACAAGAAATGTCTGCTGCAAACCATATTCCATAGGATTCTGGATGTGCCTCATACAGCTATAATTGTGACAATGAGAAATCTGAAAAATATGGGGGGAGGTGTTTCTTATGTGGAAGGAAGTATTTGATTTTACCTGTGAAAACACTGGTAATTCTTCCAGGCTATACTATGTTAATACAGTAATCTAAATGCTCCTAAACAAACTGTTTTCTTCAAGGCTATCTTTCCTTTCGGTTTTCCAGGTTTCCCTACTGGACATTTGACGTTATTGGCTACAGACAGGCATTTCAACTGTGAAACAACACAATTGTACTACACGGCTCTGCCTCTCTGGTTATAGTAATGGAGCCTGAGAATATGAGGAAATGATTCTTGTTTAGCATGTAGTAGTTTCTTGTTAATAGTAACAATACGCTAGAAGAAGATAATTTCATTTTGCCATTGGCTTTGCTGTGCTCCCCACCAAAGTGAGAAAACATTTACACTGTGAAATAATTCCATTTTCTAGCTCACTCCGAGGTCTCAGTCTCCTGATTGGCCTCATTGCATACCATCATGGCTTCTTTTTCCAGGAAGAAAGACAACTTTTCCAAAACAAAATGCAATTGCTTGATTCTGGGGATAGTTCACTCGAGGTACCCTTTCAATTATGTTTATAGGTGAGAATGCACCATGTTTATGTCCCTCTGCTCTACTTAGTGAACTAACGCTACTCTGATATTGCACTTCTGAGCACCTCTAGAGCTTTTCTGGCATTCTGTCACACCTCAGTTCCTCTGGTATGTATCATAAGTATCTCACTGGAGCATGCTTTATCCTTGAAATGCCCTCTGAAAGTTTAGTTATGCTTGAGAAACTCCAGACACCATGTAAGACTCAATCAGCTTTAGAAGTGACTCATACTAAGGTGTGTGAACCACAAGCACTTTAGAGCCTTGGTCTAGGGGCTGGGGCTTGCTCCTTGTAGTAGAAGCATTTAGCAATGTGGAAGTAGTCATATAATCTAGTTCAGAATTAACACACATTTTCAAATCTTTGTACAGTCAACAAATCTGGTGTAATGTTTCCCTTTACATTATAGATGAAGCATACAAGAGCTTGGTTTGGTTTCCTTAAGGGAATTGCATCACTACCCAAGGATGAGACTGACATCCAAGTCAATTGGTCTAAACTCTGAAGGATAAGAACTAAACTCTTGCTTTAGAACTTGGTACTTCAATCAAACTTAATTCATTTAGGTTTGTCCAGCTACATTTCTCACTGACAGTTTCCAGATCTTAGTATTCCCACAGATAACCTTTCTGAGACTGGTTTTAATAGAAGACAATCAAATGCATTAGTATTTTTCTCTACTTGAAAGACCAAAGATGGTCAACAAATAAAGAGCAAATGTTGCCACACAAGAAGGAAAAATATTCCCTCAAAGATCTGAGCAAACAAAAACTCCTGTCAAGAGCTTGTGGTAGAGAAAATAAAAAGGTAGACATGACAATCAAAAGCAGTTCAAACTGTGAAAACACTTATTAACATAGTTTGCAGACTGTATTAATTCCATGTCATTTCTAACTCTTTGAGATATTTCACAGGTGCCACATCTCCTAAGCAACAGAGCCCACCCAGAAGCAATGATTTCAGAGAATTGAGAAAAAAATATATCTGTCACTTGGATCCATGTAAAATAAAGCTCCTAATCAAATAACAGACCATAGTTTATATTTTCTTGACAGAAAAAGTTATTACTGCCACCATTATTCTGGTTATTGACACCTATCAAATGTGCTTTAAAATCTCATTAAATCTGTCTAAAAATACAATTTTTCAAATTAAAAGACACAAACTGTAGCCAAAAGGGTTAGGAAAATAGCAAGGGCCAAATCTAACTTCCTTTAAACAGGAAAAAAACTCAAACCCAAACCAAACGCTAAACCAAACCAAAACCAGTAATTGCAGCAGCTGTAAAAACAAATATTATAAAGAAAGATAGCAAAAAGGTAAACATTGTATTCTTTTGTTTCTTTTCACTTATATTGATTTGAAATTGTACAGTTAAACTATACAGGCTATGTCAATTAATGGAATGTTGCAAACGATATTGACTACAGACAACCTAAGTCCATGGAGTAGCTTCTTTTTTGAAGGCTGTCTACTGAGTTCTGTGTTACTATGACTAGCGGATACTGTTTACAATGTGCTAAATTTTGCTAAAGATTTTAAGTACAGTATCACAAGCTATCCACTGAGCACCGTTTTTATTCTTAGAACAACTATTGCAAAATATGAAGGAGGAAGTTTTGTGATGAATGGAAGGAATATATAACAAATAAACAGCCATTACAACTTTGTTCTTCATATAAAAATATCCCAAAGAGATCTTGTAATTATTCTAAGAATACTTGATAAGGGGAAAAATCCATATTTTTCCTATGACATATGTGGCAGATAAATACTGTTAACATTGTCAGGTTGCTATCACAATATATAGTAACATATTTGGTTAAGAGAAGTAGCAAGCAGACAGTGCAAAGAAAAGAGATAAATTTGTTGGTCACTTATGACTTCCTCTCAGCAAAATTTATTACAAAAGGAAGACCACTTATGGTATTTAAACGTATGTGACATGAGTATATGTTCCTAAGGCAGTCTGTTTGCAAGCAATCTGTGACAGACAAATGCGCTATGAAATAAAATGGAGTTGACAGAGTCCATAAAACAAGCTGTGCTCTTGCCTGAAGGTGTAAAGTACCAGACAAAGGTCTGTAAACACTGAAAGTCGAAATGTAGGCTGCTATGTCCTATGCTTTTAAAGAGGTATAGACACATACAGGATTTTTTTTATATTTCTGAAGGGGCTTTCTCTCCATGGTCAGAAAAACACCAAAAAAATATCAAAACAAAAGCTCCCAGAGTACGGAAGGCTTGGGGAAATGGGGGCCTGTTTAGGGAATGCAGGTATCTTGATTCTCAATTAAGGAGCATTTCAGTCATAGAATCATAGAATGGTTTAGGTTGGAAGGGACTTTTCAGAACATCTAGTCCAACCATTGATGTAACACTGACAAAAAACATCAATAAACCATATTGCTAAGCACTACGTTTACCGTCTTTTAAGTACCTCCAGGGATGACGATTCCACCACTTCCCTGGGCAGCCTGTTCCAATGCTTAATAACCCTTTCAGTGTAAAATTTTTCCTAATATCAAGTCTAAACCTCTCCTGGCACAACTTGAGGACATTTCCTCTTGTCCTATTGTCTGTTACTCGGGAGAAGAGACCAACCCCCACCTCGCTACTACCTCTTTTCAGGTAGTTGTAGAGGGCGATAAGGTCTCCCCTCAGCTTCCTTTTCTCTAGGCTAAATAACCCCAGCTCCATCAGCCTCTCCTCAAAAGACTTGCTTTCCAGACCCCTCACTGGCTTCATTGCCCTTCTCTGGACTCACTCCAGCACCTCAATGTCTTTCTTAATATCTGTCATATAGAAATGATTACCCTCAGCAATTTGAGACTTCTGTAAGAGGTCTTTTCAGAAAGCTTCCTTAAACACTTCCTCAAAATCATACCTTGAAAATATTGTCAATTGAATACATGCATATTGAGTTATAAAAAACTATCATTCTTTTTTTTCATCTCCAGTCTTGATTTTTGTGCAGCTGGAAGGGACCCGCAATGTAAGTGTTTTTACTAGCCTAGAACCCACTCAAAGAGAATATTGTTGAAGATAAACACATGGTTATATTCTATGAGTAGTAGTGATTATGGTCAGCTTTTAACAGCTATGTTGCTTTAGATTTATTTCTGATAATGCTCCTGCAGCTGTACAAAGTCCTAAAACAAACAATAATTTTTGGATTTGTTCTTTTCCATTAAGGATAGGAAAGAACCCCATTTGGAGCTCCACCATAAAAACATGGAAAGGAATTTGGAGTTTAAATCAGGATAAGGCTCTTAGTTGGTGTGAAACTGGAAGCTATGGATATGCTTGATATGGGTACACTTGAAGAAAACTATACAGATCAGTGTTCAGTCTAACAAGTGTTTCTACTTTTGGTGGCTGCCATGAAGTTCATGAAGGGTGAGAGTAATGCCAAGGGAAGGGGGTAGATTCAAGAAAAACTGTATATATTGGATTAAACTGTAACATGTCTAGGAACTACAGATTATAAATATTACCATCATTGTAACTTCAATAGCAACAAATTTTGAATAGATTACTGGGAATCTAATGAGACTATCAGTAAATTTCTGTATTGACAAGCAAGGTATGTTTCTTTATCCGTTGTAAGTGTCATGGTGGTTTTGGTCTGGCACAACCTGAGACTTGGTTTGAATTTGGGTGCAATGGTTGCACTACTCTGGAAGTTCTTAACTTTTTTTCTGTTTCATCCTTATATAGTAATTTGTTCAGCTGTTCAGTGTCCTGTCTTCTGGAAAAGTGCTAACAATGGAGAAATAAGGTTGAGAAGTGAGTAAAGAAAAGAATGGTCGTGGATGGGATTGATTGATGGATCAGTTCTCAAAGACCTGTTGTAGTAGAATTTATCCGTGCATGCAGTTAGGTGGAGAAAAGGATGAATATTTTGAACAGCCTTTCTCAGGAAAGCTGATGAATAGGCCTATCTACAATGATAGCTCTTTTACTGGAGTAATGGCTGGATTTTTGTGGAAGACCCATAACTAGGGAACTGACTGTTTTATATCAAAGCAGGGATGTATTTTGTTTGGAAGGCTATCCAAGCACCATTATCCTTCATATCTTCAATCCCTCTTCTATGACAATATTCACATCACGCTACTTTCTCCCTGCCCCCAACCCGAAAAGAAAAGAAAAAAATGAAAAAATGAACAAAAAACCCCACCCAACCAAACCCTCAAGGAATAAAACAAAATTTACTACAGTGAAATGAATTATATAAAGAAGGATTATTTACTTTGTAGGCAACTCTCTCTGACAAAAAATATAAGATTGTTTTATAAGTTAGTAGCATTTTATAGCTACAGATTTTCTTATGCTTTGATCTCACAAAAAGCTAGTAAGTGTTTCAGAGTTCATTATTTCACAGTCTATTTTTTATGGGGGCTGTTTTGTGCACTCCATTGATAGACTTCTGTTCCTGATCCATTTATTACCTGATATAATCTAGATACTTTCCCTCCATTTTTGTCAGGAGTTCTTTTTTCTCCATTACGTACTAGCTAGCTTCTTACCACACACACTTGTTTCTTCTCTCATGAAATGAGTGTCCATTAGATCATTAGGGGCTTGGCTTTCCTAATCTAAATCCTTGCACATTTTTACACTACTGTGAGATCAGTCCTTCAACTATTTCTCCATTATCACATCCATTTTTCCCTCAGTATGCATGCTAGACCAAGTAACTATCACAATATCGCATGTGAAAAGCACCAAGGGAAGATGTTGGGCAGCATTTTGGTGACAACAAAGGTACTCATTCTATATACCACAACTCTGCAAACAGCATCTTTGATGCGTAGAATTTAACAAAGCAAATGACAGACTTGATGAGTGTAAGTCACATGGTAAAACAATTTGATTTCCCACCTACAAGACAGCAATATTCTGCTTCATGAATGCATGAGTGTCTGTTTCTTTTGAGATAAATATTTCAGGGAAAGAACATTCTCCCCTAGTAAAATTTCTTTGGAGAAGAGATGTTTTTTTTTTTTTCTTAAAGAGGGGTATTGATGGCTTTAGCACAGATGGTAAACATGACAGATGTTTATTTGCTGAGTATGTTTATGTATCAGGAACTTGGTTTATGGAATGACATGCTTGAAGACAGATTTACAAAACACATGATACTGATATTTTTTTTAGCTTTACTTGACATTAGAGAAAATTAGAATTGAGAGAATGTTTCTCCCTTGATTATAAACCTTGATGCCAAACTACCTTAGTAACTGAAAGTTTAGTTATCCAGCATTTCTGAAATAAGAGCAATAACATACAGTAGATCACTGAAAAGAAAACCGATATGATTTAATAGAAAGGAATTTAAATTGCTGTTAAAGATATGTAGCCTGCCAAAGGAAAATGAAAGAAATGGTAGCACAACCTACTGACAGATATATATTATATGCCTCTCCTGCTGTCTAATCACAAAACTTGGAGATCTGGAAAAAAGAGGAAAATAGTATCCCTGAAGGATTTTTGGGGGACTGATTTCGTTTAATATTTCCATTAGTGATATTGCACAAAGGATATATAATCAATATTAAAAAGATAAAGAAAAAGAGTGGATTTAAAAATGATCTGAATTTGAAAACAGACAAAAGAAATAGAATAAATTTATTAAATGCGTCTCCCGCTTTTACAGACTAGTAAAAATTTCTCAGATAAACTGAAATTTCATGATCTAAAATATAAAGAGGAGAAATATGTGAACATATTAGTTGATCACAATATGACCACAAATTGATAATATCATGTAATTATGAAGAGGTCAAATTTTAACCTGAAATGAATTCTGGTACATATATGAAAGTATTGATTGCATTATATGATGTTCTCTGAGGACTGCATTTTTCATACTCTATTTTTAGGAACAATAAGTGCCATTTAATAGTTTAAGAAGCTGTATGTGAAATGTAACAGCCCCCTACTCAAAACTCCCCTGCTCATTCTGCTCAAAGCTAACTGATGAACAGATTGATTGTGTGTCATTAAGATCATTCGATCTTCATAAGAAGCTATTTCCTTTAGATATTTTTTTTTGTTAGTTTACTTTTTGTTACATTAGAGATTTCAACTTGAGTTCTTAGCTAATGTGTTCTAATTCTTCATTATGCTCTCTGCCATATCAGGTGCTGGAATGTATGTAGTACTGTAGGATAAGTGAGCACATTTGCTCTGAATCATTTTTAGTAAATTTATCCCTAGAGTAAGTTCTTCCCTGAACTTCTCTATGACTGTTTCATGACAGTATTCCAGTGTGGAGCATGGCTGCTTCTGTTACCAAAAGTCTGCTTTGCTTTGTCTTTCTTTCTATGGTAACTCTGGAGTTCAAGCAAAAACAAAACTCAGTTCTAATAGAAACATTTAAAAGACAGAAGGAGCTCTCCCGTGTCAAAGACCTTTTAGGTCTGTAGTCATTAAATAAAGTACTGATAATAACAATAACAGGCCAGTCTTTGTATTAAGCTAACATCACATGCATCAGCACTGAGCCTATCACTTATTTTCTTTATGAACTTATCTTGTCTTTCTTATAGCTTTTTTTTTTAGTTTATTTATGTGTAAGAGCATTTTTCTAATAACCATATAGCTGTTACTGAGTTTGCTTTAGCTTTGTTTAACTTGGGATATTTGTGTGGTTTAAAAAGTAATGTTAACATTTTTGATGTAGACATGAATAACAAGTAGTTAGGCTGTGTGCCGGGAAGTGACCCTAGCACAAAGATTCAGCTAAAGGAATAATAAAGGAATAAATGAATTCATCCATACAGTGATAGCTGAAAGTGTGAGCACAGGATGACATTGGAAACCTCAAGTCTATCAAGACACCAGTGGTCATATATTGATAATAATGCAAATATAGAAGCTGGACAAAACTAGTTTTAGGTGTAATAAAAATGAAAACCAACTTATATCTAACGTGTAAAACATGCCAAAGGTAGAGAAGTGAGATATAACATGGCATTATGTGAAGAAGGTCACAAAAATGATCAGAGGGATGGAGAACCTCTCCTACGAGGAAAGGCTGAGACAGTTGGAATTGTTCAGCCTGGAGAAGAGAAGATTCTGGGGAGACCTTATAGTGACCATTCAGTACTTAAAGGGGGCCTACAGGAAAGACGGGGACAAAGTTTTTAGCGGGGCCTGTACTAATAGGACAAGGGGTAATGGTTTTAAACTAAAAGAGGGAAGATTTAGGCAAGATATGAGGAGGAAATTTTTTACTGAGGGTGGTGAAACACTGGACCAGGTTGCCCAGAGAGACTGTTGCCATCCCTGGAAACATTCAAGGTCAGGTTGGACAGGTCTCCAAGCAACCTGATCCAGCTGAAGATGTCCCTGCTCATGGCAGGGGAGATTAGACTAGATGACCTTTAAAGGTCCCTTCCAACACAAACTATTCTATGATTCTAAGAAAGAAGGTGTGAATCACGTAAATCAAACAAATAGAAATAATCCTGTGCAAATCCTAAACTGAGGAAGGAAAAAAATATGAGTACCAACATCTTGCTCCTCCTTCCAAAAAGGAAGGAAACGCCTTCTGTAAACACCATACTCAGGATGCTCAGAACTTCTTGCAGTTCTCCCCTCCAGACAGAAACTGTGACATTAAGACCCAGAGGAGGAGTGGAAAGCTCACAGCACAATACCAGCAAACAAGGGGAAGTTATTAGGTGTTTTTTGTATAGGAATTTGCAACTGCAGTATTGTTAATGAGATTTCTTTAGGATTAATATTTAGATAGTGAGTCTTAGCAACATTGTAATTGGGCTAATAATAATAATTTGTCGCATTTTGGTTACACTAGTAAAAATTTTAAGTACAGTAATAATAAATTTTTGGCTTCGCTTACAAGTGAAGTGTTTACCTTTTTGTACATCACTGTCTAAACAGTCAAAGGGAATACAACAAAATACACAACCCAAGTGAGCCAAATACACATGTCAAATAGGTCTTAGAAGTTACTTTTAACTTCTTTAAAAATTCTCTAAAAAATATTATATTAGAGATGTTGAGAGATAAACTGGATTAGAAAACAGGAAAGAGGAAAAAAAATAATAAGGAAAATACCTCATCAGTTCTGGAGATAGAATGATGCAACTAAATTGTTTGATGAAACCTGTGTCTAAGGTCTCCTATGTAATCTGCCTTTTGCATTCACCCTGACAAACTTCAGTGTCTACTTGATGATTTCTAAAATTTAATTCTAAGCCCATGGGAAGCATATTGGCCCTGCATGCATGGATTTTACTTTCCACAACAGGGTTCCAGTGATACATCTGTGTTTTGTGCAATGGGAGCCTTCATAGCACAAAATAACCTTCATTTACTCAAAATCCACTGAAATCAAATCTATACTGATATGACACAGCACTGCAATGTTCTAGGACAGATCAGTGAAGCATTAATACTGCTGTTTTTTGTTTCTCTGAAATGGAGAACACCATCAAATTAGTTCCAGTTATTGTCTTAATTTTACCTCTGTCCTGGTTTGAGGTAGAACAGAACCAACTTTCTGTTCAGTAATTTTACTTCTTAGCTAAGCCTCTTCTAATCCTCTGAAATTAACAGCATATTGTGCAGAAAACTGTTCATTCTCAGGGTGATAAGACTTATAGTTAATGCCAAGGAATGGTATGCAGAGAAGCTCCTGCTTATATTTATTGCTATAACAACCAATGTCGTATTTGCCCCATTGGAGGGTCAGAAACAGAACAACATAGAGGGATCCCACCTGCAGGGAGAAGCGGACAGGAGAGGTGACCGATAACTGACCAACAGGGTATTCCATCCTGTCTGCCCCATCCTTGGTATAAAAGCTGAAGGATCAAAGGTTCAGCCATCTTTCCTCAATGGTTGGCATCCGAGGACGCTGTCTGTTCATCTGCCTTTGATCCTGATCCATGGGCTCCTGACTCCAGATCCTGAATCCAGTTCACACCTGTCACTGAGTCCAGTCTGGGACTTCCCCAGTGCCTGCTGGTGACATCATCCTGGGAGCTTGATACAGTTTTGTATTTATTGTATCTGTTTCATTATTTCCTTTTTATTTTAGTATTAATATTTCAGCAAAGTAGTTTAGTTCCTTCTAAACTTGTAAATCTCTTTATTTCTCCTCCTCCTGTCATCTGTCATTGGACAATCTGGCCTAAACCACGACAACCTCTTGATTAATGCCCTTGACTAGAAGAGTTCTTACATTTTCTTTGTATCTGATTCACTCTATTTCTAGATCAGTCTTGAATGATTTCCCATAGTAATTCCCAGGACTCACCTTTGAAGATGAATCCCAGTATAACCTTTGAAACCCTGTATCCAGTGTTTTGGATTTTTTTTTCTCAATTTCCAAAGATTTTCTAAAGCTATTAGGAGAACAGAACTTTTTTTATCTGCAAATAATTCTTTGGTCTCTTCTTCAACTTCAGACAGTTGGGCTTATTATTGTTTCAATGTGTCAGCCAAGGAGTTGCTTATTTGATTCTCTGTTATTTCTCTTTTTCCATGAGTGCTACTAGTTATGAGCTAGTACAATCATACAGTGTTAGGACATTCACCTAGTTGTGGCTGTCTGAATTTTCTGTAGTCTTTCAGAAGAAACAATGGGATTAGAAATATAAACAAACAAGCTATCTAATCCCTACAATGTTGTTACTAAAGAATAAAATTTCGATACAAGGTAGTGACAGATCTGACACTTTTTGAGAACAGTTCAAGCCTTTTCTTTCAGCTTTGGGGAGCATCAATATCTTTGAGCTTTAATAGAGTGTTAAGGCTACAGACAGATGTCTGAGATGCTTATTTGGCCCTAGACTGAGGCTAAGCTAATTGAACTGGACATGAGAAACTGCTGTATATGACATGAGAAAACCACTGGATGAAACAGATGACGGTGAAAAGCTGACAAAGTTACAGACAGCTCTGTGAAGGACATCTGGATCTCATGAGTGTGCAAGATGAGTTATGTGGGAAAGGGCTAAGCCTCACAGACCCTAGGAGGGGGTGCTGGAGCCCCTCAGGGAGTGCAATCACCCAAGGCGAGCAGCACCAGGACAACCATGCCAGTAATGTGCCCCATCAAGGTAATCCTCTTAGCAGTATCAGAAATATCAAACTTGGGTATGGATGTAGTAAAGCAACAATGTGGAAAAAAAAAGTAATTAAGAGAATTTACCTGGGAGGGGTTGAAAGTGATAAAGAGGGAAGAACCAGGCAAAGAAAGGGAGGAAATAGGGAATACAAGGAGTAGCAAATCATGTGATCAGTGCTGTTTGATGGTCCATGTCAAGCAGCTCTGTATTTGAATGTGCCCTTGTGGCCAAGGTGGCCAATGGCATCCTGGGCTGCATCAAGAAGAGTGTGGCCAGCAGGTCGAGGGAGGTCATCCTCCCCCTCTACTCTGCCTTGGTGAGGCCGCACCTGGAGTACTGTGTCCAGTTCTGGGCTCCCCGGCTCAAGAAGGACAGGGAACTGCTGGAGAGGGTGCAGCTGAGAGCTACCAAGATGATTAGGGGACTGGAACACCTCTCTTATGAAGAAAGGCTGAGGGATTTGGGTCCCTTCAGTCTGGAAAAAAGACGGCTGAGGGGGGATCTTATCAACACTTCTAAATACTTAAAGGGTGGGTGTCAGGAGGATGGGGCCAGACTCTTTTCAGTGGTGCCCGGGGACAGGACAAGAGGTAATGGGAACAAACTTGAGCATAGGAAGTTCCACCTAAACATGAGGAGGAACTTCTTTCCTTTGAGGGTGGCAGAGCCCTGGAACAGGCTGTCCAGAGAGGTGGTGGAGTCTCCATCTCTGGAGACATTCAAAACCCGCCTCGACACGGGTGCTCTGGGTGACCCTGCTCTGGCAGGGGGGTTGGACTAGATGATCTTCAGAGGTCCCTTCTAACCCTACAATTCTGTGATTTTGTTACTTCACATCAGAAAAAAATGAACATAAAACCAGCTTTCTCATAGCTGGGAAGGCCAAAAATAGTACTTCTGCTCTTTGAAGATGAAGAAGTACATTAGAAAGAAATTAAACTGCTCACCTGAAAGAATAAAATGCTTATTCATTGCATGCTTGCAGAAGGATACAATATTAGAAGCTTAGGCTAAATGTAGGGTGCCATACAAAATGGACTTTAAAAAGACCACATAAAGAAGGAAATAATTCTTCAGCATGATTAGACAGCAACCTAAAAGAAGCCATTAGTGGGTAAAAAACACCCTTTAAAAGTAGAAATCATATCAAAATGAGTAGAATAGAAAAGAACCTTTTAGAGGTTGACAATTTTGAGACACAAATTGCTCAAGGCATTAAAACTAATAATAAAATGTTTCAGCTTATAATAAGCAAACAGCTTTCTACAGGCTAGCACTAACCCAGTACATAGTTAAGATGAAAAAGTAGCATACATAAGAAAAGGCATACTCAAAGAAGATAATTCCGGTGTTTACTACAGGGAAATTTAAGGACTTTCTACAGCAGAGAAAAGAGAAGAAATCTGAGGAACTGCCTGAGAGAGAAGTGTCAATAGAAAGGATTCAACATATATATATTCATAACAATATAATTCAAATAATAATAACTTGCCACTACTTGATTATATTCACTGAAGAAACGCTAGAGGAACATGATCTCACTGAACTACAAACTATGATGTACAAAATACCTTTTTAAATTAGCTTCAAAATAAGAACAGAATGTGGCAAATAAAATGAGGGTTCATAAAGATCTCCTGATGTTTTCTGCAGAATCATAGACCATTTGAAACCAACTTGTAGTCCTAGAAGAAGAAATGGAATTAGAAGACACATGAGTAAATATTTTGGGGAGAGAGTGTCAAGGTTTAGGCTGGGCTGGCCACTGAAAGAATGACAAATGTTCTTTATAAACCCCTTGTCTCATTAAAAGGACTGTAGTTTCGATATTTGTCGGTCAGAGTCCCAGGACTTTCACTGATTTACTATCAGAGTCCCACCAAAGGACTTTCACTGAATCAGATTCACAAATAATCAAAATTAGTTACTTTATTGAGAGCAACAGTCACAGATTTGAGATTGCTGTTGATAAATTCACTAACTACAATAGTGCTAATTACTTAAGATTAATATTGCTAGCAAAAATAACAATAGTACAACAGCCCAGGGTAACATTCACCAGAGAGTGAAAGGCGCAGCGCTTACCCAGAAAGGCGTCCCTGCCTGGGGTGGAGGAAGAGAACGCAGCCCGTCGACTGGTCCGTCGGGTATCAAGTTTCTTCTCTCCCAATTTAACAGTCATTTTCTCCATCCTTTTATCCCCAAAATTACGAGGTTTCCCTCCCCTAGGTGACGTGTAGTATGATTTGGGTGGAGAGATGAGTGTTATAGTCATATATGTTTAGCATGATCTCTAAAATCTTCATTAACATATACAGGGGTGTCAACTTTAATATGCATTTCACAGGTAACGAGGCAAAGGTCAATTACCAGACACGGCAGCCTCTCAAGGAAACAAAGAGCTACACAAAGTCTCTGTTATCTTGATTTTACTGTCTCTGCTGAAGAAAAGCAGGGCTTTCCTGGCTCCCCAAGACTACGCCGTTATTTATGTATCCTGTGATAGCCAGACAAGCCTTCACTCCCCTGGGTTTCACAAGAGATAGCAAAGCCAGTCTTAACTGCTCTTTGAGCACAGAGACTTTACCTCATTATCCAAATTCCACACCCCTCTCCTTTCCCAAATTGGAAGAGAGAATGAGGGAGAGAGTGACTTATGGGTTGGGGAAAAACACTAAAAAAGTATGTGTGACTCTTAAAACAAAACAAAACAAAACAAAATATGATACTATTTATGCATCACAAGGAAATTTCCATTGAGAATTACTGACCCTAAAAATACATATGATTTCCTAAAAGGATAAGATGCATCAATAAGTCTATTAGAATCATAGATTTGTCTAGGTTGGAAGGAACCTTTAAGATCACTGAGTCCAACAATCGACCTAACAGTGCCAACTCCACCACTAAACCTGGTCTATAACAGACTCCCATCATGATATCTGCCTTGTTGACCTTTCCCTGATTATTACCCATTAAGACTCAACCTTTTCATCACCATCTTCATGCAGTGTTTCAAAATTAACACAAAATAAAGTTTTATTTTCAGTTTTCTTTAGTCATAATGGATGGAAGACAGCCCCCTTCTAATAATTAGCATACTGAGCTGCATGCTATCAATGAATTGAAGATGAGAGAAAACAGTTTGATAAACTCAGCATTTTTTCCATGAGGAACCATTAATTTGTTTGATTTCAAAATAAATTAAAAAAAAAAAGTAAAATGCACAAGCTCAGTTTATCTACATGCTTGTCCATAGCAAGGTTCATACTTACTTTTAAGCTGTTCTTTAAAAATAGAGAGAAAAACAAGGTTAGCATCTAAGGGCTTTGTATCTCTTCATTCATACTCTACCTTGCCTAAGTTTTGCCTAAAGTTTTCCACAAAGCAGAACTTCTGTCCTATGCTAACTGCTACATTCTTTTGCAAATGAAGAAGATGATGTCAATACCTCCAAACTTTTCCTAAATTTCATTTTTGGTTTTCTGTTGAAACATAATCATGCCATCCAGAGGCATGATCCCTCCAGCATGTCGACCACACCACACAGCTTGGTGTTGTTGGCAAATTTCCTGAGGGTGCATTCAATCCCACTGTCTATGTCGTTGATGAAGATATTAAACAGTACTGGTCCCAATACAGACCCCTGAGGGACACTTGTCAGTGATCTCCATCTGGACATTGAGTCACTGACCACTACCCTCTGGATATGACCATCCAATCAATTCCTCATTCCCTGAACAGTCCGCCCATTGAATCCATGTCTCTCCAGTTCAGAGAGAAGGATGTTGTGGAGGACCATGTCAAAGGCCTTATAGAAGTCTAGATATATGACGTTCGTAGCTGTTCACTGATATAGTCACTCCATCATAGAAGGCCACTAGGTTTGTCAGGCAAGGCTTGCCCTTGGTGAAGCCATGCGGCAGTCTCAAAGGCTTTCAAGGGGAACTTGATAAAATCAGGAATTCCAGTGGAACTTTTATCTTAAATCTGCCATTCATGTTTTGCCATATTTAGTACTGCTCTAAGACCTAAGTTTTGCACATGTATAAAGATGCGTTGAAATTTAGAAGCAGCAGCATCTTGCATAACTTTGTCAGTTTGTTCTTGAAATAGATTAGTATTTTCAATGCATGTGACTGCCACAGTGGGTCAGAGTGTTTTACACCCTGGAGAAATGGCATCCAGAATAGGGTTCTGTTGGAGGATTTTTAATACAAAGGGGTCATCCTGTGGACACTCCAAGCACCGAAGAACTGCTAACAACTATGTAGGCCAAGCACCGAAGAATTGCTAACAACTATGTAGGCTTTGTTAGTTTGAAGGCTATGTGAAAACATTGTAGCGATGTTAGAAATGCTGAGACCAACAAGATACGAGAAAGTGTGCTGAATTCAGCGTGCGAAATGTAGAACTTCACCCAGGATATAGGAGGGGTGATTGTCCGCGTGGACAGATGCTTTAAGCCAATTATAATATGTTGCTTGCCGCGTGCACAGCTCGTGCAACCAATCAGCAAATTGTCGGCGCGTGATGCGGAATCAGAACGTCTATAATAACTGAGCTATCTGTGCAATAAACTGGCATTAACCTGATCATATTGGTCGTTGTGTTATTGTCCGAGCCTTCCGTGTCGACAGGGTTCCACTATAACCAGTTTATTGGAAAAGCAATATATAGGGTTCCATCACCATCACCATCTCCTCTACTTCCTGACATTAACATTATCCAAACTACACAATGAAACTTTATGGGCTCATACTGAAGGCAGTTCAAATACAGTTACAGTGTATCACTCTAACCTAGAGACTAAGCATGGTTTAAGCAAATCCTTTTCTGCCTTTATAAAGATTGTGAATGTTCACATGAGAAGCTAGGACATTTCATTTAAGTAAGTTTACTTCTTCAGTCAAGAAGAGGTTCCTGCCTTCCTTATATATCACCGAGCTGTAAGTGTAATTTCTTCCATAGAAGCAGGCCCAGAACAGTCTATAAGATGTATTTGATATGTAATTCATCAAGCATTTGTGTTTATTGTCACAGAAACTAATACTCGCAAAAGTGATTGTCATAGCAATTAATTGTCAGCATTTATATTCAGAGGTGAACCAGGGCTGGCATCTGTGAAACACTTTCACATCAGAATTCTACATCATATTCTTGCAGAACTGATTCTAGGGTTGCAGTTTAATTAAAGTCAGTGCAATGAGTCTTTGTGTTTGTGCCCACTGTGTCCAAGAAATGGCATCAATTAGTGTCTGTACAAGCTAGATTTTCTATCTGTAACGGATGGAGTCTATTTGGTCAGTATACTTCCATTGCCATAAGGGGGAATCAATTTGTATTTACTGCCTCTTGTCAGATTTTTATAATTCATACAGTATTACAAGAATTAGATTTTATAGCTATTCTGCTTGGTTTATCTCATTTTCAGTGGAATCCAATCTTCCACAATTTTACTTACTTAGTTTAATAACATGCTCAGCTCTTCCTGAAAGCATTTAAATAAATCTTTATTTTTAAGAGTGTAGATAGCTTGGCTTCCTTCAAGAGATTTATGAGCTTGTCAACGTTCTACTTAAAACATGTAAAATTCCAGATATTGCACAGCGATAGGTCCAACTACCCAGAACAAAACTGGTATGCTGAGATTATGATTTTACTCCTTGGGGCGGGGTGGGGGGGGAACAAACCAAAAAAAGCAAGGTACATTTAGATTTCAATGTCAGTATGCTTTTAGTATGCTTTTAGCTTGCATTGATTTTTTTGACTGTATTTTTTACATATGCGTTGGTAGCTGCCAACAAAGAAAAACTCACAGAGAGTTTAGATATGTATCTTCCATCAGATTTAATTAGATTGAACAGAAATATTGAAGTGTGGTTTTGCATATTTTCTTTTTAAATGAAATGCCAAATCTGAAGACTGAATTACTTTCTTCTCTAAAAACTCTCTAACTTTCTAAAAACCAGATATGATTATATTAATTTTAAAACCTTAGGATACTTGATTTAGTAGTGGTTTCATTGCTTCATGCAGACTTGAACATCGATCATATGAGATGTGTGAAATGCATTTCTTTACCTCAGCCTAGTGCAAAACATTGTCTCAGCTTCTCAGAACAGATACCCATTTGTCACTGTTGTAAACATACTGCATCATCTAACAAAATATGTAGTTCCCCCCAGAGTGTCCCATATTTAAAATATAGGGGGAAGACCTTACAGGTCATTTTTGACATACATTGGCAAAATGCTGGAACTCATCTTGCTGTTTTTGTTGGTGCTATCATTCATTAGCAAAACACACCATCTTGCAAAACACTGTAAACAAAGGAAATTATGCTGAAGCTAACTGACAGCTACAGGTGAGGGTAGCTTTGTGCATTCTGTCTGCCTCTGCTGTCTACCCACCTGAAAAACAAATTCTTCATAATACACTTTGAAAACCTCAGAAACTAAAAGTGATATATACAAACCACAAATCATCTACTGTGAAAGAAAAAGATCCCAGAATTTTGTGTTTAGGTTTTTAGTTTATTGGTTTGGTTTGGAAAGTGTTTCTTTAATACACTCCTGTATAAAGATGGATCAGAAAGATCACTGGTTGCTACAGCTCTGTAGAACATGCTTGGTATGTATTTGTTGTCTATATCTCTGGACTAATAAAACTGACATCCATTGAGGCAAAATGAAGAAGTGAAGTTAGTGGACATGAAGCAAATTATTTTATTATGAGAAAAATGTCTATTTCTGAATCAGATGTTCAGAGTGGATTTTCTTTATACCATCCTCTTGTATTTAATGGATTGATGTAAAGGTCCAAAGAGCACTTCAGAGCAGCTTTTAGTTCTGATTTCAGGTGAAAAAATATTTCCTGAAAGGCTTTGGTCAGTGGGTTTTGTCTGTTTGTTTGTTTGTTTGTTTGTTTATGGGCAAGTTTTGAGGTGTTTTTATGATTCTCAGAATGGAGTTATGCCATTTTCATTTACAATGAGCAGACTAAAATTTTTTATGCAATGAAGTAGACAGGAATGATGTCCTTCTCTCTAAAAGCAGCCATTAGCCTATGTTCAAAGCAAACCCATATTTAAGTGTCTTTGCTTCCCATTGTTTTCCAACAGCTTGTGAGACTATGGGGAAGAAGAACCAGTCAAGAAAGAAATATTCAGTTTCTGAAGAGTGGTTTGAGGCTAGATACTCTGAAATGAGTTCACAGTAGTGGACAGGGGAATTAGTTTGGGGTATTTTATAATAATCAATATTGCATGAAAAAAAACCCAAAACCCACAACAATTTATTTCATCACTATTTTCTTCCACAAATTGCTAATTTTTAGAAAATTAATGATAGCAATGCTATTTTAAATTGCTGGTGCAGAGTGGGTACCTATGCCTTCTGTAGTTCTAACGGCATTGCTGACACTGAAAAATAGGACCCGAAGCAGAAATACCTTCTGGCGAAAGGGTAAGAAAGGAACATTTATGATTGATGCTTTGCAGAACCATTACTGTGATTACTTAAAACAAACAAAGCTGTTTAAGAGTTTCTCTAAAAATAATCTAGTGTCCCTTCAGAAAGAGAATTTCAGAAGCATTAGTTTTGCTCATCTGTATTTTGTTTCTAATTTCCTGGGGTTTTTATGTGTAAGAGACAGACAATATTAATACTGAGCAATTTAACACACATCTGTTTATGAGAGATTCTGGAGGAAACGGGTATGAAACAGCTTTGTGGATGACTCAGTCAAATCTCACAGTTTATATGTATCAAAGAGATCAGTGAAATCTGGAAATACCAGTGAAGAATGAAAACCAAACCTGCAGCTAAACTGCAAGTCTTTTAACAGATAAACAAAAATCCACTTTCAGAGAAGCGGTAAGGCCTAAAGACAAATCATAGTCTAAGTGAATAAATGCGATTTAATTATATCAGTTACACACAGCCCAGTGCTGGAACAGTACAGTACACTCTCTCATGTAAAAAGTCATTTCATAAGTAGCTGAAAAATAATTAGCAGGGAAATCTAACCAGTTCATTGCTTAGTATCAAGTCCATGTCTCCTGGTGGCCAAAGTTACGAGATTGAGGAAGTAATTTTTTTTTCTAATTCTAGGCAGCAGGAATAGTTTGTGTATAAATAAATATGACTAAGAGTGGAGGTAAGGAATTTCGTATACCTGTTAATTGTTCTGTTCATTAGCATGATTTCCCTTCCTGATCTGCTGGCAGTTTCATCCTGGATATGATTAGGGGAACTCTTCCTACAGAACTATTTGAGCACTGCTATAACTAGCAGAACTTAAAATTTCTTGAAGTGATTTAGGAAAACTGGAAAAAAATATTAATTACTGGTACAAGTAATTCACTGTTTTGTGACACTCGCCTAGACTACCCTTCCTTAAAAAAAAATAATAATTGCTTTCATATCTTTCCTTTCAGTATCCCTCTATTGTCAGAGAAGATACGGGAATAAGGTGATGAATTTCAGCAGTTCTTTAAACTTTGCTTAAGGAGGAATAATTATATGATTTTCTTTCCCTCTGTGGCATAACTGTTGAAGAAGAGCTGATACCAACATTCTGAACTGATAAAGCACTACAAATTATTTCAGGATAAGCACATTTTCCTAAGAACTAGTCTATGTCTGCCTTAAACATTCAGAGCTCTTTTCAACGCTCTAAACCCAGTAATTGGATCAATGTTGAGGAAAGAGAAGGAAAAGGTAATTTCATTTTCATCAGAATGATTCACCAGTACCCTATTATCCAGAAGCAGAGTGCTGTCCCAAGGTAAAAGTGTCTGCCAGGACAGGACTCGGGAATTTCTTCGCTCTGCTTGAACTGTGGAGGACGTGTCCCATTTGACTGCATTTTCTTACTAGCTGCCAAGTCAGCCTGGATCATGGAAGATGACCCTCCTCAGCTGTCATATGCTTTATTATTTGCTCTTCCACAGTGGTGGTGAAAAAATAAGAAAAGAAGAAAGAGCCGAAAAGACTCCTAGAACAAAAAGCAATATATTCTAGAATTGAAGTCAAGTTTTCTTAGATCATGTGCCAAAAAAAGCCACGGTAACATTATGATGATATTAACCTCCTCAATGAGAGTAATCAAATAGCAAATTAAATGTACTCTATGGCACAATAGTAATGCACTATGGTAGTTCAAATGGAATACAGTATTACTCTGCACATCTAATCAAGATAAATTCAATATAATATACATTTAGACTTAAAATATTTTCTGCAAAAATTACTAATACCTTAAGTTATTCAGCTTTTTCCTTGACCAACTCCTCATTTCATTTCCTTTAGAATAATTTTCATTTAGGTTGGAAAAGGCGTTTAAGATCGTCGAGTCCCACCATTAATCTAACATTGCCAACTCCACCACTAAACCGTGTCCTTAAGTGCTACATCTACACGCCTTTTAAATACCTCCAGGGATGGGGACTCAATCACTTACCTGAGCAGCCTGTTCCAATGCTTGACAGCCCTTTTGGTGCAGAAATTCTTCCTAATATCCAATCTAAACCTTCCTTGGTGCAGCTTAAGGTTCTTTCCTCCTGTCCTATCCCTTGTTACTTGGGAGAAGAGAATGACCCCAACCTTGCTACAATCTCCTTTCAGGTAGTTGTAGAGAGCGAAAAGGTCTCTCTGCAGCCTCCTTTTCTCCAGACTAAACAACCCCAGTCCCCTCAGCCACTTCTCAAAAGACTTGTGATCTAGACCCTTCACCACCTTTGTTGCCTTCCTTTGGACACGCTCCAGCACCACAATGTCTTTCTTGTAGTGAGGGGCCCAAAATTGAACACAGTATTCAGGACGTGGCCTCACCAGTGCTGATTACAGGGGGATGATCACTTCCCCAGTCCTACTGGCCACACTATTCCTGACACAGGCCAGGATGCTGCTGGGCCTTCTTGGCCACCTGGGCACACTGCTGGCTCATTTTCAGTTGACTGTTGACAGACACCCCCAGATCCTTTTCCACCAGGCAGCTCTCCAGCCACTCTTCCCCAAGCCTGTAGCACTGCATGGGGTTGTTGTGATGCACAGGAAGGACTTGGTACTTGGCCTTGTTCAATCTCATGCAGCTGGCTTCAGCCCATCGATCCAGCCTGTCCAGATCCCTCTGTAGAGCCTTCCTACCTCAAACAGATCAACACTCCTACCCAGCTTGGTGTCATCTGCAAACTTACTGAGGGTGCACTCGATCCCCTTGACCAGGTCATTGATAAAGATATGAAACAGAACTGTTCCCAATACTGAGTCCTGGAGCCCTGGGGAGCACCACTTGTGACCGGCCACCAACTGGATTTAACTCCATTCGGCACCACTCTTTGGGCCCAGCCATCCGGCCAGTTTCTTACATAGGAAAGAGTATAACAATCGAAGCCACATGCAGCCAGTTTTTCTGGGAGAATACTGTGGGGAATGCTGTGAAATGTTGTGAAAGGCTTCACTAAAGTCTAGGTAGATAACATCCACAGCCTTTCCCTCATTCACTAAGCCGGTCACCTTGTCACAGAAGGAGATTAGATTAGTCAAGCAGGACCTGCCCTTCATAAACCCATTCTGACTGGGCCTGATCAACTGCTTGTCCTCACTGCACCTCAATATAAAAAAAAAACAAACCACTTTTACCCTTTCTCATATATATATATATATATATTTTGCAATACAGAAATCTTTTATTATTTAATCAAAATATATTTATTGACTAATCAAAACCTTAGATTCCCTACCTGGCATGTGCTATATAACGGAAGTTAAAAGTAGTCAAGCTAATAATAATACTGAAGTGGTATTACTATATTTGCACAGAAGGAATATCTGAGGATATATCTTATGTTCAAATTCATTTTACTGCCAGAAAACACTGGTTAAATTTTGTGATAAAGTGTGTTTCTGTTCCTGTTCTAGGCTTATTACTTGACCTTGAATGAGCCACTTAGCCTCTGTTTTCTTCATCTCCAGTTTGTAAAGTGACCGGTATTTCTTTTTGCATTCTAAACTTAATGCAAGGACATTCTTTCATTGTATTTTTCCACATCTAAGAGCATGGATGTTCCTGGTCTTAGCCACATATTCTGAATGTTGATATAAGGCAGGAATGATACATGAAACCTTTCATTCTGACTTTAAACAGACCTGAGAATGACCTCATGAAAGCAAACCTTTATTTAATTATCCCTTCAAATCAGTAAATTGTTACCAATAAGTGTTATTATATATATGATCATGGGAACAGAAATTACATTTGAGTTCAGTGTGTGTTGGCTGTATATACTAAATCTTACATTTGAATGCATATGCTAGTGAACTACTGGAAAGAGTTGAAGACTTCAAGCAAGTAACTTATTTTTTCTTGAAATTTTTTCTTCTGAGGAGAAGGATCTGGGGGTCCTGGTAGACAGCAAATTATCCATGAGCCAACAATGTGCCCTTGTTGCCAAAAAGGCCAATGGAATCCTGGGCTGCATAGGGAAGAGTGTGGCCAGTAGGTCGAAGGAGGTCATTCTCCCCCTCTACTCTGCACTGGTGAGGCCACAACTGGAATACTGTGTCCAGTTTTGGGCTCCCCAGTCCAAGAGGGACAGGGCACTGCTGGAGAGAGTCCAGCGAAGGGCAACTAAGATGATTGAGGGACTGGAGCATCTCCCTTATGAGGAAAGGCTGAGAGAGCTGGGACTCTTTAGCCTGGAGAAGAGAAGGTTGAGGGGAGACCTTATTATGGCATACAAGTATCTAAAGGGTGGGTTGAAGGAAGATAGTGCCAGACTCTTTTCAATGGTTCCCAGTGACAGAACGAGGGGCAATGGCCACAAGCTGGAACATAGGAAGTTCCATTCAAATACACGGAAAAACTTCTTTACGGTGAGGGTGACAGAGCACTGGAACAGGCTGCCCAGGGAGGTTGTGGAGTCCCCTTCTCTGGAGATTTGCAAGACTCACCTGGATGCAGTCCTGAGTAATGTGCTCTAGGCAATCCTTCTTTAGCAGGGGAGTTGGCCTAGATGATCTCTAGAGGTCCCTTCCAACTCTGAAGATTTTGTGACTCTGTGTTTCTGTGATTCTGTGAAATCTGCAAAGTATGAGACTAACTGCATTTATTCTTCTTTTGGGAATCCTATTTAATAAATGCAGGATTACTAGAATGTACTTTGTGATTGTATTAACATGATTACACCACTCAGAATCCCAGTGGAGCCTCTAGAAATATTATTAGGGATGTCAGTAGAAACGAGTGTATGGATTAAAAGGTTCTAAACTAATCAGGCACTTATTAGTTATGGCCAAATTCCTGCTAGCTCCCAGATGAGGGAGAAAACAAACCAAAACTAATTACTACAGTTGGGCACACAGGGGAAGATGTCTGTACTAGAAAACGTAGCATAAAATAGCTCTCATGACTATAATTACTTTTTTCCATTATGTCATTTTGAGTTATTACAGAAAAAAAATAATAGTAGCACAGTAATATGAGGTTCTGATGGGCTACAGGAATATAAAAATGAGTATCAAGAAAGCAGATGCAGAATATGTTACCTTGTAAAATAATCCTTACAATTAGTAGAAACAGATTTATTGAATCCATTTAACAGTACAAATAGGTGTAGTTCTGACTTGAATATAAGCAGATTCTGCAGCACTAAGTGTCTGATGGCTTCAGAGTCTTTATACTTTTGAAAGTCAGAATAGCAAAGATTTTTATTTTAGAATATTAAAAATATTTCTTTTATCACAGAAATAAATGTTAAAGGGAAGACACTTTTCAGAGACCTTGCTGATAATTTTCTAAGTGGTAATGCAGCTTTCATATCTACATAGAATTTTTAAACCAGAGCCTAATCCTATTTTTCACCAAAACTATGATACTGTAATAGGGATTACCTAATAAAATCTGGTAATTTAAATTTTTCAGGAAGACTAGTCTTAAAACTTAGACTCGTCTAAAAGAAATTGCTCTTTTTTATTCTGTGCTGTATATACTTGATATTAGATAGTTATTCAAGTCTAAAGCTGAAGAAATTTCTGAAATGAGGCTACTCAATTTTTCCCTTCATGTCCATTATTAAATTATTGCAAAAAAGAGCAACTTCATCACAGAGTATCTAGACCAGTTCTGTCCAGAACATCCTATAGCTTGGTGTTCACATCTTGCTGCAAGAAATGTGGATATGAAAACACCCCAGAAGCTTCACTCCAGAGCTGAATCTCATTTCTTTTTATTTCAGGCAGTCTGTGGTCTGAAGTCTGAATTATTTCACCACAAGGTCAATGACTCTTTTTGATGTCTCAAAAAAGAATGATAGCTGCAAAGTTCAATAAATTAGGCATACAGTGCAACTGCTGTCACTCATCCTGCTTATTTGGCCCTAGCATCACATTTTCTGATGACAAGATTCCTCTACTTCCAGACTGCCCACAGCCTCTGAGTGTGGAAACAGAACCTTTAAAGCCTATGTAAAATAAAAACATCATATGTTGCTCTGCCTTTCTCAACACCAGCAATCAATCTCTTATATAGCCTTATGTCCCTGAAGAACAGGAAAAGTATCTTTCAGAGAAGGTGGTAGTGGTGACCTCCTTTTATTCCGTACTTCGTGATTAGTGTTTATTCTGAATATTGTCACTTTGGATTCAATTCTATCCTTCGGATTTCATTCAACTTGGACCTGAGTCCTCCTCTGTTGATTTCAGTTGAAAACTAGTATGTATCCACTAAACAGAACTGACTAGGGTTTAAACCTAAATATAGGCACTAGGTCTAATACCACCAATGGCTCTGAAAGAGAACGATCTTAGCATTTAGAGTGCTCCCGCACACACTTACTGATTCAAAAATGGCAGGAATTAAAGCCACAAATGCTTATAACACAGAACATTAGTTAGAAAACACAGATCTCTCTTCTGTAAAGCCACCTGATCTGAGCATTTTCACAGAACTTAAGATACCTCAGTTGAAGATCCAGCCAACCTGATGATAACTACATCTCTCCCTTTCGAATTCCAAGAATAACTTTTACCTAAACACTAAGTTGATATATGAGGCAAAGGAAAGGGAGCACTCAAGAATGCAGAATTTGTATATGCAGGAGAACAAGTTTGTAAAGGGAATGGCTCTGTACAGTGTTATAATAATGCATAGTTCATAGATTGCACATGACTCAATAAATCAACACAGCTCAAATTACACAGTTCATTTATAGATGTTTTCTGATAATGGTTGTTTTAAGGGTGGATCACTGGAAGAACTGGGCTACAGCAACTTTAACACATCAGATTTCAAAACTATTTATAATTGTAAGGAAATGCATTAAATGCTTTAAAAATAGATGTTGTATTCTCTCTCAGAAACTCATTATAACATGTTCCAACTTTAAAACCTGCAATTAACTCGGAATAAAAATTCTGTTCGCTCCAATGATGTTCAGTAGGATATGTGTTAGAATTTCTCTTCTGGTAATATAACCAAGATAAGGCCTGACATTAGTTTAGCTAATTAGATTATTTTGGCTAATTAGTTTTGTCTGCGACTTATTTTGGGTTTAGTGCTGCCATAGACAGTCTTTTCAAGATACTCATTAAAATAAGAACCCAGTCACATGAAGCTCTCTGTCTCAGCTCAACATAAAACCTTTGTTCTCCATCAAAATTCAATGCTGAAATTTAGACAATTAACTAAAGAAAGAATTAAGTGTGTAAATATTAATTAAAATATATACCTCTTTTCCTGCATGTCATGAACTGGATTGATTTTAAGCAAGTATTTCTAAATTTCAGAGAAGAAATGTCAAGCATGGGATGTGTAACTTGAAAACAGCAGAAATAAATTTCAAAAGAAGTAAACAATATAAAAATTAATTATATACATAAAAACAATACCCCCACAATTTTATGTGAAAGATCTTTTTAGTTTTGTTTTGTTATTTTCTTTCTAATCATGAAATATGCAATATTAATATTAATACAGAAAATAATACCTCTTCTTACTTCTTGTTGAATGTTTAAAGTTGTTGTGGGTTTTTTTTTTTCAAATTAGTGTGCAGAAAAATAGTTACTTCTTTCGGCATATATAAACACTGATACATTAATCCATATCATACTGAAAACAAGACAACAATGTAACTATTTCCAGAGCACACTGATCTTTACTGGCAACGTTAATTTCTTTGTTTGTGTTTATCTCCATCCTTGTACATTTCCTGCCCTACCCTTTCCAAATCCTTGCTCTAAAAAAAAAAAAAAAAAAAAGTATACAAAAGTATTAAAACCAAAACAAGAACAATTAAAAGAAACTATAAATAATCCCTGTTTATATTTCTAGATAGCTTGCTATTTCCAGAACTATTACAGGAAGACTAAGTCAAATGTTTATCTTGCATATATCATCTTTAAAGAAGGAAGACCTAGTCTATATTAACAAATGCTGTACGTGACAACATAAGGCAAAGAGTCCTCCCCAGTATGCTTCCACATTAGCTTCTTTTTTATTGACCTGTTCACATAGCCAACTTACAAAATGAACAGCTTACCACTAGGGTTATTTCAAGATTTCTTTTCTTTTCAGACATTTAAAAAATAAATTAAGAGAACTCTTAAGATGTGTCAAACAGCTTTATCCAATGTATTTAGTATGCTTAAAGGTATATGCTTTTTTAGGTTACCATAAGAAGCAGAAAAGCTGTAATAAGAAATAGTGAGAACAGGCCACAAAATAAACCTAAAGCAACAGCTGAAGCAATAGCTGGAAGTGGTATTAAATAGAAATGTTCTAACCCATGATGTACTATCACATACTGATTGCCTAAAGCTTTTCCAGTTGAGAACAATATGCTGAACATGTATCTGACAGAGGCTCACATTGGTACAATATTACTTCACAGTTAAGTGACCACAGGCTGCCAAGTAATTTGTAGAGATAGCCAGGGAGCAGGAGACAGACATGATCTTGCCCTAGGGCTTATCAGAAAGGCATAAGAGTGCTACAGACAAAACAACACACGTTAGTACCAAAGAGCATTTTCAATATTTTAGTTGCTCAATACTCAGAAACTTACCCATTGCACAGTAACGTGAAACCAAATACGCTGCAGGAGTGAAAAGGAGCAGAGAGGCAAGTGGCACTTACATATTCTTCAAAGTAGAGCTTACTTGCTTTTGTTTCTGACCTTTTGGGTGAAGGAAATGCATAACTTGCTTAGTTTTTAAGATCAGTCAGCTGCCTGATACATGCCCGAAATTATCACACACAGCCAAATGCGTGCAGTTTAGAAGAAGATAGAGGACACCTATTTGTTCATAAGGCAAAGTTGACCGGGTCCATTGGCAAGAAAAACAGCAAGAAATGCAAACAAGAATTATAAGCCAAGGTACACAGATTAGACATGATTAGTGAACCCAATATGTGAAAAAAGTACATTAAAGAGTAAAATTATCTCTTATACTAAAGAAGAAATAAGTATATGAATAACTGAAGCTATATATGATGAACTATATGTAGCTGTATATGGAGAAGTTATGAGCACCTTCTCAAACTGTCAGAATTTTAAATATAGTATTTTTTATTCTTTCAAGTGATGCAAATATTAACATTGCCCCTAAAGTGTTTATTTTCATCATTTGTTTGTAAATTTGTTTCTGGAGTATATGAAGAAACTTTCTTTAATTATTTGTATTATTTTCACATAAGCTAACAAACCCACTATCAACATGCTATGAAGAAGGTAATAAAAAAAAAAAAGTCAGAGTTCCTTTCTTATGTTCTACTCTATATGTTGGGTTTTACAGAAATAATAAGCCAAAATACGCAGCTGAAGTTCCAATTAAATGTAATGTCAAACCCGGGTAAAATCTGAGGGTTTTCTCAGCAGAGAAATCATATGCCACCACTAAGGTCTTAAATAACATTAACCTGATCTGTCATGCTGACCTATGAAATTTTGCAGCATCGAAGAAAAGTGTAGTTATTTTAATGATAAAAATATTCCAACTAAAATAAGTATTTTAAAAAAAATCCAAGGTTTCATCCTATTGGAACTTGTAAGTTAGACTCAGAAAAATTAGTAGTATGTCCCCCCCAAAAAACCAAAACAGCTCCCCCCAAAATAACCCCAACCTTATGGGTATACTGGGATTAGTTAAAGAGGAAGGATGAAATATTTTGGGGAAAAAAATCCCTAACAAATGCATGTGTAAAAGTTTAACAACCAAAGGCATGAAGTCACACGGTGAACTTCAAAAGGCAAGGCTTCTTTTTTTCTCTTTCTGTTTTGTCTGCTTGTTTTTAAGGTGCTTTTGATAGTTAGTGCTTCCAGTTCATCTTCCTTGAGTTCTGGATGTATAGCTTGAAACATTCCCACATGTGTTAAACCTTGTCTAACACAGGCAATCTATTTTAAGTATTAGTGCTCCTCCAGTTCTTATGGTTGAGTATCTCTGCACAATATGATAGGACACTGTTTGTCAGTTCTCTGAATGGTAACTAACTACACCATTTTCTTGAGGTAAATATATTAAAAAAAAATCAAAATTTTACATTTTTTAGCAGAGGCTTTTAATTAAAACATAAACTAGAAAAAGTGAGTTTTAAACAGAGATACTGAAAGAGAAGTGTGCTTAGTGGTCAGATAAAGCATTGAGGTAAAACAGTTGAAAGGAAAAAAACAACTTGAAAACAAATTTTACCTCTTCCTTTTCCTCCTGGGCCCTTCTTTCAAGGTGTTTACTCAAACCGTCAACTTCCAGTGATTTTCTAGATAGCAATAAATTGTATAGATGTAATGGCTTTGGCTGGGATAGAGTTAAATCTCTTCATCATAGCTTATATGGTGCTCTGTTTTGGATTTGTGATGAAAACAGTGTTGATAACACACCAATGTTTTAGTTATTGCTGAACAGTGCTTACAGAGATCAAGGCCTTTTCTGCTTCTCACACTTCCCTGCCAGGGGGTAGGCTGGGACAGCTGACTCTAACTGACCAAAGGAATACTCCACACCATATGATATCATACTCAGCAATAAAAGCTGTGGGGAAGAAGGAGGAAGGCGGGGGGTGGTGGTGGTGTTGGTGGATGTTCAGAGTGGTGGCGTTAGTCACTGCAAGTAATTGTTAAGCATGATGGAGCCCTGCTTTCCTAGAGATGGATGAACATCTGCTTGCCAATAGGAAGCAGTGATTGAATTCCTTATTTTGCTTTGCTTGCACATGCAGCTTTTGCTTTACCTATTTAATTGTCTTTATCTCAACCCATGATTTTTTTGCACTTTTACCCTTCTGATTGTCTCCCTCATCATACCGGTGGTGAGTGAGTGAGCATCTGAGCTGCCCATTGGGGTTAAATCACAACCATAAAATACCTTCTAAATCCCTAAGAAAATTCTTTCTTTTAGGTTCCTGATGCCATAGTGATGGTCTCCAACCCTGGCATGTTCTGTGCCCCTGGTCTTACTCCTTACCAGGAGGTGCTGGCTTCGCACCAAATTGAAGGTTTTCTCAGCCAAGCATACATAAATCTCTCAGGATAGAGGTAATTTCATCCTCGCCCACAAGACTTCTATAGGCTTTTCTACTGCTCAGTTTGTTGTTTTATTGAAAAAAGTTTAATATAAAACTATATACAGCAGATAGAGAGCAAATAGGTCCTATCACTCACAGGTGCCTAGAACTGTCCCTGGCCTGACAGGAAGGAGAAACTGAGTGTAATTTGTACTAATCCTGACTGATACAAAATTTAAGACATTTTCCTCTAGTTCCCTAAATGCACTCAATCCCATAATACGCCTACTGAACCTGACAGAAGATAGTTACACATCACACTGCCAGTCTTTACTTTCTTTCCCAGTCAAACTTAGTTATTCAATGAAGCTGGAGATAGGATATCCAACAAAAGGGCACACAAACCTATATCTTGCACCTGCTGATAGTGTCCCAAAATCCTGCCTTCCGTGTTCCTATTCCTCCCTCTTTGTAATTTTTTGCTTAGACAATCTTGGAACCTGTGGAGGTCATCTGGTCCAACGCCCTAATCAAGCAGGGTCATCTAAAGCAGATTGTCCAGGACCATGTCCAGATGGCTTTTGAATATCTCCAAGGATGGAGATGCCATAGACTCTCTGGGCAATCTATTCCAACCATATTTATTTTCTTCTACCATGTTCCTAAACATGATATATAAGTAAAAAAAAAATTGAGACTCTGTGCTGAGTGCCACCATTTAAAAACTATACATGGCAGAACATAGCATTTAGCAGTCCTCTAAAAGTTTTGTTTCTTAAGGACTTCCTTTAGGATTCTGATAATAAAATTAAGTGATCCTAAATCAAGATTGTCCAAATATATAAGCACTGCAATGTTACTTTGGGGCTATATTATTTAGGTGCCATAATTCCCTATTTGCAGGCTTAAAGCTACAGGAATGAATCTATGAGGAGGAGGGTGAAAGTCACCTTTGAAATTTGGACCTATGACCCCTTTTTTGAGTACCTCTGAAACATTACTCAGACAGCTTTACAGAATTGTCTGATTAGTGTGTAGCCTACTTTCCTTTTATCAATCATGTGGCTCCTGAAATGTAAGCAAATAGTCTTAATTATGCAATTTTGTTCATGACCCTGCTATTTAAAGAGTGTATTTTCTAAGTGTTTGATTGTTAATAGTGGGTAGAACTTGTTTCAATTTTCTCTGCACTCCAGAGTCTCATAGCTTCCCTTCTCATGGATCCTGGGACAAAAGTTATTCCTGCTACATGGGACATTAGTAAATTCCAAATAATTTCATGTGCAGAACAAATACATGCATACAGTCCCCTTCATCCCTAGAATGACAAATAATTTAATCCCTAATCCATAACTGCTGCATTCTACAAACTATCACTTAATATACTGATTTATCCTATGTTACTTCTGGTAGTGTCTATCTCTTCTTACAGACTGTGGAATTCTATTTGTATTATAGCTTGTATTTTAAATGAGGTAAAGAGAAAGAATATTGGTAATTACTCCTGATCTGTTTGATCTAGACCATACTTTTTTGTCTTACCTTCTTTTTTTTTTTTATGTGATCCTCCTTTTCAAGATTCATTTGCTAAAAGACAAGAATTTTCTACCCCTTCCTTTCTTCTTTTAATCAATAAAAATGGATGATTAATAAAAAAACAAGTCTTTATGTCTGATTTTCCTTCAAATAAAACATGAAACTAAATATAATTACCTGTCAGGTTATCAAAATTTATCTTAAAGTCTTCAATATCTTTCCAAGGTGAATGCAAGTTCAACTAATATCATAAAACATCCAAAAGGTGAATTTAAGTGATACACTTGCCACAGAGATACAAGATGATGAATAGCAAGCATATTCCTACAAATTCTCAATTTACCAGCTGTACCTAATATTACCTCTAAATACTGCAGACAACCACACAATAAGTCTCCTCTCGATGTCTTTGATTAATATGAACTAATTTCCTTTACATAAGACTGCAAAGGAAAATATTTCTTGAATAAATATATATAATACTAATTCTTGAAGACTACTTACTGAACAAATTTCCACTGAAATCTGTGGCTGTACTAGAAATCTTATAGAAGTCATATAGTCTCTGGCATCAAAGGAATTTTTGCTTAAATGTAAACAGATGTCAGTACATATTCCTGAGTTTGCTCCTTTAGGAGTTACACGATTACTCTTAAATCAATTAAACATGGATTTGTTCCTCCTGAAAACCTTTTAAAAATACTTTTCTTTGGAATGGATAAAATGCACACTTATAAAAGGATGTGATGATTTGGAGTATAATTAACTCAGAAAGCATAATGTAAGACATGAACCAGCTCTTTGAGAAATCTCAGCTCTTGAGATTTCGTTTAATAATTAAAGCATTTAATTCTTTCACATGATGCCTCATTTTCTAACTACCTCTCAGTATCTGGGTTTCCTGTAGGATTGAGACTGCAAAAAAATATATACTGGAAACTTCTGTGTAAAAAAAAAAAAAAAAAAAAAAAGCTTCTTGAAGCAGTTTGAGGCAGAGTTTTAAAATTTCATCAAATTGAACTGTAGAAAACAAGCTGTTAAGGAATAATGAACTAATTGTTCCATCCAAGCTGAAAACTGCAAGAGAGACATCATGTTAGACTTACAGTTTAATTCCCAAATTAAACCACATGTTTCTTCAGTTTCTTTTAATCAGGCCAATAGGGAATCTGCTGAGTTACAAAGTGCAAAACACTGAAGTACTGGAAAATTATCTGTTTTCTTCCTTACCTTGCTGCTCTTCAAGTGTTATGAAGAATAACTGACTTTATTTCTGACCCATCCCTCAATTAGGACAGAGGAGAGAAAATCTGTTACCTTACTCACGTTGACTACTGGCATTTTGGAGTACTCATATTACTAGGTGCTGAGGTCAGAAGACAATAAAGAGAAGGAAAAATAAAAATCTGCAATTCAGGGACACTGAGTTAAACTTCTTCTCTAAGACTCCATGTAAGCAGCTTTCCCATCTCCACTGACTCTCGCAATCCAAAAAGACTGCCCTCCTTTTTTAGAGACCTTAGGTGCCTAACTTTATTTTTCTATCACTTTACCACTGTTGCCCAAGGAATAAAGATACAAGTTACTCTCCATTTCATTTTCAGTGAGAGTATCCTACTTAAGCAGAGGTGAAGAAAGTGCAGAATTCAATGGGAGAACACACTCAAGAGACAGACACAGTCACGCTAGCACTGACCCTGGGCAATGAACAGGCTGGGACAAAGGGTCCTCACAGAGCTGGTCTGCCTTAACCCGGCAGGCAGATCTCACAGCTGTGCCTGGCCTTGGACTTTTATATCTTCCAGACTGCCAGGCCAGGGATCTGCTGGAAGTTGAGGGCTGTTAGGGGATGGCTGCAGTCACACATCCCCACCAGACACTACTGATCCCACCTGCGCTGGGCAGCATCCTCAAAGCAGTGTAGTCAAAATCCTCTGCCTCTACTCCCTGCTGACTCACCCATTGGTGGCCAGGTCTCTTGGTCATTTTTGGTTACACTTTTTCAACCTAGCCAACAGCTTCAGCACTCTTCAGTCATATGAAATGACTTAATTTTCAAGGGCAGAAACACCAAGGACCCTAAATGAAAAGTGGGCACAGAGAGAAAGACTTTTCCATGAGCTTGATCCAGCTGCTGATGAAATGAAAGAGAATTTCCCTATTGATTAAGAAGGGAGCTACATACTTTTCTCCCTGGCTGGTAAAGTTTGAACATTACGTTTAATCCCAGTAACAGAGAAGAAATCTACAGTATATATGATGACTAAACTCAAGAAAAACACATAATTAAAAAGGAAGGGGTATTTTAAAACAGCCTGTCTACTTAGATGGAGAATATTAACGGAAAAAATTTACTCATTCCTGCGTACAATTGGGGGAAGCACTTTTCCAACAAATCCTGTAACTCTAAGCCATTTTCCTACCAGAAGGAAACAAATATGTTGTTTTCAGTTTCTTCCGGACTTAGTGATAATGTATGCCAGCTCCCAAGAGAGATTTTTGGTCCATCTCCGAGTTAATACATTCACTAAAATTATTTTATGCCTCCTAAAACATTTTTCATCTCTAAAATGATAGATAATATAGCTATGGTATATACCATTTATTAAAGTTCCCTTTGTATTGACTTAGAATTAGCCTGGTAACATTTCCATGTTCACTAGCTAGGCAAAGTCCCAAAGAGATGAATATCACTTCACAATTTTTGTATCAAAAATTGTATTTCACCTGGAGACAAATGGAGATAATAACAATCTTTGGTCTTGAACCTGCATATGTTTGAGTGCTGAAAAGTCTTAACATCATGGCTTCCATTAGGAAAATCTGAGTCTCATGGATGCTGTACTGTATTCCAAAGTGTTATACTCCCTTTTCAGTATATATCAATATACTAACTCGCTTTTTCCTTATCTGACACTTAAACTTTTGTGCAAAGTTTAGTGTTCATACATTAAACTCCATCATCTTTGAAAGGTCCTGGACAACAGGCGAGGTGCCTGAGCACTGGAGGAAAGCCAATGTCACTCCAGTCTTCAAAAAAGGCAAAAAGGAGGAGCCAGGGAACTATAGGCTGGTCAGCCTCACCTCCATCCCTGGAAAGATGATGGAACAGCTCGTTCTGGGCATCATCTCAAGGCAATGTGGAGGAAAAGAAAGCTATCAGAAGTACTCAACATGGATTCACCAAGGGGAAATCATGTCTGACTAATCTGATAGCCTTCTATGATGGCATGACTAGATGGACAGATGAGGGGAGGGCGGTAGATGTGGTCTACCTTGACTTAAGCAAGGCGTTCACAGAACCACAGGACCACAGAATCACAGAATCTTCAGAGTTGGAAGGGACCTCTAGAGATCATCTAGGCCAACTCCCCTGCTAAAGAAGGATTGCCTAGAGCACATTACTCAGGACTGCATCCAGGTGAGTCTTGCAAATCTCCAGAGAAGGGGACTCCACAACCTCCCTGGGCACCCTGTTCCAGTGCTCTGTCACCCTCACCGTAAAGAAGTTTTTCCGTGTATTTGAATGGAACTTCCTGTGTTCTAACTTGTGGCCATTGCCCCTCGTTCTGTCACTGGGAACCAATGAAAAGAGTCTGGCACTATCTTCCTTCAACCCGCCCTTTAGATACTTGTATGCCATAATAAGGTCTCCCCTCAACCTTCTCTTCTCCAGGCTAAAGAGTCCCAGCTCTCTCAGCCTTTCCTCATAAGGGAGATGCTCCAGTCCTTCAATCATCTTAGTTGCCCTTCGTTGGACTCTCTCCAGCAGTGCCCTGTCCCTCTTGGACTGGGGAGCCCAAAACTGGACACAGTATTCCAGTTGTGGCCTCACCAGTGCAGAGTAGAGAGGGAGAATGACCTCCTTCAATCTACTGGCCACACTCTTTCCTATGCAGCCCAGGATTCCATTTGCCTTTTTGGCAACAAGGGCACATTGTTGGCTCACGGATAATTTGCTGTCTACCAGGACCCCCAGATCCTTCTCCTCAGAACTGCTTCCCAGCAGGTCCACCCCCTAACCTATACTGGTGCTTAGCATTCTTCCTCCCCAGGTGCAGGACCTTGCACTTGCTTTTGTTGAACCTCATTAGGTTCTTCTTTGCCCAGCTCTCCAGCCTGTCCAGGTCACGCTGGATGGCAGCACGGCCCTCCGGAGTGTCAGCCACCCCTCCCAGTTTGGTATCATCAGCGAACTTGCTGAGGATACACTCTGTCCCATCATCCAGGTCATTACTGAATATACTGAACAAAATTGGACCAAGTATTGACCCCTGGGGGACACCACTGGTTACAGGCCTCCAACTAAACTCTCTGCCGCTGATCACAACCCTCTGAGTTCTGTCACACAGCCAGCTCTCAATCCACCTCACTGTCACCTCATCTAGCCCATACTTCCTCAGCTTCCTAATGAGGATGTTATGGGAGACAGTGTCAAAAACCTTGCTAAAGTCAAGGTAGATGACATCTACGGCTCTCCCCTCATCCAGCCAACCAGTTATAACATCATAGAAAGCTATCAGATTGGTCAAGCATGATTTACCCTTGGTAAATCCATGTTGACCACTTCCAATAACTTCCTGTTCCTCAACGTGTTTGGAGATGACATCCAGAATGAGTTGCTCCATTACCTTCCCAGGGACACAGGTGAGACTACCAGGTCTGTAGTTCCCTGGCTCCTCCTTCTTGCCTTTTTCGAAGATTGGAATGATGTCAGCCTTCCTCCAGTCCTCAGGCACCTCTCCTGTTCCCCATGACCTTTCAAAGATGATGGAGAGTGGTCTAGCAATAACATCTGCCAGCTCTCTCAGCACTCACGGGTGCATCCCGTCAGGGCCCATGGATTTATGAATGTCCAGCTTGGCCAAGTGGTCTCTGACCCAGTCCTCCTCAACTGAGGGAAAATCTTCCTCTCTCCAGACCTAACCCCTTGCCTCCAAGATATGGGATTCGTGAGGGACAGCTTTATCAGTGAAGACCGAAGAAAAGAAGGCATTCAGCAGCTCTGCCTTCTCCGTGTCTTCCACCACTAGGGCACCCGTCTCATTCATCAGTGGGCTTACATTTTCCTAGTCTTCCTTTTTCTATTGATATACTGAAAGAATCTCTTCTTATTGTCTTTAACTGCAGTGGCCAAGCTGAGTTCTGATTGAGCTTTGGCCCTTCTAATCTTCCCCCTGCATAGCTTCATTATATCTTGATAATCCTCATGAGTTTCCAATCCCTTTTTCCAGAGAATGCAAGCTTTCCTTTTTTTCCTGAGGTCCAGGCAAAGCCCTCTAGCCAGGCTGGTCTTCTTCCCCGTCAGCTCGTTTTTCGAGACATGGGGATGGCCTTCTCCTGTGCTTCTAGGAGCACCTGCTTGAAGTATGACCAGACTTCCTGGGCGCCTTTGGTCTTCAAAACTGCCTCCCAAGAGACACTCTCGAGCATTCTCCTAAACAGGCTAAAGTCTGCCCTTCAGAAATCCAAGGTGGCAGTTCTGTGGGCTCCCTGCCTTGCTTCATCAAGAATTGAAAATTCTACCATTTCATGGTCACTGTGCCCAAGACAACCTCCAACCTTTACATCCCCCACAAGACCTTCTCTGTAGGTCCAGTAGGGCATTTCCCCTAGTTGGTTCCTTCACCAGATGTGTTAGGAAGTTGTCTTCCACACACTCCAGGATCATCCGTGACTGTTCCCTCTCTGCTGCATAGTATTTCCAGCAGACATCTGGGAAGTTGAAGTCCCCCATAAGAACAAGGGCAAATGATCGTGAGACCTCTGCCAGCTGCTTATAGAATACTTCATCAGATTCTACATCCTGATTAGGGGGTCTATAACAAACTCCCATCACGATGTCTGCCTTGTTGGCCTTCCCCTTAGTTCTTATTCATACACACTCAACACTGTCGTTCAACATGGTCTCCCACAGCATCCTCATAGGGAAGATTAAGAAGAGTGGGCTTGATGAATGGACAGTAAGGTGGATAGATAACTGGTTGAAAGACAGAGCTCAGAGGGTCATGATTAAGGGCACAGAGTCTACTTGGAGGTCAGTGACGAGTGGTGTTCCCCAGGGGTCAGTACTGGGTCCAGTCCTCTTCAATATGTTCACCTGGATGAGGGGATAGAGTGCACCCTCAGCAAGTTTGCTGATGACACAAAGCTGGGGGGTGGCTGATACACCAGAAGGCTGTGCCACCATACAGAGAGACCTGGACAGGTTGGAGATCTGACCAAAGAGGAACCTTGTGAAATTCAATAAGGGCAAGTGTAGGGTGCTGCACCTGGGGAGGAATAACCCCATGCACCAGGACAGGTTGGGGGCTGACCTGCTGGAGAGCAGCTCAGCTGAAAGACACCTGGGAGTCCTGGTGGACAACAGGATGACCATGAGCCAGCAATGTGCCCTTGTGGCCAAGAAGGCCAATGGCATCCTGGGGTGCATCAAGAATAGTGTGGCCAGCAGCTGGAGGGAGGTCATCCTCCCCCTCTACTCTGCCTTGGTGAGGCCGCACCTGGAGTACTGTGTCCGGTTCTGGGCTCCCCGGCTCAAGAAGGACAGGGAACTGCTGGAGAGGGTGCAGCAGAGAGCTACCAAGATGATTAGGGGACTGGAACACCACTCTTATGAAGAAAGGATGAGGGATTTGGGTCTCTTCAGTCTGGAAAAAAGATGGCTGAGGGGGGATCTCATCAACACTTCTAAATACTTAAAGGGTGGGTGTCAGGAGGATGGGGACAGGCTCTTTTCAGTGGTACCTGGCAACAGGACAAGAGGTAATGGGAACAAACTTGAGCATAGGAAGTTCCACCTAAACATGAGGAGGAACTTCTTTCCTTTGAGGGTGGCAGAGCACTGGAACAGGCTGCCCAGAGAAGTGGTGGAGTCTCCGTCTCTGGAGACATTCAAAACTGGCCTTGATGCGTTCCTGTGCAACCTGCTGTCGGTGACCCTGCTCTGGCAGGGGGGTTGGACTAGATGATCTCCAGAGGTCCTTTCCAACCCTATGATTCTATGATTCTATGATTCTTCAATGAAGATCAGATTTAAAGTAGCTAATGAAAAATTTTGAGAAACAGTACATTCTTAACCCACATAAATACTCATGCTACAATGACAGGTGAATGATGTTCTTAAATTCATGGTTGTTAGAAACATATTTAATTTCTGTTGTTATTCTTGCATGATTATCCCATGCCGTATGTCTCAGATCTATCTTTGCATGGTTTAAAAAGTACAGAAATAAACTGTTGTATGATTAAGAAACTATAGTGATCCTTATTTCCAAACAATGTTCATAAAGTTATTATTACATCTTATTCTGAGTACTCCTCAGTACTTTATCTATTTGCAATACTACTCTTCTTTTTTAACATTAATGAAATTCTGTGTTATTTTACTTTTTGCATTATTTTGTCTATTTCCATAATTCCACAGTGGAAAAGTAATAAAAAATAAAACACACATCAAGCAGGAGGAGTTTTTTTGGCCAAAATCATTATGCTTAAACAGAGTAAGTACACAAACCCACGTGCTTTATTTATTCAGGCACAATTGTGAACTCTGTTTACATATGCTTTATCTGTAATTATCTATGTAGATCGGATAAACTGCTCTTGCATATAAATAGACATTTAAGCCTACATTTACCTGATTGGCATATGCAATCAGGGTAACTGATCTTGCAGAGTAGGTATACAACTGCATGTCTAATACAACTAAAATGCAGGTCTATAAAATCCAGTTAATTCTCAATAATCTTTTGATATTAGAAGGAATCTGACCCTTTTCTCAATTAGCAAGCCACCAAAAATAGACAGAATAGCTAAGCTGCATTTTCTGCACAGTCTTGTAGGGATATGATAAAAATTCTGCCCTTCAGCTCCAAATATGAAAGGGTGAAATCAGGGCTGTCCTAAGATCAATAGCAAAACACCAGTAAAATCAGGAATTTACTTCTGACCAAACTACTTTACCTGAAAAATAATTTGCTTATCCACTCCTTCAACCCTTTTTGCTTAACTTCATGGTGGCAAAATACACACAAAAAGGTAACACATTTCTATTTTCCCCTTCAGAATAAAGGGAGTTTTGAATAAATATGTTATAAATCTGCAAACTGTTCTTATTACTGCTCGCATTGATTTAAAAAAAAGAAAGTGTGAGAACCTCACTTTCTGTATATTACTAATATCTAAGATTTTTTTTATTCTGTACTGATAAAGACATACCATCATTTCCCACTCTCATATCTTTCATGATATAGTTTACATAAAATAGTATTTGCTATTTTCAATAATGAGTTACAGAAGATAGAATAGAGAAAAGTAATAAGAGAAGAGTTACAGAAGAGTTTTTCCAAGACATGTCAGGGTAATAAGCATTTTATTAAAAAAAAAAAATAAATATATTTTTATGTTCTTGAGGGGAAGAGCAACTGCAGTCTGATGGTGCTTCTCCACAAAAGCACATTTTCTATAGATGCTGTGCTCTTTGAATAGTATGTGCTAGTGGTTTTTCAGATCTTTGGGGGCAAGTCAGAAGGAATGTGATAATGTGACTTTTGGGTCACCTTTGCATTGCCTTCTCCTCTGAACAGGCAACTTCTCTGCTGTCTTTAAATAATCTAAGGGCTCTTCCTTCTAATGCTAGGCTGCAGAGGCCACTAAAGAGCACAAACATCGGTCAGGAACAGCATAGGATAAAGGCAAGCATAACATGCTCCTTTTCGTCTTCATCTGGAATGCTGAGAGTGAGTTAGACAAGAGCCATGTGTCATCCCTATGTTACTACATGAAATGAAAAGTTATAAATTTTGGGCAGTTAAGCATACATAAATTTGAAGAAACTATGACATGCCCAGTATATTTTTATTTTTAATATTGTGCATATACATCTAAGTCTTCTTACACATCCTCTCCTTCCATAAAAAAAAATTATCTGTATATATTGACCTGGTGAAAATTTGTATATTGTAGTTGGACTTTTGATTGATCTTTCATGCATCCGGGAAACATGTCTGTCCCTAGAGCATATACGCTCTGGTCATGTCTAGACCTTCCCTACGTGATCAGAGCTATTGTGCATTTTACTGTATTACAGAAGAGAGAAAGGAGCGCTAATGCATCTGGGAAATTAGTTTTCACATATGGGAACAGTGACACAGTGCACATATTTCTGTTAAGGGAATTCTAGACAGAAATATGCTACCTCTAGTCAGTGAGTTAACATAAAAAAATACCAAAGTTGTGATGTCAGTGAACCACTCAGTGGTTTCTTATACATTTCAAGCTTTGGTGGGAATCACAGCATAATGGTTCTTTGGGCCAGAGAGTCTGAATGTATGTTGGCTGAATCATATGATGACTTCTGTAACATTTAATTTCTTTTTGTTCTAAAAGGTGTGTTAACTTTGCGAAAAGCAATTCAGAAAACCCATTTTCAAAACACTCTACAGATCATTAAATTACTGTTCTAAGATGTGAAAAGGAAAACATAAAGACAGTTATCCAAATCTAAGTTCCACTCAGTACTGCACCATTGGATACAACAAGAAATTCTTGCTATTGTCACCTGCCACCAGCCCAAGAAAAATCTAATTCAACTTGATGTCTTCTTGGCAAAATTTAAAAGTCAATCAAGAAAAGTTTTTGCTGCCCCTCGTTTGTCCTTTCCAGCAGGTGGATATAAACTTTTCCCATCACAGTCACCTTCTTCCTAAAAGTGTTGTTTTCTAGGGATCTCCTTGTATGCTATATCAGGTTTCTTGAAGTCTCAAGGGTTCAAAGTAACCAACTGGAATGTAAATTCAGCTAGATAGTAAAATTCCAAGAAAAAGGATACTTCACTATTTTAATTGCCTTTCATGAATCACTATTCCAATATCTGACCTTTCTCTTGACTCACACAGACACAACTCTTGCATTTATCTGGAATTAAGATATCTGTAACACATCTTACATTAATGATCAATAAAAATCCCAGATATATGAGAAAAGCGCTCAGCAGAAAGAAACAAAAATAGTGTTGGTGGTGAAAGAAGCTGAATGCTACTAATTACAAGGCAAGCAATATGCAGAGGGGGAGGGGTGATGCTTTTACTCCTGATTTTGGAGTCAGCCATGGATCATCATTACATGCTGATCTTTCACTTGTCTCTTACATGTTAAATGAAGACCTGAAAAGGAAATGTATTTGTACATGAATAACATTTCATTTATTTTATAGAGTATTTCACTTTGTTGTCAGCTAATTAAATTCTGTCACTGAACCAAATATGATTGATTGTTACCTACAGCTGTTCCCTGTAAATCTGTCTACAAATAGCTGCTCCAGGATAGTAAGCATTCTGACACTCTGTAAAACACAGTCAGCAACAGAAACAGACAACCGTTAAAAATTTAATCTTAATAAAACTTCCACTGAACTCATGGGGATACCATTTTTAATTAGAAAGAGAATGGCAGATTCTGAGTAACTTGCTTAACAAAGTTCTCTAAGTAACATCTGATTAAATGACATAAGGTGGACAGCTTTATTTTCCCTCTAGGAAAGCCACTAGCTTTATAAATTATTATTTCCTTCATAAGATACATTTACTTGTCAAAATGACAGGCTTGTCAGATCCATGTAGGCATGTGGCAGATTACCCTATATAATTTTTATTTTTTTTAAGTTTGCTTCCTACTTATGTGTCAAGAAAGAGAACACTGCATTTTATTATGAACAATACCAAGATTTATCCACAGAGCTAAGAAACTGATGCATACCAGTCATGTGTATGACCGTGCGATGGGAGAGAATGAACTCTTGGAAAGGCTGCAATGATATAAAACTGGGAAGAGTGATTCATCAGTGGTGGTGCTGCCATTCAGACGACCTTGACAGGCTGGGGAAATGGGCAGAATGGAACTCCATAAAGTTCAATAAACTCCTGTAGCTAGAGGTGCTAGAGGAATAATTTCCTGCAGCAGGCTGGGACCAACCATCTGGGAAGCAGCTTTGCAGAAAAGGTCCTCAGGGTCCTGGTGGACAGTAAATTGAGCATAAGCCAGCAATATGCTCTTGTGGCAAAGAAGACAAACGGGATCTGGGGCTGCATTGGGCAGAGGGCTGCCAGCGGGTTGAGTGAGGTGATCCTTCCTTCAGCACTGGTGAAGTATCTCTGAGTACTGTCTCCAGTTGTGGGCTCCCCACTACCAGAGAGACATGACCATACTGCTTGGAGCATAGAGAATGTCCACGAAGATGACTGAAAAATCTTTCATACAAGAGGCTAAGAGAGCTGGGACTGCTTAATTTAGAGAACAGAAGGCTCAGGGGTGTCCTATCCATATCTATAAAAACCTCATGGGACTGGGGAGTAAAGAAGATGGAGCCGTGCTTTTCTCAGTGGTGCCCAGTGACAGGACGAGGGACAATAGGGTGAAATTTAAATATAATAAATGCTACTTAAACATATGAAAAAAAAAATCTGCTGCAAGGACGGTTGAGAATTGGAGCAGGTTGCACAGAGACGCTGTGGACTCTCTGCATTTGGGGATATTCAAAGCCCAACTGCACATGCTTCTGAGCAACCTGCATTAGCTGACTGAGCTGAGCTGCAAGGATTTGTCTAGATGATCTACAGAGCTGCCTTCCAGCCTCGTCTATTTTTTGATTCTTTGATTATATATGAGGGGGGACTAGGGGAGGAGGGGGGACAGAAAAGAAAAAAAAAGTGTTGCATGTTATTTTTTTTCTTTTTTTAGTAGTTTAAAGTTACTTTAAAGGTAAAACAATAGTAAGAGATTTTTCTCTGAATCGCTGTCATACTGAAACTTAAATCAGTCATACTACTCATCATGAATAAGTATATTCAGGCTTCTATATCTATCTGGAAATACCAGGTTGAGCACTCAAAATCAGGAGGAAGAAAGCAAACAGGCGGCAGCACTCTGTGCTAATGTGATCATTTTTTTTTTTTTTTCCTACTGCACTTTTGTCTGTATTTCTTTTTAATGGACAATGCAGATTGTGGTTAAGGTATATGCTTCTCTAAAATTAATAAAGAGTATTGTTCAAAATTGCACTGAGGTCTCAAGAATTGTCTGATAGGTCCATATGAAAAGAAAACATGAGAAAACAGAGTCAAAGAGTCTCCATTTAGTATTTTCTTCAGGCAGACTGTAAAAAGCAAAATATAAGCAAGAAGCAGCAATTTGTTTTTCAGTAAAGGACTGAAGATTAATAGAAAATCAGGAATCTGTTACTGCAATAAATAGAAATGCTGGAAGCATGCATCTTGTACTGGGACCCCCAAATAGAATGCCGATGGTATTATTTTGTGTACAGTTGTGACAATATAAAAGGAAAAACAACATTTACAAAGACTACTGTTACAGTTCTGAGTTCAAAAAAAAGCAATTTCTGAAATTGTTTTATGTAGGCTTGTTAATTGTTAGGCATTAGAACGCAGACAACTGATAAAACAAACATGCTTAAATATACAGTGTAAAATTAAGTTCCAATGTATTTTATTCAAGTACTTTTGAGTTACATATTTTCCCTTTTCTAAATGAGGATATTGCCTATATTGAATTGAAGCATTCTTGGTTTGAAATAACTAATCTTTTGCACAGTACCCTGCAAAATGTGAGATCACAAGAGCAAAACACATACAACTAGAATGGGTACAGAAATGGGGTGATCTCATAAATTCCATAATAAGACTTACAGACAAATGTAGAACAACTGTAGAAGCATAGAAAAAACATTAAATATTAGAGTTTCTAAGAAGGCTTAAAATGAATGCTTAATTGAAAAGTTTATGCATGTTCAAGAACAACCCTATTTAGTCCTTAAACATCTCTGTGGAAAAACTCAGGTCCGAAAGAAAGTGTAAAGAAAAAGGAAATATTAAGGAATATTTCTAGATTTCTTTCTATTTTATTTGAAGATCATTTAAATGCAGCTCAGTTTATTGAAAAACAGTACTAAACAAACTTAACCACATTACCTTTTCTTCCTATGTATTGCTTTTCTTTTAGAAATCTTACCGATGCAATAATTATAAAATTTGTGAACATGTTTAAGAAGCATTCAAGCAAGTGAAAACCTCAGATGTTGAAATTAATTTCTTCAATATAGAGTACAAATGACAACCCTGGAAACATTCAAGGTCATGTTGCACGGCGCTCTGAGTGACCTGATCTAGTTGAAGATGTCCCTGCTCATTGCACGGGAGATTGGACTAGCTCACCTTTAAAGGTCCCTTCTAACCCAAACTATTCTATGATTCTATGAATTTTGGTCCTTTTGTACTCCATTTCTACCAAGGACTTAATAATATATGTTGTTCTAGATATCCTCCAGGAAAATAATCCCATTTCTCCACGCAGAACCTTATGATCCAGAAATTAGATACAGAGTGACTGAACATTTTAGTAGACTGTGCATTGCAGAATAGGAATAAATTTGGAGAGATAATAACTGTGCTACTAGCACTCCATCCTTTACAACTTTGAGTGAAATAGAGTTTAAATAAAGCTAATTTACTCAACTGAAGTCATTAATTTGTAATAGCATAGGATCTTAGCTATACTAGCTAAGGATCTGGCACATAAGTGGTTTGTGGCAGTATACATCAGAGAAGACGAGTAGTAATGTCTCCAGGCTACTAGTAATTTGTGTTTATCTTCTCCAGCCCAAATAACAAAATGCACATGTAGGTATCTCTAACTAGCCTCTTCATATTTTCTGATCCTCTCTAGTACCCCTTCTAATAATGATGGGAGTTATCTACATGGGTTCCTACTGAGCCGCTTGAATTCTGGAAGACAGAGAAGTTGATCATGCTAGTCAGAGGTTCTGTATTGCACCATAACATGGCTTAGTCTCCTTTGCAAACTCTGGATAACCACTTATTGCCATGATAGCTTCTGTGAAACTAGCAAAATTTGGTGTGGGGAAAGAATAGAAAGATGACAACATATACAGAAACTGCATTTTTGATTTTGGAAAACAGCCATCAGATGAAGCCTCTAATCCTTGATACCAGCGATCTACTCAACTTGGACACCATTAATTGTTCACAATACCTCATGGGAGTTGACTGATAAGATCTTTAATATAGAAAGATGAAGATTTCAAATGTTTCCCTCTTACTGCAAATACAGAGCAGTGTGATCCCTGTTCCATTTATTCTGGTAAATATAATTTCTGTTTTCATATATTACAAATAATATATGGACACTGGCTCTAGGTAGCAGAAAATAACAATACTAATAATGAGGTATTAATGCTGACATCTGGCCTTTTCAATGTCCAAATGAACTGGAAATGGAAATCAAACATAGACCACAATTTTCTGTCAAAATGAGGAATTCTTTGATTTTTCTCTAGGTAGCTATTTTCATTCTTGTCTATTTCTCTTTCATATTCAGTTGAATGACTCTTCAGGCTATATGTGATAGCCTTTACCAGAACAAATTAGCTAAATTTATGCAAGAAAAATACCAAAAGTCCTACTGACTTAGAAGCTTGCTACATTCTTATCTATCCAGTACTTACCTATCCAGAGGCAACTCGGACCTGCAGCTTTCTCTTATTAAATTGTGTCTTTACAGCTAATTCCAGTGTTTATCAGAGGTATTTCCAGAAGTAAATTATCACTTCATAAATTAAAGGAAAGCAGAATTGGGCCCTCTGCTAACTTGAATGCTTGTTTCAATGAAAATGATTTGGCTTCTGTCAAGGTAATTGCAATTTATAATTTAACAAGCAATCGTCTGCTTTCACTGAAGCAGACGAATTCTCTGATGCAGAGTTTTGATTCTGTCTCCATGTGTGCAAGGGTATACACATCTCTCTGTATTTTAGTCTTTTATAAAATGCGGAGAAAAGGTAGATTTCAGCTCTGTGGAAGTTCACTTTCACCAGTTTTCTCTACAAAGCCTTTAAAACCACAGGCTACATTTAAAAATAAATAAATAAATGAAAGAACAAATAAGAGCACTTATTTGAAGAGAAAAAAAGCCAAGAAACCAACCAAACAAACAAAAACAAAACACAAAACCAACCAAACCTGATATTTGTGTTTAAACGATGAATACTGAACATTGTAGTGACCCTGATTTATTGAAACCTCTTGTGGCTTACCTTTACCATTTGTTTTGATCTGTGTAATTCAGAATGGCTTCCAGGTGTCAAGAAACATGATACAGGTATGAATTCCAGGTAAGATGAGTATGCTTACAGATCTGTGAGCATGTTCACACTAAGTAAAATAAACTAGAAGTCTTCCTTAGGCGCAATAACATGTGGACTTATGAGGCTTCAATACTTTCAGGGTGTTCTTGTGGTAGTGTGCAAAGCTAACAAACTAAAAGAAGGCATAGATTGTAGGGACACAATTAGGTTATTTCCAGACTGCCTGGTTCCTAGGAATGCACTAGCCTGCTTACTCCATACTCTACTTTGTTCAGTTCAAAATTTTTCAACAAGAAGTGAAGAGGTGAGAAGCATCCTGTGGACAGTTAGGTAGAACGGCAGGACAGCAGCAGTTTCAAGACTGCTTAACTGCATGGGGAATTGAAACTGGGCTAATCCTTCCTGAAAGGGATACTTGGCATCACTTTCAGTTCACTTATTTGCTCTTACAGTTATATTTTTAACTTACCTTCTGCATTTTTCTGTTTCATGTAGCTTGAAGTTGTGTTCAGAAGCTCTCAAACAGAAACCTATGATCTTTCACATCCGCCCGTGCTTCTGTAGACATCCCCACATTCAAGAGCTGAAAGAGGGACTCCATCATCCCTGCAATAATAGTGCAAATGCACAGTTTACTCAAGACTAGAGAGACTAGAAACAAAACACTTCAATTTATGCTGTGGGAAACGAAGAGAAGTGTGCCTACATAACAACTAATTCACAATCTGTTTTGATGCTTATCATTTTTAGAATCAGAAAGACCAATGCTATTTGTTCATCTGGATTTGCCTCCCTCTCAGCAAAGGCCAAAGATTCCACATAGTAACTTCTCCATTCAACTGATTACATTTTCAGATAAAAACTACTTATTTTTCAGCTCTTAGAAATGTTGCTTCCTTGCCTGAAGATTCTGGTTATAGATCTTTTGATCTGTTTTGTACTATCTACCCCTCAACACTTTTACTAAAAATACAGATTATAGGAAACAGATTACAAATATGGACTTTCAGAAATGTCCTTCCACCAACTGTAATAAATAACGCTCATAAATTTATTATTTCCTGTGTGTACTTTTGCTTTATTTCAGTCTCTAATTTTTGCTCTCTTCAGCAAAATTTCCTTCACTAGTCAAAATAATTCAGGTGTGCAGAAAAGATGTTCATCTATAGTGCATTTTCTGTAATCTTGTAAATCTCTATTACCTCAGCAAATAAATTTAACATATTTTTTCATATATTTTATGTTAAAGATCAGTTCTACCACTGTTCTGTTTTAGATTACTAGGATATATTAGCAGGGCACACTAGCTCAAAAGAATTTGAGACAGAGAGAGAAGCAGCACAGGAACCACAAAGTCTTGCTCTACCAGGCCCCAATTCTATTGTGAGTCCTTTCATCTCAGTTTCAGTAATGGTTGTGAATGAAATCAACAGACCTATAGCCTTGAATCTTGAACAAGCTGAGCAGCACCACCTGTGAATGGAGAATACTCTGAGGAATCATAGGGGCTTTTTCAACAGTGACTGGAAAATAAGAAAGAAATTGTTCTCCTGAGATCCCTTTGCCTTTTTATTCTTCTGAGTGAGCCATAGATGTTTAATTTGACCATATAGCAATTTATGTCTGATATTCTGATTCTCATGTACTAGCATTTTATTTGATAGAGTTAACCTTCCTATTCACAATAGTAACATAAAATTAAAGTCTGAGGAAAAATAATAGGAAATGAAGTCCTGCTAACTATCTGCTTTTCAGAAACGATTACAGGTATTGTATATTAAACAGGAGTACTCCAAATACAGATTTTTTTTTTTCACGTACATCTATTTTGTATCTATAGCATCTTTAATTTTTAAGCCTCAGGTATCAATAAGAAACGCTGCTACAGAATGTATGTTTTACATATGCTTACTAGTTTTCTCTTGAGAGGATTTCCAAATACAGCAAAGTTAAATCTCACCAAGTATAAGAGAAACATCCTATTCAGAAATGTTATAATTAACATTTCTGTTGGTAGTTGGTAGTAATAACTAAAAGCTCATCTAAGCTAGCTGAAGTATTTTCTTCTCTTTCATTTTCTGCTTTTGTGCAGCAATTTTGCAGATATGAACTTAAGCATTGCTTTTTCCTGTATTTCACACTAAAACATAGCAATTTCCCAATTTTCCTTTGCAGAAACAAAGAAAAATATTTTTAAAAATGAACTCAAGACTCCCTAAGACAGTATTTTGTATAGCTGGAAACTGCATATACTATAGATAAATTGGTTTATAATGAAGGGTGATAATGGGAGGATAGAACTGAAAGCTAAGGTGCTATATTCTTCTACTGCAGAGACAGGAAGTTAAATTGAAATACTGGTAGTGAGAATGGAATGAGTACTGCAGTGGAATAAATACAGCCTGACATTGATACCAGGAAAGATCATGGAGAGGATCATCTTGAGTGAGCTCTCACTGCAAGTGCAGGGCAGCCAAGGGATCAGGGCCAGCCAGCATGGGTTTAGGAAAAGGAGGTCCTGCTTAACCAACCTGATCTCTTTCTATGACCATGTGACCCGCCTTCTAGACACAGGGAAGGCTGTGGACGTTGTCTATCTGGACTTTGGTAAGGCCTTTGACACCGTCCCCCACAGCATTCTCCTGGAGAAGCTGGCGAATCATGGCCTAGACAAGTGTACTCTTCGCTGGGTTAAAAACTGGCTGGATGGCCGTGCCCAGAGAGTTGTGATTAATGGGCTGAAATCCTCTTGGCGGCCGGTCACCAGTGGTGTCCCTCAGGGCTCAGTTTTGGGGCCAGTTTTGTTTAATATCTTTATCGATGATCTGGATGAGGGGATTGAGTGCACCCTCAGTAAGTTTGCAGATGACACCAAACTAGGTGGGAGAGTTGATCTGCTTGAGGGTAGGAAGGCTCTACAGAGGGCCCTGGACAGGCTGGATCGATGGGCCAAGGCCAACTGTATATTTAACATATTTACATCTCAGGTATATTTTTAAAGTCATATTCGTTCTGGCAATAGTTTTTCTTTTATTTATTTGTTTGTTTTGTGGAAAAACAAATGAAGAATAGATGTGAAATATAGATGTGACAGTTAAGGAAACCCCATGAACTTCTGAGATTTGAATCTCTGATTCTCTTGCTCTTTAACTTTTTTTTTTTTTTTAAACTGCGTATTTGGATACATTTATAAATGTATATATTGATATCTGCATATATGCATGTCTCTGGGTGTGTTTATATACATATATATACACAAACATATAAACATACATATATAGAGAGAAATTCTTCTTAAGGTTTCTTGCACTTACTTCATTACTTTGTTTACCATGCCTTTACAAGTTTCCTCAAATCCTCTTTCCATGTTGTATTTGTTAGATATATAAACAGAGAGAGGAAAAGGTCCTTTGATTGCACATTAATTGAAACCAGCCTTTCACACAAATTTTTTAAACATGAACCAACAAATTATTATAAAATAAATTAATGTACTTAGCAGAAAAAATGAGAATTAATTAATTGTTATAATTACCCATGTATTTGAAACACCAGTATAAAGAAAAGATAGGGGGAAATATGTGTCTGGAATGATTCATAGACAGTTGACTCCAAATTAGGACAGTATACATACGTGCAGTCATTACCACTATTTTTATTCTATGATGAGGCTGAACTGAATGTCGCCTAGTGAAAATATTCTGAACATGTTCAATCCTGCCCAGCTGTAGAATGGTGAGAGAGCTCAAGTGGAGATATGGTACACATTTCTTACATTGTCTGGTTCTTCTGTGCATCTTTTGTGCTTTTTAGTGTAAAGAGAGTCCTCTTTGTGTAATGAGTTTCAAAAGTAATCCTGAATACTCAGAAGATTGCATGGAATATGTACTTTGTTTCCTTAGATTTTTACGAGGGTGCTGTCACAGATGATCTAATGAAGATTTTCTATTGCGTTCCATACTAGTGAAAGGAGAAAACAGACAGAAAGCATGATGTACATGAAGTGTATGACACAGGCCAAGAACTAGAAAAAGACGTTCCAACCTGCTCCGATCACGTAGTTTAGCACAAAAGCATGGTACATATCTAAGCAAAGGCAAAACAGTTTTCCACAAAATGCAGCGGAACTCCCAGAGATGCTTTTGTATGTGATGTGATACAGGCATAAAAGCAGTGGTTACATAGTGTTTGTGTAGCCTCCTAAAATGACAAAGCACAAAAGATTAATTTTCTGAAATAATATTAATTACAAGAAATTTTCCACTTCCCACCCATCACCCTACAACAATAAATGAAAGGCACTTATCAAGACTTTGTTGTCTGCAGCAGAAAGGAAGTTATAATTGTACTTTAGATCCTTGGATGAAAGGTACTAGAAAATGCTAAGCATGATCATCATTATGCTTTTTTCTATAGTCTAGTAACATAATCATGATGTCTACACAGTCTTTTCAACAAATGGGCTATAAAAAGTGTTGAATTTTGAGATATTTCTACTTTCTAGTGTTAGACATCAATAAGGCTGAATTTTCTTTTCAGGTTTATGATATTTACAAGTTCATTTATCGTTGCCTTCTTGGCACTGAGCTAAATGACTAACTTAAGCTGGATTTTCCTGCCATACATACTTTCAGTATTTTATTTCATCTTTTTCTACACAAATACATATTCATCTGTATTATGGAAATATTTGTCAGGACCTGAAACATTTTTTAGAGGAAGTTTTTTTTTTTTTATTATAAATTAGCTGCTGATTGTGGCTTCTTATAAAATAAATCGAGAAAAACAAATGCAATATGCTATCCATTTTTTTTTCTTTTTTTCTTCAGTATCAGGATGTAGACATTTTATTTCAGATGTGTATCAAATGATCCCACTGATGAGCTGGGTTTTGGGATTCTTTGAACTCTACACAGCTCATTGCAAACACCTAATCCTAAATACAGGGTCCAGTGCTGTAATTTAGGGTTTTCAAAGTCTGATCCGAGTAGGTAATCTATATCTTTCTTATTGGTAATTAGAATGTTTTTAAAGATAATTCATCTCACCCATCTTGGGTGTGTTTATCTTTCTTCTGCAGGACTTACTAAAAAAAGGTGGTCATTCTTTTAAAGAACTTCTATTTCAAGGTGTAAACAAAATAGCACACAGTTTTTTCCTAAAGCATTATTTTAAAGTTTGGCCTCAGCAGCTGAAGGAGATGGCACCAGTACTCCTCTCCCCTTTATGAAATGCCATCCTTTTTAGATATATGCTAGTCTGATTCATATAAAGAAGCACTATCCATCTCTGCAGAGAAAGCTTGGCGATTATGAAGAAAATAAATCAAGTTCAATAAAGAAACCTAAGTCAGATTTGGAGAAAGGATGAAGGAAATGTTGCAGAGAGAACAAAATGGAGCATTCTGGATAGAAAGTAGGACACAGTTGCAGGGAGGTTAAGGAAACCTGGGTTCAAGTTTCTGCTCTCAAACTCTTTCTGCATTTTATCCAGTGACAGTTTAATTACAAAACTGGGACACGTATGACTTGCACAGAGATAAATCTCTAAGCCCCTGTAGACACTCAATGTGAAAAAGTTCAAAGAAGTTAGTCAGGACATTTTAAGAGTTTCAGTAATGCAGATAGGAACATAGATCTAAATTTGTAACCTAAGAACAAAACAATTTTTGAACATTTTAATAATTTCATAGGATTGTTATGTCAAAATATATTTTTTTTCAAGTAAAGATTCCAGTTTTGCTTTTGTGTTGAGTGCTACTAAATGAGATGGAAAAGCCACTCTTCCACAAAATAAAAATTCTGGTGAAGACAGAGAGAGACTGTCTATATCGCATATTTCAAAAATGTTGAACTCCCATTTTTGCCATAGAATCATAGCATAGTCTAGGTTGGAAGGGACTTTTCAGATCACTGAGTCCAACCGCCAACATAACACTAACAAAAACCATCAATAAACCATATTGCTAAGCAGTATGTCTACCCATCTTTTAAATACCTCCAGGGGTGATGATTCCACCGCTTTCCTGGGCAGCCTGTTCCAATGCTTAACAACCCTTTCAGTGTAAAAATTTTTCTTAATATCAAGTCTAAACCTCCCCTGGCGCAACTGGAGGCCATTTCCTCTTGTCCTATTGTCTGTTACTTGGGAGAAGAGATCAACCCCACCTCTCTACAACCTCTTTTCAGGTAGTTGTAGGGAGCGATAAGGTCTCCCCTCAGCCTCCTTTTCCCCAACCTAAACAACTCCAGCTCCCTCAACCCCTTCTCATAAGACTTATTTTCCAGACTCTTCACCAGCTTTGTTGCCCTTCTCTGGACCCGCTCCAGCACCTTAATGAATTTTTTTGTGGTGAGGGGCCCAAAACTTGACACAGTACTCAAGGTGGTGCCTCACCAGTGCCAGGTACAGGGTTATAATCACTTCCCCAGTGATCCTACAGGCCGGGATGCTGTTGGCCTTCTTGGCCACCTGGGCACACTGCTGGCTCATATTCAGCTGGCTGTCAGCCAACACCCCCAGATTCTTTTCTGCCAGGCAGCTCTCCAGCCACTCTTCCCCAAGCCTGTAGTATTGCATGGGGTTGTTGTGACCCACATGCAGAACCTGGCACTTGGCCTTGTTGAATCTCATGCAATTGGCCTAGGCCCATCAATCCAGCCTGTGCAGATCCCTCTGCAATGCCTTTCTACCCTCAAGCAGGTTGACACTCCCACCTAACTTGGTGTCATCTGCCAACTTACTGAGGGTGCACTTGATTCCCTTGTCCACGTCATTGACACAGATATCAAACAGAACTGTTCCCAAAGTTAAGTTCATGCATGTTAATTGCTTATAATTCTAAGTATTTTACCTTTTTTTTTCAGAATTTTAATCTTCAGCAAGACAGTCCAAAAAAGTTTATTTTACAAAGTGATTGGATGCCAGTGGTTTGATACAGTAGATGGCAAAATAATTAATACATGTAATATTTTAGTCATAAGTAAATGGATGTACAGAAAGAAAATTAGTATTTTTTCATTTGTTTGTTCATTTGCTAGCTTGTTTTTTAATCTAATGAAACAAAGTTTAAATCTACAGAATTGCTCATTTTCATACATGATAAAGCTGTGAGCTCCTAAAATTACAAACATGCTAACATGGAACATCATATCAAAACATACAAAATGGTTATTCCAATTAATTTAGAATGAGAAATAATAAAATGTGGTCTGCTTTATTTTGAGAAAATTTAAGACACAATCTTCAGTTTTCATAAGGTGAAAATGAATTGTGTTAAAATATGAAGACCTAATATAAAAATGCTTCAAAATATATGTTCAGGAATTGCCCTCTTTTAAAGAAGAATAAGGCTTAATGAAAAGCTTTGCTTACTGTTTTTCAGCATGTATTATCTTTATAAGTAAGCAAAAATGTAGTGTATGTTTTTAAAATACACCATTTTCTACTTTCTAGATGAGTGTGTATATCCATTATATACATATACTGACTGTTATAAACAGTGTTAAGGATATTAAAAGTGAGATGCAAACATATAATCATTATGATAGATTAACAAAATGTCATTGGGTAAAACAAATTTCACTAAAAATTATAGCTGCATATTAACATGCATTCAAACTATGAAATACCTTTATCACTACAAGAATTACAGTGATGGTTACTCTGTTTACCCAGGAGCTCCTTTGGCATGTGGTTTGTAATCTTTCCTGTTCACATCTTCAAATTCATGCTAGTAAGAATACCAATTATGAATACCTATTTTGATTTTAGCTGAGTTGGAAAGTCCTTGAAGCCTCTCAACAGTATTGCTTTTGTCAAAGACACGGTGCAAAAATATAAATATGTATAAAATAATTTCCAAATTTTATTCCAGAAAATGCTTGTTCTTCAGTGTTGGCACTACAATTTTTCTCTCTTGTCTTACTCTGTATGGAATCCATTATTACTCGCTGAAGGTCAAGTGAGTCAGTTACATCATTTGATTCTGCTTTTTTTACAGAACACAATTTTACTCACTTTGTTGCATGGGTTATGTACTGTGAATAGCACATTGGAATTGATCAATACAATAATATTTCAAATGCTATTTCAACCTACTTTTAATTTGTATGCATTTCTATCTAAACTTTTCTTCTTGTGAGCAATCTTTAAGAAAGTAATTCTCAGAATTATTCATTTCTGTAACTAGAGTCATAGATGAAGTCTTCTCAGACTAAGAAATGGAAGCACAGTTATTGAAAATAACACTTGAAGCCTACTATAAAGGATCCTTTTAAATGAGATCTTTAGTATTTTCTTTTAAGCTAACAGGCAGTGGGATAACATATACTAGGAGTCTTATCAAACAAGTTTCTCTTTGAAATCAAATACGTTCAAAGTTCCTTTAAACTTAATTATAAATGATTTTAATTTAAACTGCGATAGTATTCAGTAAATGATTTATTATAGTACTAGTGAACATTCTTCTCCATAGTATAACAATTTTCCACTTCATTGCTGCCATTTGAAAATGACATCAGAACTTGGTTCACTTACGATCTCTTCTTGTTAATGATTTATTGTCATGGTCGCAAAGAATTTCAGCTGGCTACCATAGTTTCCTCTTTCATCACTGCAGTTAAGAAACACCTCACTGTTTTCTAAGTTTATGCTAAGTAACTATTCTTTCTCTATTTAAATTATAATTGCTATGGTTTGTCTAGACAGTAAGGGAAGAGTCTATATTGATGTCTATAATGGAATTTCAATATGCAACACTAATTTTCCCTTAATCCTTAGATACAGTTGTTGACTACATCACAAGTTCCAATTCTTGTTAATGTCAAAAACCAAACAGCATGAGAGAAAACAGAGCAAGAAAAAATTTACAAGGGTTGTTCACACTATGACCTTTGAGTCATAGTGGAGCTTCAGCTCCTGAATTCCAGCACAAGTATTAACAATACCTGATTTTTGCAGATGGGAATGTGGCATTAGCTCATTCATTGCAAACCTGATTTATTACTTTTTTTAAATTTAAATTTATTATATACATATATACATTTATAATTTAAATTTATTGCATCTAGTAGAAAACCCCACACCTGCCCAAATATTAACAATAACCTCCACTGATGCAGGTTGCAGAAGCAGTCTAATCTTATGCTTAACTGTCCTTACTGTTAGAATATTATTCCTAAATTCTAATTTCAAATTCTTTTGCTACAAATTGGTCCTTACACCAAGTCCAGTTCACAGGGAATTCAAATGAACAATCTTCTCTTGTAAAAAGTGAATTTAATCTATGGAAAATTGTAGATTGCTTTGTATTGATTGTCTTGTGTATTTTACCCAAGAAACCTGAAGACCAGTTTTGTAATATATGATTTAACGATGCAGTCATATTTGTAAAAATCAACAACAATCCAAGTTTGGGTAGATGATATTCTGAGCACTTAAAACACAATAAAACATACTGATAATAAAGAATGTTCCTGGTACCCTTTTAAACAAAAAGATATGCACATTAATAAAAAAGGAGTGTAGAGCATATAGAATATGATGCCCATGTCATCCATAATTATGTGGTTCTTACAGGCAAAGGTGCATGTCAGAAAATGGTGTTATGATGCTGAAGACTGACCTGAGATAGTTTTTTATATTATAGAATATAAAAAATATATTCTTAAAAATTTAGAGATAAGAAGCTTTTTCAGAAGGAAGATACAACAAAGAAGGTGACAGAACAAGGTTGAGAGGGGAGGGAAGGAGAGGGGATGTGGAACTATATTTCTGTTCTGAGCTCCTCTATTAGTGAGCTGCTGTACGATTAATGTCAGCTTTGTAAGATACAGGATACCACTCTCTTCAAGATCACTAACTTCTTACCTTAATTAAGAAGTGAGGTTAGTCTCTGCTGAATGATGGCATTATTTTTCTTGAAGATTGAAGACTGAATGTTGTCCCCAGATTACATTGGATTTCTTCCAGGGCAAAGACCAACATATCAGGACTGGGACTTGTGCCATAAATGTCTGCTTGACACACAGTAATCTACTTGCAAATGAAAGAAGAAAAAGAAATAATTCATATGATTATTGATAGCTGATTAATCTTCATGTTGGAAGTACTCAGACACTTGGTTCCTTGGCAGTATCTAATTATAGGGTATTCAAACTGTACTGTAGTTCAGAACACCTCCTGTCTTAAAATCTGAGACGTTTAAACTGAAGCATTAAGAGAAGGACAGTAGAGGATCCTAAAATCAGATGCAGAGTGGCACAGTCAAAAGAATAACCTGCAAATGTGAAGCTTATGAAATTAGCCTGAAAATCCTTTAACACTGGAAATGAAATAAATTTCATTATGTCAATTGTAAGTCCTTATTATAGAATCAAACAAGATAGCCAAGGAATAACTAATCTGCAGAGACAGACATTTCTCTCTTAGATTTTACCTGTATTTAAAGTAAACACAAGAAAGATAGAAATGTTATATCTAGCCTGTTGTTTAAAATAAATACTCTCATTACTAAATCTTATTCAGCAAACACTGATGTTAAATAAATGTTAATTAGTGATTTTTTTTCTGACAGTATAGAAGGTCAAATCATCTATGGAACATCTACGTACTGAACAGGGGAACAGGCTCTAGAAAAAAGGAAATTTTGGGGGGGCATAAACTAATATACATGTGAATGGGAGACTCTGAGCAGCATCTATAAATCCTAATCTTATTAAAGGCTAACAGCAGGTTCAGTGCTCTTGAGCCCTGTACTGAATGCTGTACTGAAGCAGACACATCTTCTTCTTGCCACATCCTTCATAAACTCTAGACTCAAAGCAACCGTTATAATCCTGCAGTTTGACCTCTGACATAGCAGGAGCCTAATGAGCTTCCTGATAGAATTTTCAGTCTTACAGCTGGTGCTAAACTAAAGCACACTTTAACTAAATGGTCAGTCTTGATATAAATATTCTCAGCAACAGAGAAACAACCAGAATTCTTGAGATGTTATTGCAATTGCTCAGAAAACACAGTTGAAATTGTGTGGCTAGTCTAAATTTCTCTATCTTAATTTAAGCGATAGGATCGTGTTAATGTTTGTGACTTAGAATTAAGAACTTCCTATTATTAAATTTCCGTTCCTTCTGTAGGCTTTTATAGGTTGTGATGCTGAGTGACCCCTTAGTCTTCTCTTAGATTAACTAAATATGTTGAATTTCTTGAACTTCTCACTTATCTTCATATTTTCTAAACCTTTAATCATTTTAATGTAACTTCTCTGATTTATTTACTCACAGCCTTATTGACCCATCTGTAAAATGTGATAAAAATGTTTATATTTTTCAAGTAATGTCCATATTTGACAAGTAATTTGAAACCTGCTTGTCAATAAATAACAAAAATTTAAAAAAAATGTTACCAGTATGCAAAATGACATTCGGTAATACATATGGCAATAATTAAAAAATATTCATAAATAGTTGAAAGTGCAAAGGTGGAGAACCATTTGAAACTGTAAACTATGTTCATGCACAAACACATACACATATCTTCTTGTGTATCTCTTCAGTCTCTTTTCAAGTACAATTCCATGTTCTTATATTTTCAGCAAATGGCATATAATGTCACTCAGTATAGACATCACTGCGGTGATTTCAAGTGATTTGTGGACTGTGTGAGAGACAGCAGCAGTTTAGTAACTGTCTGGGTGTCTATATTTACAGATATCATGCAAGTAGGTCTCTAGTCACCTTCCAGTCTTTCTATCTGCCTCAATCCTACCTTCCTATTTTTGTCCCTCACTATTTCACCTAATCATTGCAAACTTTTTTCACTTACTCATTTTCATGCAAAAGCATATTGTTTCCCACTTCTCTATTCTCATTCATTGTAATAGTATCTCTGGAATTAATTAGGTACGTGTTTACTCCATGGCACCAATGAATGTGTCATAGCTGCTGGGGTCAAGAGCATGTCCTAAATCCTCAGCTCTGTGTGTAGATGAGACCACTCCTGATTCTCCCATTACTTAGCTTCCATGTAAAAGACCTCGGCTGCACTTGCCTCCTTACAGTTTAGACTTTCCATCCTGCTGATATTATTTAGGTGTAAAGGAAGACATAATCTGGAATCTTGAAGAATTTAATAATATGAAACTCCATATTAGTACTATGAAACTGTGGAAAGGGACCAGGCAGACAGAAGGGCTCAGATAATATTCTGGAAAAAATTGTGTTACAGCCTATCCGTACTTCTGGAAGTAGGACCTGAGACAGCACTCTATTGGGAGACTTAACAGGGGAAACCAACAGGAGTTATGACACTAACGGAAAACGGTTTAATTTGGCAGAAATGTGTTTGCCTGAATCATCTATATCTGGATTTTCTGCTTCTACTGCACTACAAAATGAAACCTTTTCTTTTCTCTTTTTCTTTTTTTTTATTAGAAAATTGATATTCCTCATTGTGTTCTGAACAACTAAAATGCCCAATGTGAGATTAAATGAATTCCTTTTGTCTGAATGTAAGGGGGAGGGTACCAATTTTCCTAATATTAGAAAGCACACAATATAAGTGCATGTAATTTAAAATACATTAGCAGCTGGATATTTCCCAATCCTTCACTGAGCTGTCTGATAATGGAAGCGTATTGTGTAATAACCCCTTTCACTTGCTTATGCTCTGTATGATGCAGCAAATCTGAGGAGTGTTTTAAGGTGAAACTCTGATAAGTAAAGAATTGAGAATATAATCAAATCCTTTGATAGGTAGTTCAATAATATGGTGAAAGAACATGACAGTTATGAAGGATGTTTCACTTCAGGAAAAAAAAAAAGATTTCTTAACATTTAGAATAATCTAGGTTAAAGTTTGGGAATACAGCATGTAGATTAGGTAAGGGTTCGGGAAAAAAACAGGGAATCTGGATGCTTTGCAGTAAAACTTCGGTACTTACTCAGGTTTTTAAAGCTTTTTTTCCGTTTCTAATTATCTTCCTAGCTTCCAGAAAACAGTGTCCTAGCAATGCCCACCATTGTTCCTGATGTTCTTTGAACTACAGAATGTATTTTAATAGTTATTTTGAATGTCACATAACTGTCACAAGACAAAACTGATGACTGCAATGACTGCAGCATGTAACTAGCAAATCTGTCTCAGCTATCCAAGATCATTACACAGAAGTCTGTTTTCCTACTATAAGGACAGTTTAAAATTACTGTCATAAGTAACGTGAAATGTGATGGGTTTCCCTAATAACCCCACTTTTAAGTAATATGAAATCGGGATTCTGCTTTTAAAAATATACAGTACCTCCTAATTATGTTCAATCTTATTGTTCTTAATAAGATTAATAACAACAACAAAATTAATAATATTAAATAAGTCAGACATCAAATTGCTCAGCCCTATATCTGTTCTTTTCAAATATTGTCATTTTTGTCTGGCTAAAACAAAGAATTATAAAGACAATGCAGTAACTTACAGTGGTTTCTACAATAAATAACACCATTTCTAAGCTTTACTGTCAGTTAGATTTAAATGTCTACCTCTCTTTGAGGCTTTGAGTCTACCTGTTCTGCCCTGAGATATGCAGGAAGTCTGTAGCAGGAATTGGTAGAATTCACAGAATTTTTATATTTCACTCTAGTGCTTGAATCACAAAGCAGAAAAAAAAAAAACTAACAAATACAGGGAGGTAATGTGTCTTTTGATACTTCTGAAATATAAGCTGAAAAAAAAAAATGAAGGGAGACTTTGGATTTCTGCTTCTACATGCACAGGCACTAGATTTACACTGGTGGAACTGGATGAACAACTCCGTCATGGAAGACAATAAAAACAGTAACCAAGCAAGACTTTTTGTCTTTTATCTTCCTTGGACCTATTGAAGGCAAGAACAAAACTGATATTTTTTCAGGAATTTTTACTGTTCTTCCTTCCATTCATATGTAATTTGAAGAAAATAGGCTACTGCTGCTTTTTCTTCCCTTCCTTTGCACTTATGTGCAACTTGAAACCACTTGTCTTGCTAACAAACAACCCCAAACATATTTTTTTTCATATAGTACACAATGCCTATGTACTTTAAAATTAAAGTTAAGGTAAATTCAACAATTCTGAATTTTATTTTTGCTTTTTAAAAATTATAGCCTTTAATTGGATCCCAACACATACCCTTGCATTTAAATATACATAAGCATTGCTAAGCAACACTTAACAGATGCTGTTTTTAGAAATTTCTGCTTATACAACAGCCATCCTTTAATATTAATCACTCAAATTATAATCATGTTCTTCAATAGAATTCAGATTTGAGGCTGCTAATGACCTTTATAGACATTTTTGTGTCAGCAATAATTATCTGTGCATCAAGTTCAACTGCATCTGCATAAAGCAACTTTATAAGTTCTTACCATTTAAATCAACATAAAATCATCAATTGTAACTCCACTAATATCAATCTAACATTATAATGCAGTGGCAATTTGTTCCTGCTTGCTGCTGCTGGCAGACCTAAGCAGCACAAGAATTATTGAGACAGATGCACAAGTAATCAGTTATGTCACTTTATTGATGCATTCCTGATTATCCCTTAATGAGGCAGAATTTCTGAAGAGGGAGTACTTGTCCCTAATGAATGTTTCTTCAGATGCCAGATTTGTTTGGCTTATACACCTGCTTTCCTTATATGATCTGCTATCCTTAATTACTACTTATAGATACAGCGGAAAAGCAAAATTCTTGAAACAACAGTGGATCAAAGATCTTACTTTTTGTCAGTGTGGGAACAGACTTTGCAATAAAGTGAGATTCTGAGATGTGAGTGAGGTCTTCATTTAAACAAAGAGAAATTAGTGAAAAATACAAGATTTCATGCCAAATAAAGGATTAGTGGCCCACTGATGTTTGCTGAACAATTTATTTCTTGTTTTTCTCTCTTTCTCTTCAACTCAAAAGCTGGAGCATAATTTAGCCCATGCTAAACTTGTTCAGTTCCCATAATACTGACCGGTTAGAGGATTTATTGAATAGAGTCACAAAAGGCTGGTGGGGCAGGGAGAAGGCAGTGTTCAACAGCCCAGTTACAGAATAGAATTAGTATGTGACTTGAACAGTGGAATCCAAAATCCTGTTGTATTACAATATTTCCTCTGGTGAGAACAGGAGTATCTTGGCACCTGAAATGGGATTCAAAATCACGGCTTATCTAAGACAGTGAATTTGAAAAACTAAATTAAAGTTCCTTTTTTTTTCCTCCCAGATTTACAATATATCTATGGGGTTGTGTGTGCAGAAAATCAAGTTTTCTTCTTCAAACTCTGTGCAAACTAGGTGAGAACCAGTTCTGATCAGAAAGTATACGTTTATGCTGAAACTAATGAACTCCTTTCTCTTTGTTCACAAGCAAATGAAATCTATTTATCTGTCTGTACCAAATTTTTCTATGCAGTAGGTTAGCATCTCATAGCTGCAAATTCAGACCTAAAAACAGGAGTCTCTTTATTACTGAATTAAAGGTTTATATAGAAAGAAGTGGGCTAAACAGACAAATTTAATTTCTCTTTCTTTCTGTGTTGTTAGAGCTGTATTTAACTGAGAATGATGGCTCTGATGGGAAGTATTCTTTCTTTTTTTGTGGGAAGACCATTTGTCTTATTTGTGTCAATTGGGGACTTTCATATTTGCTGTTTCTAAGTCTGTGCCAAGGACATGATTGCTGCATTCACAGTCAAAAGCATTTTCATTGCAGGAATAAACTGTAATATTCATGGCAATCCCAAGCACAAATACAGGCTGGGCAGAGAACAGATTGAGAGCAGCCCTGAGAAGGACTTGAGGGTGTTGGTGGATGAGAAGCTCAACGTAAGCCAGCAGTGTGCACTTGCAGCCCAGAAAGTCAGCCACATCCTGGGATGCATCAAAAGAAGCATGGCCAGCAAGTTGAGGGAGATGATTCTGCCCCTCTACTCTGCTCTCGTGAGACCTCACCTGGAGTACCATGTCCAGCTTTGGAGTCCTCGGCACAGGAAGGGCATGAGCCTATTAGACTGGGTCCAGAGGAGGGCCACGAAGATGATCAGAGGACTGGAGCACCTCTCCTATGAGGACAGGCTGAGAGAGTTAGGCTCTACACCCTAGGCTGAACAACCCTAACTCTCTCAGCCTGGAGAAGAGAAGGCTCTGGGGAGACCTTATAATGGCCTTCCAGTACCTCAAGGGGGTCTGCAGTAGAGATGCAGAGGGGCTCTTTATCAGGAAGTGGCGCAATAGGACGAGGGTTAACAGTTTTAAACTGCAAGAGGGTAGATTTAGATTACATATTAGGAAGAAATTCTTTACTGTGAGGGTGGTGAGACCCTGGAACTGGTTGCCCAGAGAAGCTGTGGATGCCCCTTCTCTGGAGGTGTTCAAGGCCAGGCTGAATGGGGCTTTGAGCAACCTGGTCAAGGGAACAAGATGATCTTTAAGGTCCCTTTCAACCTAAACCATTCTATGATTCCATAAGTTTATGGGTCAGTTCCTTATCACTTCCGTAAATTCTACGGATGCGTCATGGCTCTCTATAATAAGTGCCGTTGGGAGTCAAACAACTGAAAAGCATCCGGGCAACTGCTACTGCATTCAGAGGACAGACAGTCAGTGCCTCACCACCCCATGTCTACTTGTCAGAGTGTTATTTCCAGAGTGTATATGTGTACCTACATACCCATATATTCCAGAAAGGGAAAAAAAAAAGCAAGGAACTGTTACCTGGGACTATTACTCAAGCAGTCAGGTAGCAGGATCTGTTGCTGTTCTTATTTTGCCAAGAGATGGATATAAGGAGGATGACAAAAGTAGTAGAAAATGTAGCTCAAATGACAGATACCTTTGGGTCACATTCTGCACATATGTTAAGAGAGACTGAGAAGTTATGATTATGTCAGCTGTGGTCAGGGAGCTGGAGAAGTGAAGTACTCTGTGTTTCAGGATGGTGTCATTCAGCCTGGAGCCCTGCTTAGAAGTATCAATTACTTCCTTTTCCCTTTTCAATCCAGTGATCTCATTGCCTATTAAGAAAGCCAGACTGTAGCATTTATGAAGGTCCCTGGAGGATAAACAAGTTTACTGACACATTGAAGGCAGATGATGTACATACTAATGCTTGCACTGTTTCTATGGAATTCAGTACAAATTTATAGAATTAAATTCTAAATGGGGAAGTGTGTATTAACTCCAGTACACACCTAAGCACCATGCAGGCACTTGTTCACTCTCCCTTAGTGAGATGGGGAAGAAAATCAGAAGGGTAAAAATGCAAAAACTCAAGGATTGAGATAAAGACAGTTTAATAGGTAAAGCAAAAGCTGCATGTGCAAACAAAGCAAAATAAGGAGTTCATTCACTGCTTCTCATCAACTGGCAGATGTTTAACCATTTCCAGGAAAGCAGGGCTCCATCATGCATAATGGTTACTTGGGAAGACAAACTCCTTAATCCCAAAAGTTCCTCCCTTCCTCCTTCTTTTCCCCAGCTATTACTGGGAGGGGACACAGGTGGGACAGATGACCCAAACTGACGAAAGGGATATTCCATACCATATGATGTTTGTTCAGCAATAAAAGCTAAGAGAAAAGAGGAGAAGAGGGGGGTATTCATTATTACAATGTTTGTCTTCTGGAGAAACTGCTATGCATACTGAAGCCCTACTTCCTGGAAGGTGACTGGACATCGCCTGCTGATGGGAAGTAGAGAATAAATCTTTTGTTTTCCTTTGCTTACACATGCAGTCTTTGCTTTTGCATTATCAAACTGCCTTTATTTTGACCAAGGAGCCTTTCATCATATTTTTCTCCCCCCCTGTCCAACTGAGGGGGGATTAGTGATAGAGCTGCTTGGTGGGCACTTGGCATCCAGCCAATGTCAACCCACCCTAGGCTACGTCTTTAGGCAGAATTTGCTTTAGAGTCATACAATGATCAACACAGGGACAGCTTCAAAGTCAGATAAAAACTCAGATCAGATTATTAGAGGATTATTTTTTTTTCAAATCTTGTCTATAAAGTTTCCATAAGGATAACCTCTGATGGAAGGAGGAGAAGTGATGGATGAAATTTTAAGAACTGTGCCCCTTAAAGTTTCTTTCTTCTAACGATTGCCTTCCTCCCTGGAAACTGTCCAGGAAATTATAAAAATGTGTCAATTTACTGTTTAATAAGGTCACACTTTGTGGAAAAAAATGAATATCCTAAAATGAGGAAGGATTTTGTTTGAAAAATAAATCTAAAGTATAACAATATTCAGATGTGATGTAATTATTGATTTTTTTAAAAAATCCTACATTATCCTGTAATTGTATTGGAATAAGATTTTAAAAAGAATCATAGATTGTCCTGGTGTCCTATTGGAATATAAATTTTAGGGTAGATTGAATTAAGTAAAAATCAACTTATATAAATAGAAATGTATATTTCATATAATATTAATATAAGTTCACAAGTAATACAAATACTTATTAAACTTTGTGAATAATCAGTATTTCAGGTTTTTTGCCTTTTTTTTTTTGCATTTTTTCATCTCTAGAGAAAATACCTCCCTTGAATACTATGCTAAAATTCCCAGTAAAGATGGCGAGTTCAGAATTTAATTCTTGCATATCTATGAGATTGTATTTCTAGTGGTTATCCATAAAATGTATGTGACCCAGAAGGAAAAAAGAAAAAAAAAAAAAAGCCCTGGTGAATGAGTTTGATCTGAATTTGCTGCAGTGGAAAAAATAAATTCATAAACAGTAACAGCACTGGAAACCTTTGCAAAAAGCCCCCAGGTAAATTAGCCTTTTCTTGGCAGCAGATGAAGTTTTCCTTTTTAGCAAACCTCTTCCATGTATTATCCATATAAGTGAAAATCTAACTAGAAATTCAGATTTCAATGTCTGGCTAATATTCTTACATCCAAAACTAACTGTGGCCAACTACAGTTCCTACACCATCTGTTTACCAGTTATGGTCCCATTGTAAATGAATTGTGGCTCCATTTATAGTAAGAACTTGGAAAAATTGTGTCAAACCAATGAGGAAAATTTGGATGTTTTAAGGGTGCCAGCATTTCGGATGAAATCCACAGAATGCAAATAGTAATGGTTTAAAGTCCACTGTACTTGCTTGTCTGCTTTAAAGTCTGACAGGTATTTAAATTGCACTCTTCGTTCATTTTTAGAAAGCTTTTCTCAGCCTTCACACTATTCTAAGTTGTACAGCTTGTGCTTTATTACAAAAGTTAAATTCTACCATTTAAGAAACACCCAGAGTAGACACAATTTCTCCTTATGCTTTGGGATTCCCAGAGGAAGACTTTACATTACAGCATCTCATTAAAGTAGGAAAAGCTGTGTAGATGAACAAAAAGATCTATTTCTAAATTTTCTAAAAAGGATACTTTAATTAACTTTTACCCATGTGCCTACTGAGTGAGAAGCTACAATACACATTCAGTTCTGCTCTGCACAAATTAGAGATGGGGACTGCACAGAGCTCAAAATGGGCACCAAAATAGTACATTGGACTTTTTTTCAAGTCTGAAGGACACAAATGTTTATGTGTAAAGTAATCAAAAGTCTTGATCATGAAATCATGAAACTAAAGAACTTAGATAAAATGTTTGAAAAGACAGCAGCATTTTTTAGCTTTTTCATAGGAAAGGTTCTTCAAAGCATTTTTTTATTATTAACTTGTTTATTTTAGGTTTTATTCTATGCGTAAATTTGTACATATTAAAAAGCTCAGACTTTTTTTTTTTTTTTTTTTTTTGAGAGGTAGTGACAGCAGTTTCTAACTTAGCTCTATAACCAGCCATACAGACTAAATACGGGAAGGGACTAAATAAGTAAGGGAACCATCATCCGCCAGTTTCTCATAATTAAAAAAAAACATTCATTTGTGAAGAACATGAAAGTAGATATGAACAATATCAAAGTGTCTTCTGGACATTTCTTGCAGAAGCTAAAGGGAGATAATGTAGTTATAGACTTTTTTTTTATGGTTTGACTTTTTTTTATGGTTGATAATCTGATGATGTCTGGTCATCAAATAAGCATAAGGGAAAATGTTAAGAATTGTCAAAATAATTCCATCTGCCCACAAAATGGCAAAAAACCCCTGTGCAATACTGTAAACAAATAAAAAAAAAAACATAATTTTTTTATCAGAAAGGTACTCGTAAATGCATTAGGAACATATGTAAATTATGTTCAGTCTGCATTTGGATTTTTACCACATATCTGCAAACAACTTTCTATCAGAAAAGGAAGGACTTTATCTACATAAACACCCAAATTAAATACTTCTAAAGCATTAAGAAGTATTTGTTAAAAGGACTTTATAAAGTGTATTTTTGTTTAAGAAACTCTAATGAATTTATAAACAAGGAACCAAAAAGTCATTTTGACTTATTTTGCATTGTTTGATTATTATTATTTTTTAATTTCTAGGTTGGACAGAGATATTGCTTATGATTATTCTTCCTTTGAGTTTATTGTAGTTAATACTTTTATGTAATCCTTTTTACTGGTTACAACAAAAAAGAAGATCTCAATGATGTTTTGCTACTACTCATTTCTTATTGTTACTGAGAGACTGTAATTCAGTAAGGTGGATTCTTACCTTAATTTACAAAAAAAATACAATCTCTAAGTATGTATAGAAGCCCTGGTAACAGCTGGATTCTTAGACTTTGGGGATTGTGCTCCCCAAAGTCTAAGAATCTAACTGTTACTATTGTATGAAGCTGTCATTATGGTTTAGTTGTAATTACTGTCTGTTATTACTATCTTTACATAGATATAGAATGTATAGTTACAAAAAAGCTTTCTATATTCAAACCATGTTTCTATGGCTAGAAAAGCCATTTTGGCCTTAGTTATTGAGTTGTTGTGTGGCTTTACTGGTTTATTCAGTGTTTTAAAATATGCCACCTCAACCGTTTTATTGTTATACAGATGTATACTTGCTAAACAACAGTATTTATATGATGATTTAATGAAAGCAGTAGCAATTCATATTCCATTTCAAGGAAAAAGAAAGATCTTGTTTAATTCTCTAATTATATCTAATAATAAATTACACTTTTTGAATGAATGGACAACTAATAATCTTACAGATATTTTCACAGTGCATTCATAGTAAATACTAAGTGATTGTAGACAGAGGAAATTCTATCATCACTGGAGAAAGGGGATACATGGAACAAGGCCTTTCTGATATATTTATTTACAATAACTCAGAATAATTGAAAAGTTGCTTGGACCTTGGAGGAGCTGATCTGAGAACTAGGTCATTCAGCATTGTCTTTGTCTAGCCAGCGTCTGAAAAACCTCCAGGGACTGAGACTTTATAGAATCTCTAGCCAGTCTGTTCCAGTGCTACATTACACTGCAGGTTATTTTTTTTTTTTTTTTTTTTTATGTACAGTCTGATCTTCCCAAGCCACAATTTATGGCTGTTTGCCCTTGTTACATCATCTACCACAAATTCCCATGAAAATCTGTACTGAAAATGAGTTTCAGTTTTGGAATACACACATAACACTTGAATAGGCAAACACAAAAGAAGAATTAGCCTTTTTTGTTGCACACAATTTTTTTTATAACTAAGGTGGAATTGCTTGTGGTTTTCTATGTAAAACACAAGTATGAATTTAAAACTACAAATGCAGTAACAGTAGGGGTTTAAAATCACATTTCTACCTCTTGGGAGTTCCCTTTCTACAGTAGTAGACCCTCAGACCATCCTCAGCAAGTTCCTTGCTTATAAAAACAGCAAAAAATTCATACTACGGTGATATCAGTCATTAGTATGCACCTTCTGGCATTGCCCTGGTAACTCATTACAGCGAGTTATCATCAAAATCATGGTGTGTTGATTACACATTAACTTTCATATATTACCAGTAGACCAGTGAATTGATGATATATTACTGTAGTACATCACAAAAATGCCAATTGCAGAATATAAGAGAGAAAGTTTGGTAGTTGGTTTGTTTTCTCAAAACAAGATAACTTTATGACAGAGAAAGACACTAGCACTGGCATTATGCTATCAACATCCTTCACCATTGAAGGCAACGCATGCTTGCAGCCCAGAAGGCGAAATATATCCTGTGCTGCATCAAAAGAAGCATGGCCAGCAGGTCGAAGGAGGTGATTTTCCCCCTCTACTCTGCTCTCATGAGACTCCACCTGGAGTACTGTGTCCAGCTCTGGGGTCCCCAGCACAACAAAGACATTGACCTGTTAGAGTTTGTCCAGGGGAGGGACACAAAAATGGTAAGAGGACTGAACACCTCTCCTATGAGAAAAGACTGAGAGAGATGGGGTTGCTCAACCTAGAGAAGAGAAGAGCCCAGGGAAACCTTATTGTAGCCTTTCAATACATAGAGGGGTCTTATAAGCAAGATGAAGACAGACTTACATCAAGGCCTTTAGTGACACAAGAAGGGGCAACAATCTTAAACTGAATGAGGGTAGATTTAGATTGGACATAAGTAAGAATTTTTTTACAATGCAGGGGGTAAGATACAGGACCAGGTTTCTCAGAGAAGTTGTGAATGTCCCATCCCTGGACATGTTCAAGGTCAGACTGAATGGGTCTTCGAGTAACCTGATCTAATGAAAGATGTCCCTGCAGGGGCATTGGACTAGATGATCTTTAAAGGTCCTTTACAACCCAAACCATCATATGATTCTATGATCATTAAATAACTGTTGTGGCAAACTGAAGAGAAGAGGATGCACTGAATTTAATGCACAGAGTTTAATGAAAAAACCTAGTCTTGAGCTTTCCATGTTTACCTTCCAAATATATAGCCACCATTGTAGTGGTGATGAGGGTGTTAAAGTGAGCATCCAAAGTCCATCTCTGGGAGGAATGTGATGTTCATAGTGGTGTCTTCTTTTTTCTTTGTACAGGATATACCTGCAGTCACGTTTGCTAATACACTTTTATACCTTTGCTCTTTCTTCATTGGTCTTGCAGCTCCACATTACATCCAAATTCACCAAATATTGTGCTTTTTACACGTTATCTTTGTTATCCCTAAACCCCATTTTGCCCAGCTTCACATCTGCATATTTTTAGTGACGATGGCTGAGTAGTCAAAGATGCATCTGATGTCTTGACTTCCCAAGGACTCTGGTATTGTACCAGGCCTGTATTTCTCTGCGTTGTGTCATTGTGTTATAATTGAAACTGTCCCATTCTACATAGAGTAAGCACTTGCTGCTGCTACTCTCTCTCTAAAATTATGGTTGTACCACACAAACACAAACAAAAGTAAAACAAATTGACCATAGACACATAATCATTTAGAGAAATTGTTGTCATGACTAAACCAAGTAAAACAAAACTGCAAGTAGGTCAAGAAAATTCACACCGCAGAACCAACAAGCCTCAGTCCTAAGGACTTGCAATCTCAGTCAAACCTTATGGCCATGTTAGTTAGTTAGCTTAGTGGATGAAGGAAAGCCTGTGGATGATGTTTACCTGGACTTCAGTAAAACCTTTGACACCATTTCTAACAGCATTCTCCTGGAGAAACTGGCTGCTTATGGGTGTACTCTTTCCTGCGTAAAAAACTGTCTGGATGGTCAGGCCCAAAGAGCGGTAGCGGATGGAGTCAAATTCAGCTGGAGGCCAGTCACAAGTAGTGTCCCCCAGGGCTCGATATTGGGGCCAGTTCTCTTTAATATCTTTAACAACGACCTGGACTAGGGGATTGAGTGCACCCTCAGTAAGTTACACAATGGCTTCCAGCTCCTCCTGTGTGTTGATCTGCTTGAGGGTGAAGGCTCTACAGAGGAATCTGGACAGGCTGGATCAATGGGCCAAGGCCAACTGCATGAGATTCAACAAGGCCAACTGCTGGGTCCTGCACTTGGGTCACAACAACCCCATGCAGCGCTACAGGCTTGGGGAAGTGTTTGGAAAGCTGCCTGGTGGAAAAAGACCTGGGGTTGTTGGTAGACAGCTGGCTGAATATGAGCTGGCAGTGTCCAGAAGGCCAACAGCATCTCGGCCTGTATCAGGAATAGTGTGGCCAGCATGACTGGGGAAGTGAACATCCCTCTGTACTGGGCACTGGTGAGTCCAGTGATGGACTATATCACTGCAAGTCTGTCGTGGTTTGGGCCGGGTTGGCCAATGACAAGGCAACAGATGACCTCTCCCACCTCTCACTCCAAGGAAAGGAAGAAGAGAGATAAAGAGTTATGAGTTTAGAAAATAACTAAACTACTTTAATGATAAATTAATAATAAAATAAATTTAAAAAAGGATATAATGAAATAGATACAATATAAATAAATATACACAAAAGCAGATCAAGTTCCTAGGAAGATGTCACTGGCAGGCACTGGGAAAGTTCCAGACTGGACTCAGTGACAAATGAGAACTGGAACACACTGAGCAGGACCAAAAGGCAGATGAGCTGATGGGGTCCTCCTCAGATATCAGTCATTGAAGAGAGACACTGGAGAAGAGCCAATGGAGAGGAGCTGAAGACAAAGAACCAACAGAGAGGAACCCACTGGAAAAGAGCCAACCTGACCTCTTTGGTCCCTCAGCTTTTATACTGAGCATGGCAGATGGGATGGACCACCTTATTGGTCAGTTTGGGTCACCTGACCTGTCCCCACCTCCCCACAGGTGTGACCCCTGTGTGAGGTAAACAATCGACTCAGCTGACCATGGTTGCCACAGCAACAAGTATAAGCAAGAGCCTCTCACTGAACAGAAAGTTGGCTCTGCTCCACCCTAAACCAGGACAAAGTCTCAAACACAACAACATGGAAAGTCAGTAGGACAATGAACAATCAGAACTCCTTAAAATTCAGTATTGGAAAACTGAAGTGAGCTTAAGAAGATATTGAAGAGGATATATTTTCTGTTTAGAGGCCCACTTACATGTATTTCCTATATAAATATCTCACTATTTATGATTGAGTACTGTTCAGAACAAAACCAAAGAAGAATAAAGAGGAAAAGGAAAAAAAATGCATCTTCTGGAAAAAGATCCTCACTAAATATAACAGGTTTTGTGGAATGTATAGACCATGAATGTGGTTCCTAACACTGTCAGTAAAACTTTAGATATATTAGTATTTTTAGAATATTTTAGAAATATTTAGAAATATTTACCTTCTTAACATCAAATATACTGTCTGCTGTGGGCACTCACTGCTCTTCTGATACCCTGAAAACATCAGTATCCTTCATACACAGCATGCGTGTTTTTGCCAAAGAACCAAAAACAACTGTCCTACAAAAACAAGGACAGAGACTTGCTTAAATATTTCTGCAATGTCTGAATGAGGTGCAGAGAGGATCAAGAAGTCAGAGCAGGTTCTACAGGATTCTGAAGACTTGTCCTACCAGCATCAAACATTATGTCAGCATTCCTCCCTGTGACAGCGCATTGCATACTGATATGTTCAATACCTTATGTCACTTTCTCCATCAGTAGGAAAATAAAAAGAAAATTAATTCCTAGCTCCCTCTTCAGCTTTGATGTATGAAAATCTGTGTTTCTAATTACTTTGTTTTTGCAGACACAAGTATTACATGGAGAACCACTCAATGGCCTCTTTAAAGCCAATTACACAGCTCCCATTCTTCAGTGAGACTAAGGCTTCATCTGAAATTGAGAACAATTCAGATGAATTATTTATAAGGGATATTCCTCTATAAAAAGTCAGAGAATAAAGGAATGATTCTATATACTAACTTCAATAAACCCTAGACAGTTGAAAGGACAGCTATTTAGTAAACATTAATTCTGGTTAATGAAGCAGTTTGTTTGTATCTAACAACCAAACAGTTCTTGAAATAGACTTTAAATTGCATGAGACTTCAGTAACAAATAATGGTTCCTAAGAAATCTAGAAACAAAATTGAGGCTATTTAATAGATTGTTCAAAAGCTCAGTTGTTCTGACTGAAATCTACCCGAATTTAATTTCCTTTTTCTAATAGAAGTGTTTGGATAATGTAGAATAAGGTCTGGAAAAATGTAGAATAATTAGAGTGTCATCATTCCAATGAAACATCTTAGACATTTATTATTGGAAAGATCAGTCTGGTGTCCCATTATGAAACGAAATTTTGGTTAAAGAAAATCAATAAGCTCACATAAAAAAACTTGAAGGAACTCTCTAGGAAAGTGTTGAGTTTGTTTAAGCTCTAATTAAACCATTTGGGTTTTCTTGGGGATTAAATTCAGGAACAAAACAACTTAAACTAAAATGAACTCAGCCTAGCATACTGCAATACAATGCAATTTCTTAAAGAAAATGAGTATTTTTCAAAAACACTCACAGCTGTACACGCCAATGTTAGACTACTTAGATTTTAGCCTTTTTTTTTACCAATATTCCATATGAATAACAACATTTTGCCACAGAACTTATAATTCTTTTACAAAATAAGGTGCAAGTTGTGTCCTTACTTGCTGTGCCACTTTGCTATTAAATTAACTCGTACCTCCTCTCCCCATGTTGGAAGCAGCTACACATCACTGCGTGCCCACTGTACTCCTGGAGAATGCATTGGACCTCTGTTATGAAGAAATGATTTCAAGAGGTCTTGGTGGCAGCCTGGAGTTTTCAGAAGGCTGAGGCAATTAAACCGAGTAAGTAGTAATCAACAAATCTTCTATGTATAAGAAATGCAGAATTACACTTGTAATGTACTGTAAGTTAAAATGACTATGATCCAAGGCTAAGATTGTATTGTTTTAAGCCACTAACAGGAAAACTGCAGCAAGATTTTTGAATAAAGTTTAAAGATGATTTTTTTCTCCTATCCTATGTGTATTCCTTTTTACATAAAGCTTCTGAACATAATAGTATAAAGGTTATACACCACTTACTATAAAATTATATAATAGTTAAAGGATGCATAATATGATTTGTTATTATGTGAATTCAAGATTCAAGTTTTAACTTCTAAGTGGATCTATGAAAAATGTGAAGCAAATAAGTTCATTAGTTGTAAGCTCATATGACAGAAACCTCATAATTCATCAGGGGAATTTATTTTTTTTAGAACTGTTTAGCTGCTTAACTTACAAAGTCCCTTGCTGCACCTGAGCTTATACAAATATACTTTGTTATGATAAGCTAAAATACCTTTGAAGTTTTTATGTTTTTCTTCTACTTTAGTTTTCTAGACACTGGTCTACACTTTAGATAGTCAACAACAATTACATAAATGGGGACAATCTGTAGCAGTTTGCTGTCCGAAGCCACATAGTTCTTCAATCTTCTTCAGCTCTTCAATATTAAGAAAAGTTTGTATGGCCTTTTTCCATTGCAGATTTTGTTATCCCACAAGGTAAGCACTATCCTTCTGACCCAGACAGGCAGAACGTTATGAATGATGTGTCAGCATGTGTATCCTCATAACCTTGGTTTTTGTTTGCTTATGCTTTTCAGCTGTTAGATTGTTCATAAGTATTAAATGAAACACATATAATACATCATTTTTACAGCACTGTTGATTTCATTTTTGGGGCCACTGGTGGAAAAAAATACTACAGATCAGATAAGTTTCTTCATGTAATTTCAACTGATTTCCTTTGTATCTTTAGCATGTTATCTCAGGCTACTGGCTTCTTGTATGACAAGCTTCATCTCCTTTTTCTTAGTAACTCAATTATTATCAGATGACTATCAGTACATCATGCATTCAGAATAACTTAGAGTTCCATACTATAAGACAAGTCAAGCCTCTTACACATATGTTTTCAGAATTAGACTCTGATGAGAGAGTTGAATTTGGCTTTGAATATTTTTTCTTCTCCAGTATTTAACATTAGAGAATCCACCTGCATTTATCTTCTTTAAAAATAAAATTGTGTTTTCTAAAAACACTGTTAAAGAGCCACAAAGAGATTGACAATAATGTAAGTAGGTTTGCTAAATATTGGTTAGTGGAGATGCATTATTTCCTTTGTTTTTGACACAGAAAACATAAGAAGGGAAAAGAAAGTGGAAGGCAAACAAAATATTTGTTGGTTTTGTTTGGTGTTTTTGCTTGTTCTCCTCTCAATTTTAAGTTTTTCTCTTCATTTTCTATTCCAAAATGCTTAGTCATCTTTTGAAACTCACATAAAATAAGACTGGGGTAGATTAAAGACATATATATATGTGTGTGTATGTATATATATATTTTTAAGTTCCAATATTCAGGGACAAATTATAACAAGTTACTGGGGGAATCTGAGAAGAAGCGATACCTATCTTTAGACTTTTTCTTTTTAAGAACTATAGCAGCCTCCATGCTTCTTCTTCCCTTTGTGAGAATAGCTAAAATGAGTTCCTTATCCATCTGTTGTCACATTTTCTCCCAATTAGAGTATTTTGAATTTCCGTGGGAGACTGTTTTAGTAAATGGTGCTGTATGTAAGAGGCTTTCAGTGGAACTAGGATTTCTTGTACACAATAATGCACTCTTGTAAAAAGGCTATTTTTTATTAAGCAGTGCAAACATATTTTAATTAGAATGAAGAAGCTCTGCCTTTGAAATAGCCTAAGGCAGTGAAGTGCTTTGTGAGTATTTGGGATGCAAGTGGCTGCATAGGCTAAGAAGTGGGGACACTTTCTGATTTCCCCAAGGCATCACTTCCTGAAGGGTTGACCTTCTTCCAAACTTTAAGTCCCGTTGTCATTTTGTAATACACCACAAAGCAGAACAGCTATTGCCAAGGTGAGAAGCATTTTAAGTCATATTACCCCCATAAAAAGGGGTTCAGCACATATAATAGTATGAAAGTTACTGCCGTTGCCTAATATTGATTCAGAACTAAAAGTCAGAAACAATTTATAGATCTTCTTTCTTACAATCTCTCATATCTTTTGCTATAAAAACCAAAAAAACACAAAAAGTACAGCTGTTCTACTCAATGTCAGATACCAGCTTGGAAGGTACTTGCAGGCACCTCTCATGCGTTTTTCTGAACACGTGAGTCATTTAAAGTAATGATTTCAAAAACACTTTCTGTAGCCCAAAGACAGCTAAGGTCTCACAGATTTTTCATTCCTATTTGTTCTCCACAAAGAAGTAATTGCATTAAAATATATGTGTGAGTACCTGCAAGTGTATATATAATACAGGTGTATGAATTTATATATATACATATATGTATGCATACTTATACAAATGTCTAACTACTATATTATGCCTAATAATTATTTACTCATAATTTGCTCAGATTACAGTGAAAAGCATTGAAATTTTAATATTTTCATCTGCCTTCTATAGCTATTGTTCCCTCTCATGGTACTGATTAAAACCATTGTAAAGTAAACTACATATTTGCAAAAATTAAAAGAGAAATCAGGTATCCAGAACTACGTCCAAATTAGCTTTTTCACAAAACATTTCTTTCACACAGAATTTACAGAAATTATATAAATTAATTATAAAATAAAATGAAATATAAATTGATATAAATTAAACAAAAGTGTATGCACATTTATGTGTATGTACAAACATGTATCTCTAATTCCCTCTTCATCTCTGTAAGAATCCCCCACTTAACCAAAATCCCTGTTAGTAATATCAAATACATTTTTCAAAGGTGATCTTTGTTCATCTAATAGTAGGTCTCTCACAGCAAACGTTGAACAAATATCCTTTTGTAGTCTCCTGGAAGAGCGGAGTAAAGCCCTAGAGGCTTTTTGGAAGAATTTCTGTGGAGAAAAGGAGGACATGACAGGCATCATCTCTTTTTTCTTGAGTGTCAGTCTTTTTATGCCCAAAGAAATGAAGCCATGCCTGGGCCTTATCTGGAAAGCTAGTCACATGGTGACATATGTGTCATTTCTGATAGACTAATATTGAGTAGCATTCCTTTCTGAAATTTCTAAGCAAGGCATGTCATGTCAAATCCCATTAATCAAATATGTCACTTGTTGTTGCAAATATATGATACATAATAGAGAAAAGCTTAAATAAATTATAGGAAAGTATGTTTATGGTATGCATAAATCTTCACTTACGAAACTCTTCAGCAAAGGGGGATAGCTTCCAGTGCCCATGTACTCCTATATTCTTTATAAAAAAAAAAAAAAAAGAGTGTAATAGTTATGCCTTTTAGAAAGAAGACAAAGGTAGCTATTCCATATATATGCATCAAAGCAGATGCATGAATACTCATGGGAAAATTGCCACAGTTTTGGAGGTAAAGGCTCCTTTTGGAGCTTTTCACTTTAAAAAAAAAAATGAAATGTAAAGGAGGGCAAAATCCATTCATATTTCATTAAATAATTTTTATTGTATCATAAAATACTCAATACAACTGGAATAATAATATAGAGTAAAATTACTATTCTTACTAATATGATGGGTGATTTAATTACTTCATTACCTTTCATATCACACTACAGAAAAGAAAAAGCAATGTAATAAAAAGTAGTGGAAACAGCAAATGTTAAGTGTAGAATAAAAGTGTGATGCTGGTTTATTCCATAGAGGCTGCAAGAATATTCAAATATCCCAAGTTGTGACTGCAAAACTAAAACATTTTATGTTTGTATAACGTGCACACAGGCATGAGTCTTGCAAAAGGCTCCTTGAAATATAAACTATTGAAAATAAGAACAAAAATTTCCCTCACACTAGAGAATGCGGTAGCTTCAAGCTGCTTATTTTCCTGGCTTTCTTCTGATCAGTCATTGCTAGAGTGAGACTCAGATGACTAGTGGACTGAATGTGATATCATAACATAAATGTTTGTGGATTTAAGAAGACCTTATGCTTAGTCTTCTCATGATACAAAAGGCAAGAATTCTTTAAAATGTGCTGATTTACTCAATGTTAACTAAGTTAACAGTTTAGAATCATGCTTTAAGAAGGTGGTACTGAAGTTATTCCTGCAACTCAACCCTCTCCTTTAGTAAAGGCTTTATTTCACAAATAAAATGTATTTCAATGGACAAGAAAGTTTACTTCTTGAGCTAAAGATACTCTGACAGCTGGTCCCAGCTCCTCAATAAGTCATAGCTATTTCATTTACCCTGTATACTTGAAATATTTTTTAATAAACATAAAATTTTCACAGAATTTTTATTCTTTTCATTTCACATTTTTCATTTTTTTCCCTTTTAGGCTGGATAGATATAGGTGTTCATGTGTGCACCTGACATGTGGTAGAAAAACCGAGATAATGGAGATGAATTAACCGGATCTCCTGTGGAGCTTCATGACCTCAATCTATGCTGTCACTGTACACCTTAAAGGCAGCTTAAAAACAGAAGAAGATCTCCTTCAGATCAGTGTTCCATCTAGCACAGTGACAGTAGAAGATGCTATTCCGGGAGAGCATGTCAGCCAAGCCAGTGTCTGGTTTCCTTTCTTAAATTGTACATTCACAGTCACTGGATTAGAGATGGTAGAGGATACATGCCTGCCTGTACCTGAAGTTTTTGTATATGGATCTATTGTCTCTATTTTTTTCAAATCAAATAACCACACTTCTAGCAATATACAGTGAATAACTGGGGTGTTTTTTCTTGTAAAAAACTCCTGGATTTTTCCAGATTTTGTGTAAAGAAATTAATAATATTAAAACCCCAAGATTAACACTTGTGGATTTTCACCTTTGTTTGAAAAACAGAATGAAAACCGTATGTTGTAATACATGAACCTTTACAGAATATGTCTTGAGAGAAAGAGACTGGTTTTCCCTCATTAAATACATTTTCATATTTCAACATCACTAACACTTTGTAGAAACAGAAAAGCTGTAACATATCCCTCTTGAATTAAATAAAGATATTTTGAAGACAGTACAATGAGAACTTTTAAAATGTTTTAGATTCACTCTCCAAACACTGACAATACAAGGAATATCAAAGCATCACTATCTGTGATATTTTTTTTTTTTTTATGGACCTAAATTTTCTTCCCTGGCACTGTACTCATTCATTTACACCAATTTCTACACAGATGCTGAAAAAAAAAATAACACAAAATAGTATCATCAACAGTATTTTCAAATATTTAGGGGCAAGAGACTGGTGTGGCTGAGTTGAGACCTGCTGGTCAAACTAAAGGGCAAGAAAGAGATGCACAGGCAGTAGAAGCAGGGATAGGTATCTTGTGAATAGTATAGGGATGCTGCCCAGTTATGCAGGGATGGGGTCAGGAAGGCCAAGGCACAGCGGAAGCTGAACTTGGCAAAGTATGCAGAGAATAATAAGGGCTTCTACAGGTATGTCAGCCAGAAAAGGAAGGTCAAAGAAAGTGTGCCCCTTGATAAGCAAGACTGGTAAACTGGTAACAACGGACAAGAAGGCTGAGGTACTCAACAACATTTTTGCCTCAGTCTTCACTGGCAACCTGTCTCCCTACACCTCTCAAGTGGATGGCCTGCAAGACGGGGATTGGAGCAGCAAAGTCCCTCCCCCTATAACAGAAGATCAGGTTTGTGACCACCTGAGGAACCTGAACATACAGAATTCTGTGGGACCTGATGAGATGCATCCCTGAGTCAACTGGCTGACATAGTTGCCAAGCCATTCTCCCTGATATTTGAGAAGTCATAGCATTCGGATAAAGTCCCTGGTGACTGGAAAAAGGGAAACACAGGGTTCAGTACTGTTTAATATCTTCATCAATGACATAGACAGTGAGATCAAGTGCACCCTCAGCAAGTTTGCGAATGACACCAACCTGAATGGTGCAGTTGACATGCCTGATGGATGGGATGCCATCTAGAGGGACCTGGACAGGCTCTAGAAGTGGGCCCTGTGCGAACCTCATGAGGTTCAACAAGACCAAGGGCAGGGTCCTGCATCTGGGTTGGGCAACCCCTATTAACAATACAGGCTGGGGGATGAAAGGACTCAGAGTAGCCCTGAGGAGAGGGACTTGGGGGTACTGGAGGATGAAAAGCTGGACATGAGCTGACAATGTGCGCTCGCAGCCCAGAAGGCCAACCGTATCCTGGGCTGCATCAAAAAAAATGTGGCCAGCAGGTCAGGGGAGGTGATTCTGCCCCTCTACTCCACTCTCATGAAACCCCACCTGGAGTACTGCATCCAGCTCTTGAGACCTCAGCCCAGGAAAGACCTGTTGGAATGGGTCCAGAGGAAGGCCACATATATGAGCAGAGGGCTGGAGCACCTCTCCTATGAGGAAAGGCTGAGAGAGTTGGGGTTGTTCAGCCTGGAGAAGAGAAGGCTTCAGGGACACCTTCTAGCAGCCTTTCAGTACTTAAAGGGGGCCTACAGGAAAGATGGGGACAAACTTTTTAGCAGGGCCTGTTGTGATAGGATAAACTCTAATGGTTTTAAACTAAAAGAGGGAAGATTCAGACTAGATAGAAGGAAGACATTTTTTACAATGAAGGTGGTGAAAAACTGAAATGGGTTGCCCACAGAGGTGGTAAATGCTCCATCCCTGGAAACATTCAAGGTCAGGTTGGACGGGGCTCTGAGCAACCTGATCTAGTTGAAGGTGTCCCTGCTTGTTGAGGGGCAGTTTAGACTAAATGACCTTTAAAGTTCCCTTCCAACATAAATTATTCTATGATTCTATGAGTCTGTAAGTTTATGAGTCTATGAATCTATATTTAAGAAAGAGCAGTACCATTCCTACCGAGTTTTACAATCCTGTTATAAATTTCAGTTTTTTAGAAACCTGGTAGAAGAAAAGACTGAAGCTATTCCCTTTTCACCAACATGAATTATAAATTATTTTCCAGAAGATGAGCAAGGTTTAGTATGTTAACATAATATACTTTCCTTATATGCAGTTCTCCAATAAATTCTTTATTTAAGTCATGGACAAAATATGCATCTTAGGGGGAAATATCAGAGCTAAGCAACATTCTGTGCCTCTCTGTATCTCCAAGTTTCTAGTACATTAGCAGAAAATATGGGGTTTTTTCTATGTTTTTCTGCTTAAACATATTCTACATTCAGAATTTTTTTTTCTGAGTTTCTTGAATGTGGTTAAGTTAAATACTCCTTAACATTCACTGGTACAAACATCCATCATGCAGAGGAATGTATAAAACTTAAAACATAATATTAAGACTATCAATCCTATTATATGCACCTTACACATGTTGACTGCATAACAGGGAAAATGAATTTTCCAGATCTATGATTATCTTATACAATAAGATAATATTTGTTTCATCATGTATTTTTCTAATTAATTTCACCCACTTAATGTGAATACTGGCAAAAAAATTTCAGCAAACATAGTGAATAAATCTTACAAATTTAAGGACTGAGAGTTTAAAGTAGCACACCTGTCTACAATGTATGATTATGTCAGTAATTTTCAAAGTGTTTATTTACTTAGCATTTTATTTTCCCTTGAATGTTTTCAAAGGAAAGCCCTGAATATTTCTCCCTTTTTTTTGAACAGGAAAAAAGATATGGAGAACGCCAAGTAAAGGACTACTAGTTTCTTCTCTGCTGAAACACCACAGGGATAGGTAATAATTTTTTTAATATTCTAATATAAGATAATTTTCTTATCATATAACTGCTCAAGAATGTGTAAGGAAACAAGGAGTATGACTGTAATATGTAATTACACATGTGGAAAAAAAAAAGAAGATAAAAAAAGAAAAAGGAGCTGGTGAAGAATGAGGAAAAAAATGTGTGGTTTGAAATCCATCAGACCACTTATATTTGTAAAGATGAGAGCCTGTACCAATGTCTTCCTCTAATAAAGGTAGCTTAATCAAAGCATTGGAGTGACAAGGGTTAAATGTTGCATAAATCCTACCTGACAATGGTCTCTGAAATTATTTTGAATACAAGTTATACATTGTAAAAACACTTCCCTACTGGCACAGACTCTTATAATGAAGGACAGAAAACCAACAAGAGTAATCCATAGAAATATATGTACTTTCTTTTTTCTTGGTGAAAACAGATGAAACTCTCGACTTACCAATTAGTTTCAAGTGGTACAGGAAATTATGCATTTCAAAGAAAATGCCTATTAGCCAGGGGGAAAAAAAAGAAGAAGAAGAAAAAAAAAAGATAAGAGCTTCCTTTTTAAGCATAATAAGGAGTTATGTCTGGAAGCACTGTTGTCACTGATATTAATCTTTTCATTAACTTATTTAGCATGAATTCATAATCTGGCTGACATTTTAAGTAAGGTCTCCACTGTGTCTGAAACAATCAGTTTGTTCTGCATGGCAAAACTGTTTACTCTTGTTATGTTAAAATGAATCACATTAAGAGAATCTGACTTCAGCTGGCAGTTAATTGAGATCAGGGGTACAACACCAGTAATCATTTTACAAATGAGTTCCCTGTTTGCAATTCAGTCCTGACTAGCAGCTCCTAGCAACGTCAAGTATTTGTTAATAGAGCCTTATCAATGGAATTCTTTATAATGCATCTCTTGATTAGAAAATAAAAGAACATATCTTTTTCCACACTTATTAGTGACATTATTGCATGAACTGTTTTTGAAACTTAGGATACATACCATGTAAGATTACATTTGACCTGAGATAAAGCAGTAATATTTTAATACTATTTTAACATTAAAACAAAAGCATAGGGTTTTTTTATTATTATTTTGCAGCAAGTAATATTTTATTGTCAGACTGATTCGTAAAACAGCCACTTGTCTTTCTAGAAACAGTGTGAGTAAAACATGCCATCACAAAGGGCATCTCTTGGAGCCATCCATGCAGTTGTTCCTGTTAACAGAGAGCTGTCTAGAAAGAAGCTGATCTCACAGTTGTACTAGATCATGAAGTTGGACTATATGATTGTTTTAGGTCCCTTCCAACTGAACTATTCTATTCTATTCTATTCTATTCTATTCTATTCTATTCTATTCTATTCTATTCTATTCTCTATGTTCTATTATGTGCACATTAATTGTGAATTTCTTGTCAGTAAACTATATGGATCTGTAAGGGAAGAGTTTAACAATAAGTGACAATATTTTAAGTATTACAGGTCAAGCAGTCATGGCAGATGGCATTAGTAATTCAAAATCTTTCTTTATACAGTGTATTCATAAATTTTAAGGACACTGATATTTGCATTCATAATACAACTTCTATGTTGTGCACTGTGATATGTAGGAATGAAAAAAATGAAAGGTTTTGGTGTCTTGCCACTAGGTGATTTTCTAAAATATTGATTTTAGTTTAAAAATTAGAATTACAAAAATGATTGCTCATAAAATTACCCAATTCTTTCTAAAACCATGTACTTGTGTTGAATAAATTCCAAAGGGCTAAGACATACTCTAAATACTTCTGTCATTAGTTGTAGTCTGTTCAGCTCAGTTTCTTGCTGCCTCTTAAAATACAACATTCTTCAAATATTTCACAGAGTATGAAGATTTCCATCCATTTGCAAAGCACACAAGCAGAATCCTTTTATCTGACTTTGCCTCCATTACTAACTGCTATGTAGGACAGACAAACTTTAGCTGTTGCGGCACAACAGAGGTTTTCTTTAAACTTCCTACATGACCTTGTAATCATTTATTTCACAGGATAAGTGCAAATTAGTGGCATATTTAGATACATTTCTGTCACCCTGCAGTGCCTTACATTTAATCTGCCATTGTACCGAAATACTACACTCTTCTTGATGTATTTCTTGGCCAATATTCCATATAAAAATATATATTTTAAATAAACCCCTGAAATCTTGACACTTATCTGAATCAAATATTCTTCAGATTTTTTAGTGTAGCCAGTCCCTGTTTCAATATATCATTTCATGTCATGAAAGCCTCAGATATAACTCAACAGGAACTACGTAAAATACTTTTATGTTCTATACTGAAAGATTTATTACAGGACTACTAATAAAACAAACTGGCAGTTTACTCAACTACTATTTATTTTCTCCGTGAGTCAGATATGTTTTCCTATCTAAGTTGTGTCACTTGGAATTAGATTTTTCAGAAATTAAATTCCTCAGTATTGTAATTAAATAGCAAGAAGATATATTGTATTGTATAATCCTAAGCAAAATTATGGCATGTCATTTCACGATAAGACTCAGAAGACTGCCATGCTATAACACAGCAGTGTTCCAATACTCAGGGACAAACACCCCCCTTTATTTCAGACCTGGGATCTGTCATCATTTCAGTTTGAAATGTTCCAAAAAAGTTTGTTGCAGTGGGCAGAAACAGAAATAATGTTAAACATGGTCTTGTTTTTGAATTGACAAACATATGGATATAATTCAGAAATATATTCTAAGTAGTTTATTTTCTACATGGTAACAAACAAAAAAAGGTTGTACTTCATTCAGATTGTTACTAAAAGCATCTATCCTTTTTTAGAATATATACTTTTGTTCTTGGTTTTGAGATTAAGTTACAAGCACAAGAGCTTTTTTCTCCATTTTCAGAGCATTAAGCATGCTCAATAGTGTCATTTTTCCTTTAAATAAATATTTAAGCCCTCATATAAGTGGTCTGATATGCAAATGTGACACTGAAGTAAATAGATTTACTAATTTCTGGTTAATCTTCACATGAAAGTAGTGCCTAAAAACAGGAAAGATTTTCCTAGGGTTTTATAGAAAGGTAATTTTTATGCAGAATAATATGTAAAGCCAAAAGGAAATAGCATGCTCTCAGATACCTGATAACAGCTTGATCACTAGACGCTCCTCTTACGAAGACATAGGAGAAGAATACATAGACTGCATCCTTAACTTCTTTAACATCTCCTAAATGGAATGGGATTTGTTAAGATAATATATCTAGGCTGAAGCAGAACAAATAAATTTGGAAATCAGCTCTCTATTCCTCTCTTTTAAAGAAACTAGTGGGGACAAAAAAGTGCCCAATAATCTCAATAGTAAGTTGCAGGTAAAATTGATATCATTATACAGAGTCAAGTAAGAGTGAGGAAGCCATTCATGTTTTGTTATGGGAGAGGCCAAACATCATCTCAAACAATTTGGTATTTTTAAATCTAATTAATATTGCTATACTACCTAGGCCTGCTATATACTTTATATCTCAAAGGATAGAGCAGAATGTGCTGGGGACACAATCACCCTTCTTATACAATGTAAAAATATTAAGAAGCACGTCTTTGAGAAAATATTTGTCATAAAATTTCTCTGAGATCAAATTGGAGCTTGTTAGAAAGAGAATATTCTATTCATGCACATTATAATGTGTACGGGCTACTAAGGTGCTATCTGCTCATTTGTTTATTTCTGTATGATTTTTTTCCCCACTTAGCTAACACACTTCTTAGCTAAATGCTTACTACTTAGGTTATGCAATGCTACTTATACAATACACTATTTGGTTTATACCATACTTAGCTAATAGCCAGCCTATTTCCTTTCTGAATTTCCCAATAATTTTATGAATATATATGAAAGCCAGCCTATTTCTTTTCTGAATTTCCCAGTAATTTTAATTTCTTCATATTTTTTACTAAAATGAATAAAGTAACATATTGCCAGAAATGGAGCAGCAAAATTGAAAGTGGAATGTTTTGTTGCTTGCATCAAACATCTTCATCAGACTTTCTCTGATTTTATGATGATGTACCTTGGAGCAGGACCGTTGACAAAATTACTTTATTTCTCACAACTTATGGCTTCCCAGAGAATTCTTATTTTGTCTTGTTCATCTGCTTGCAGAATGTCTTCAGTGTCATTACTGTTCTCACTACTCAACAATGTTTCTAGAAAGAATTCAGTCACACATCTTTCATGCACCTTTTATTATTTACATTATTCACATTCTCTGAAGCCACAATAGAGTCTTTTTATTATTAATCTTGATATTTCATGTTATATAGACACATATACATAGTTTATAACTACATAAATGTTAGTTATCTTTGTCTCAATACAATAACAGTTTGGATCTGATCCGAGAAAAGGACGAGTCCCTACACCTTCCCCTGACCAGAAAAGAATAGAAAATGCTCAGCAATGGCCCCTCAGTATGAAGGATGCTTTAGGATGCTAATACATCTACTAAAATTTCTCCTTCTCCTGTAGGTCTTTTTCAGATTGTTGGCACATAATTACTAATATAAATAAAATTTTATTTAGTACAAAGTATTTTTTTCTCATAAAATGCAGTAATATAAAAAGGTATTTGTTTCCTTTCTGTTAATACAATTAGACTAGGAAAAGATTTAATCATTATTTAGTTAGAAGATTATTACTTTTATGAACTTCAGAATATGACTGGTTCATTAGGTTTAGATTAAAGGTAAGAAAAACAATATAAAAATGTGCCTTTTTTTCCATATAATATAAACATATTTAATTATTACATTACTGCAGAAGAAATCACTGTGTATACTATGAAAAAATATTGTGCTTAAAGGTTTTGTAATTTTCATATTTTCTCTTTGTTACATATTATACAGTACACCTCAAAATCATCTGAAAGTATCTTGGAATTTATTTTCATCCTCTTTTACGACTGAAGAGCAAAATACCATTCACTGAAAATCTAACAAATGTAGAAATTTTAAAGTTGAAAGAATATATAACTGCAAGTAGTGCACTAATACTTTCTGAAGTCAATGACCCAAGATTATAAAAAGATTAAACATTCCACTAACAACTTTTGCCTTGATATAAATAAATATGACCAGGGAAACCATCCATGCTTTTTCAAGGGAATATAATTTCTCTCCTTAGCTTTAATCCATATACATCTGAAATCAGTAGTATAAAGATAATTCAGTTTGGTAACTCTTGAGAGGGCAATTACTGACCAGTACTGACTTCAGTTATGATGAAAGATTTCTGAAGATGAAGTTAATGGAAAAGAAAAGAAGGCAACCAGAGGACAGATAGTTGAGAGGTCTCTGTATTTATATACAATGACAATTTCACTAAATGTATTTAAAAAAAAATATATATTACATGTAACTGACAATATAATGAATTAATCTTGAGGAAAAAAAAAGCTTCTTAAAAAAAAAAAAAACAACAACAAAATGCAATAATTTAATCTTCGATATATTGTATATTCCATGATTACTGACCACAATACACAAATAAGTTTTAGGAATGATCAAGTAGATACTTTCCCTGGAAAAGGGTAAAAATATTGAAATGTATCTTTTTTTTTTTCTGTGAGCTTTCCATTTAATTTGTCATTACTCATTACTCAGAACAGAAACTGCAACAGCAGCAATAACAAGCAACAAAAATACTTGATTTTCTACCCTCCAAAACATCTAAATAATATTTTGGTGAACAATGAAATCATCTGAATGTAGAATAACATGATGAACATGCATTATGTTCAGAATAGAGCTCCATGGTGTGCAACATAGCATCAACAATGATCTAAAAATGGCATATTTTGGGGAATGATTCTCTAATCAATTACACATATGACCTTTGTAAACAATATTGGAACCATCTAGCTATTCACTGTATATAGGTATATATACCAGCTAATTTTGCATAAAAAATATTCCCCAAGCAAGACTGGAGTTTTGCACTCAGTTAGCACCTGTAAAACATTCAGGAAAATGGGACACAGACTTTTTCCAGGTCCCACAGGGGCTAGATCATCCTCCCTCTCTCCTGAAGCATAATACAAGACAAGATCTTAATTTCTCTTTATAGACTAGCTGTGATTTTTGTCTGTCTGAGAAATTATATAATTATCCTGTACAGATCATGATGCATAACACAAGGTCAGGTCCCTGATTCTGATAAATGTTCTTTGACCTTATTTCCCTAATTCAGCATTATAAACATTATAGTAAATAGTTGTAGTGATAAAAAGCAAATGATGAAGTCTACAGTTTTTGGTTTGTTTTTTTTTTAGCAGGGCACTTGGAGGGAGAAATGGATAATTTAGACCACAGTTTTGTATTCCTAATCTCCTTCTAAAATCCTTTGGAAAAAAAAAAAAAAACACAAAACCAGAGGAACTAAAATTTTACCATGGTGTGTACTGTTACCTTTGTGCCCATAAAGCAGAGTTACAAAAAGGCCAGTATCTTCTCTGTCTTTGTAACACAGATTTGGTCACAACAGAATTAATTTCAATTTATATTTGATTTTCAATTTATCCTATCATCAAAACTTCTATATTCAAAATCTAAACATCAAAAATCATTGAACATTCATATTGGAAGACAGAATCTGACCAACCTAATTATATCCTACTTTTAGGTACCAATCCAGTGGCTCTGGTTTAAGATTACATAAACCCAGAGGTGTCTCCTTAGTTCGTCCTAAAATTCCCTAGTCACCTTGAGTTTGGTCACTAGCTTCTGTATAGAACTTTATTGTAATTGACACTTAAGCAAATAGTAACCGAACTGGAAAAAGTTAAAAGCAATAAGAAATACGACTATTTACTTTTGGTCTTGCTACTCATCTTTTGTATAGCAATCTAATAGCCAGAATATTTAGCCAGAAAGTTGTCATTAGCTATCCACTTAACAGGAATTAGCCACAGAGCAGAACTGGATTCTACTCACCAGAATGCATGCACATTTTATATTAACTGTAATTGGATGAAAAGAAAAAAGAAAAACAATAATGGATTCCTTAATGGGGGATCATTCCCAGGGTACGCTGGGATTACATGAAACATAGTTACCACTTAGAGTATAACAACGATAAGGGAAGTAAAAAAGCAGGTTTGTTAGAATGGAAAAAATACAGTATCACATAAATTGTTTCTGTTTTGGAAGGAATTTCTCCTTCAAACATAAGAAAAATAAGACTAATATTAAAGTCTGGTTTAAACTGAGATTGGATAATTATGAAAAGGTATGAAATTCTGTTTTGTATTGTTTTGAAGTTTTTTTCCATACAGTGGACCCAATTCTCAAGTCATTATAGTGTTTGTACTGTTGTAAAAGAAGAGGAACTATTTTTTATTCACACTAGGAAAAGCAATTAAAAAAACCCCAAACAACTAAATACAATGCCTCCTGGGCACCTTATGAAGTTTTCATACAGTAGAATCATAGAATCATAGAATTGCCTAGGTTGGAAGGGACCATTCAGATCATCTAGTCCAACCATCAACCTAACTCTGACAAAAATCACTAAACCATATCTCTAAGCACTACATCTACCTGTCTTTATATACCTCCAGGGATGGTGACTCAGCCACTTCCCTGGGCAGCCTGTTCCGATTCTTAATAACCCTTTCAGTGTAAAATTTTTTCCTAATATCAAGTCTAAACACCCCCTCGTGCAACTTGAGGCCATTTCCTCTTGTCCTATTGCCTGTTACTTGGGAGAAGAGACCAACCCCCATCTCTCTACAACCTCCTTTCAGGTAGTTGTAGGGAGCAATAAGGTCTCCCCTGAGCCTTTTCTCCAGGCTAAACAATCCCACCTCCCTAAGGTGCTACTCATAAGACTTATTCTCCAGACTCCTCCCCAGCTTTGTTGCCCTTCTCTGGACCCTCTCCAGCACCTTAATGAATTTTTTTGTGGTGAGGGGCCCAAAACTTGACATAGTACTCGACGTGCTGTAGTACAGGGGGAGTACAGGGGAGTACAGTGCTGAGTACAGGGGGACAATCACTTCCCTAGTCTTACTCACCACACTGTTCTTGATACAGGTCAGGATGCTGTTGGCCTTCTTGGCCACCTGGGCACACTGCTGCCTCATATTCAGCCAGCAGTCAACCAACACCCCCAGGTCCTTTTCTGCCAGGCAGCTCTCCAGCCACTCTTCCCCAAGCCTGTAGCATTGCATGGGCGTGTTGTGACTCAAGTGCAGGACCTGGTACTTGGCCTTGTTGAACCTCATACCATTGGCCTTGGCCCATTGATCCAGCCTGTCCAGTATTTGGATTCCAGACAATAAATTACATATATAGATACATAGACTAACATATTTGATTGAAGGTAAGTAGAAGAATTTCTACATGTTCATTCTCAGCTGTGGTGGGTTGACCCCAGCCAGCAACCAGACACCCACCCTGACTTCCACGCCCCTCTCCCACAAGATGGGGTGAAAAATAGAAGACAAAAAGATATGCGTTTCAAGATTAAGACAGTTTAATAAGAAAAGCAAAAGCTATGCTTGCAAGCAAACCAAAACAAATTCATTCACTGCTTTCCACTGGCAGGCAGATGTCCAGCTGCTTCCTCAACATCAGGGCCTCAGCACGTGTACCTGTTGCCTGGGAAGGTAAACACCACAACCACAAATAGCCACCCTCCCTCCTTTCCCTGGGCTGAACATGATATCATATGGCATGGAATATCCCGTTGGTCAGTTTGGATTAGCTGATTTGGCAATGTCAACTCCCAGCTTCTTGCCCACCCCCAGTGTACTGACTCCTGGGAAGATGGAAGTGGGAGCAGTGAAAGCCTTGACACTGCTGGGCATAGACTAAAGTGCTGTGCTTGTAGCCCTGCAAAGCTACACATCCATACCATCAAACACAAATAATGTGCATAGAATCATTCCCAGAATAAACAAGCTAATAATTTTAATGAGTGCATTGAACTTCATAAGGGTTAGAGCTTCTTCACTTTTTTCATATCATAATTTCGCTTGGAAACAGCAAAGCATTTTGGGCTTGTTCTTCCATTTAAGATTAGATGCTGTTTAAATATTTGTGTCCTTCCCCTCCCCATTCCCTCCCCCCCCCAGCCCCCATCCCAGTTTAATATCCCAAATGAAGCAAAACAGGGACTTTTATTTGTAGTAAGAGACAGACCTACACCTAGATGATTTTCTTAAAATTTCTTTTAGCGAGTTGACGTTCAGTTTCTGCCCCACTGCATATGATCACTTTATGCATAGGAACACTTTATGCCCAGAAGTTATGTGACTTCTGATCCATGCAAACTTTAAACTGGATCCACTACACCAGGAAATATGCTTGATTCACAGAAGTCCACACCAGGCAGAACAGCAACTTTAAAATCAAGAAAAGTATAAAGATGATTTCTGAAAAATCTGTAAGTAGTTTGAACTTGCCATTCTATTAATGACTAAGCAAATTTTTTTTTTTTTTTTTTTCTTTTTCAAATAGTGACACAAAGCTTACAAAGCTTAACCCTAATTTTTAGCTCTCTGGACACTTTGGCCATTCTTTAGCTTCAGAGGTTAAAACAATAAAACAATACTAAACTAAAATTGACACTTTGATATTAAACAATAGGAAGAAAGCACAAGAATTTCCAAGACAAGAAAACTGAGCTAAGGTCAGCTTCTCCAAATCCTTCATTTTTGTCTGGTGGAAAGACAACAGAAAGGAATATAGCAATGCTTGCTTTACATCCCTCTGTTCCTGGGAGTTTATATTAGGTGGGCACCAGAGGTAAGAATGATCCTGGAATAATTTATTGTAGAACCAAGAACATAACTGATATATTTTTATCTTTCTTTTAGTAATTTAATCTTTTAACACATACGATTGAAAACCTAAAAGAGACTACCTCTCTTTCAGACTAGAAAGGAAGTAAAGGTGGGAGAAGGATTGCTATTTTTCTTTCTACCTTTTAATAAACAGTTTAAGTCCTGAGTCTATAGCAGGCTAAACAAGAAAAGTAAAAGAGAAAGAAAGGTAAAGAGAATCCCAGAGAGCTTCTTTAATAGTCAGCACAAAGGCAACCCAAGCTGTGTTCGCTTGAATCTCCATCCCCATAAAAGAAAAATTGAAGATACTAATGGATTAAGTTCTCTTTTCTACACAGTTTACAAAACCAAGAGGGCATCAGCGTAAATCTTTCCAAACCTTTACATGCCAAACTTTCTTTTCATCCTTCTATTATATATTGAATCAGTGTCATGGTTTAACCCCAGCCAGCAACGAGGACCATGCAGCCTCTTGCTGACTCCCCCTTTCCCCCAAAAAGGGTAAGGAGAAGAGGGAGGAAAAGGAAAGGAAAGGAAAGGAAAGGGAAAAAACACCAGTAGTAATAATAATTATGTTAAAAGAATGTGCAAGACACAAGTCACTCTCACCACCTGGTGAATTGGTTGCCCAGCTTGACCCAACCAGAGATCGTGGATTCCCAACCCCCCGGCCAACCCCCACGCATATATCAAGCATGATGTCCATGGTATGGAGTATTCCAATGGATGTTTCATTTTTGTGTATATGCTCCGTCTAGCCTTCTATGGGAAGCTGAAAAAAGTCCTTGAATGGTATAAACATCACCTAGCAACAAATAAAACAATATGCATTATTGACATTCCTTTCATAGCAAATCTGAAAACACAGCAGTCACTAGAAAGAAAATTAACTCTACCCCAGGACAATAGTTAAACTATTTAAAACAGAAATAATCTCTTACTACATGTCTGCTGGCACAGAAGGCTTTCCTGGACTCTGCCAGATCTGTTACAAGCCTATACTGCTGCTAGTAACAATTCCTGAATGTAGGTTAAAATTTGCTGCGCACTAGGACTTGAGCTGTTTTATCCAAATCATCTGTCTTCATTCCCTTGTGGCTCGCTGCTGTTGCATTCACATCACATTTTGGCCAAATGAACATACTTTTCCAACTCTCTTTTATGCCTTTGCTCCCACTCAGAATAGGCCCATCTTGCATCCCTGCACCATATTTTTCTGCTGAGGAGAACACAGGACTGAAGAAGTAGAGCATGTTTGTGGAGATGAACTTGTGCTATACTGCAGGGAAGCTTGTGGCAGGGTATGCCTGTTCTAGAGGCTGTATTTCTGGGAACAGAACCAAAGTTTGTGCTAGATTTGATTCCTCACTTGTATCCTCAGGTTTCAGGTGATAAGATCTCCATTTAGTAAATGAACTGATGCACCAAAGTCTTTTGATTTGGCATGGTGGTTGTGTGGATCGGAGTGCAAGATAAAGCCCTGAGTTAACATGGTACTATAGATATAACCAACTGAAGTACAAATCAAATTGAAATTAAGCTACTTTTCCTGTTCTCTAACAGGCTTTTTAACATATTCAATGCTTCCTGTGGCTCTGTGAGAGGCGATTCTACTATTCTATGTTTACTATGGAAGACAAGATATCTCATGGGGAACCTATTTTCAAGGTGATTACAATTCTTCCATAAAACAGCTGGGCTTCTTAGTATTTCATGAACAGTTTAGCAAAACTGCAGAGTAACAAACAATTGTCCAGATGTAAGTGATACTCGTTATATACAGCATAACACTAACAGTTTCTTCTGTATGAAAAGTAAGGTTGATTGCTGTTCTCTACACATGAGTCTTTTGTGCCTTTCCTTACTGTGGTAGAATGAATAATGTAAAGAATCTGTCAGAATGATTTACGTGTTCACCAGAACAATCTGACTGTAACTATCTTTCTCCTGCCTCATTTCTTCTATTCAAAGAAACGATGAGAGGTAGCTATAGGGACAAACTATAGAGACTTATCAGCAACAAAACTGAAAACCATAGCTGTTAGCTCTTTCCATTATGTTTGATGGCCCCCCAAAAATAAATACAGTTCCTAAGTAGCAAGCTGAGTGCAGATTTGCTGTAAAAATATTAAGTTCTGTGAATCTTACATAACTTTCACCAGTCTCTGCTCCCAGATGCTTGTTATGTTTTATACAGGATTTTTTTTTCCTTTGCCCTCTTGTTTGCGTCTAAGAGCAGGAATATGCTGTCACTGCATTACCATTAAAACAATAATTATTCTGTTTGTACTGTCATCCTGCACCAACACAAGAGCAAGTAGAAGAGCAGCAATATAGTAGTATGAATGGCAAGTAAGTACTTTCAACCTGCTGTGACAAATCAATGAATGTCTGACCAACATAGAGTATAAAAACTGAACAGCAAACAAAAAGAACTTCAAAGACAGCAATGGGCCTGAGGTAGTTTCAACACATGTATTCCTTTTGGACAACCAGGCTGTCAAGCCTCATGACAGTGAGCATGTTACAGACAGCATATGGTGGGTATCATATTTGTATTGATTCAGCTATATATTGCTATTCCTATGCTCCATTAAATGTAATTTGATAAGTACATTGCTGTATCACTCTTCTAAAACAAAGTCCTGCATAGCATCAGCCAACTTCAAGGTGGTAAACTTGGTATTAAACATTAAGTCCTCCACTTGTGTAATACCTAAAAGAACCTGCTCACATAATATTAGACACTGACATCTGCTTGTTTCCAGTAGTAGCTACTGCAGTCACCACTAGATAATCAAAACTGAGTACTGCACCTGAACAGGACAAATCAGATCACATCTGGTTAAGAAGAAATTAACTGAAGTCGCAGACTATGTCAGTGTTCATGGCAATAAAAGGTAAGTGTTATCTTTGACATATTTCTAGCAATATCTAGTTTTGGAATTTACTTAAATTTGTTCCAGTTTCAATCCAAATTATAACATGCAGTGATATATTCTGTGTAGTAACAGGATTAATAATCAATACGATGTATGACAGATTATATTCACATTAATAAATTATTAACTTTACAGATTTTATATCATAGACACCCATGGAATTCAGCTATCTGCGACAACTTTGCATTTAGCTTCTCATATGTCACAAAATATTTTATAATGCTTTGGATTAGCTAGGTGAAAATCAGTGCTAAATGCAACATGAGAGCACCTGCCAAAACAGAGTTTAACCCTTTACCCTAGTATGAAGGCTTTACAGTAGATTATTTCTTTATTGTGTGACTTAATAGCATCAGCATGAACAGCCATCAGTAAAATTCCATTAACATTGTCATAATACTTATTTTCTGTATTTTCCTGTATGTATTCCTGTTCCCCAATACTCCTATCTGTGCCTGATTAAAAAGGACACTAAAGGAAAATAATGGGGATAATACTAGCAATCTCTTTGTCTGATTAATGCCCTCACTACTCAAGCTCACCTCTTCCCTATTGTATATACTCTGTGTCTGATTTGATTTATTTCATAGATGCTTTACAGGGAAAGAAAGCACAGTTTTTCTGGATGTTATCTGTCTAACATTGTGTCCTCCATTAATATTGTTGCTGGTTTTTACTACTTGGAAGGTATCTTTCTTGCACTTAATCAGCTGTTTGGAAACAACGGGGTCAATTCAAATTGCACTGGCAGACAGGAGGTAGGGATAGGGCGGAATTTGTGTGTCTAAACTCAGGAGATGATTCAAGTCACCTACTGTCCGTATCTAACAGATCCTTGAGAAGCAAAAGTCTCAGACTGATCTGTCAGTGCCTCAAGCTTTTTGCAATTCTTAATTGAGTAAATTCACTCCCTTCCACAGAAGACCCGAGGAGACCTAGTGCATTTGGCGTGTACAGACTGTACACTGACAGGGAAGCATTGAATTCAGACCAATATTCAGTCTAAACTATCCATTCGTTGAAAATAAACATGTAGAAATACCTTTGGGACTTCTTACTGCTAGTTACTGACTCTGCTGACCTGATACTCTTTGCCCTGGCTCAGAGACACAGTGCTATGGCATTATACACACACACACACACACACACACACACACACACAAATCTCTCTCTCTCCCTCTCCCACTCTCTCCTTCCATGACACTATTTAATACACTGCCAAATGATTCTGATTCTCTTTTGGCATTGATAAAAATACCAGACCAATTCTATCTCAAATCTGTAGGCCCTATGCTCAGTCATTCTGTAAACAATCTATATACATATATATGCATACACACAAAGTTATATCATAGAGAAGTCTCTAAATATCAGATCTGCCCCTCCATTTAACATTTTTAGTATTCTTCTATTGGAGAAGGATTCTTGCACATCCCAGTTACAGTTCCTGCGTTTGCTTCTGCTCCACTGCATTTTACTTATCTGACAGATATTTATATTGAATGGATTAAAATTTTAGCTTCCTTTAATTCTGTGTTTTCTTAATTGAAAAATTAATTTCTGGAATTTAAACACATGTTTTGCTGTTTTCTCTGAAGACCTTGGCATAAAGTACTTATTTTTACTTTTTTTTTTTTTTAAATGAATATTTCCAACGTGTTGGCTAATTACCAGAGATAGTTAATTGTTCATCCCTGTTCATTTAATATAAATGAACTTGGCCTGTTTTGATTTACCTGTGGCCTTGTGTCTTAGATTTCTAATCTTTGGCTGCTTAGCATGCATATATATTTATTGCCTTGTTTAACGTCTGTTCTATCTCTCATTAAGTGTTTATATAAATTTTTGTTATTATGCCCTGAATTGTTCTACTGTATAATGAGGTATTTTAACAGGTTGTATTAACAGGACTGGCTTTTTAGTTTTAAGTCTCTGACAAATTCCTCTATTTCTTTTCACTACGATACCCTTTAAACATTATTTTTATCTATTCAAAGTTTTATTACTCATTATTTCTATCACCTTTAGGAGATACACCAGATGTAGGTAATGCTTTTATGGCTGCCGCTCTAAAAAACACAGAAATCTTTCCCTCATCTTTCAGCTCAATCGCCCCTGTAACTCTTATATATAAATCAAATTGTGGTCTAAGACTGTATCAGACTTATACAGCAACTCCTGTCATTCTGAGGGCTGCTGAACTACAACAACCACTTGGTTACAGGTAAACTACAGGAATCACTACAGATTTTCTCTTCCATTGAATCTTATTGCAATATGTCCCAGTTACTTCTGATTTCTTACAAAAAAACTTACAAAAAAACCAAATTGTATTTATGCTTCCTGATGGTGTGCAAAACATCCTCAAAGAGCTGGTAGATAATAGATGAAGGAACTCATGCTATGTTTGGACCACAGGCTAGAGTCCAAGCAGGTATCACAAGTATCTCAAACAATATCCAGATTTTGGCAGCTGCACACAGCCTAGAAATGAATCCATGTATGTATATTTTTAGATGTAGCTTTTAAAACTAGAAGGACAATTTTGATCTCTACTTTTAATGTGCATCATGATGCAAATGAAAGAACCTCAGTTAAGAAATATTACTTTTGTTTTTGCAATAGCATGCCCTTTGGAATGATTCCTAACCTTGACTTAAAAGCCTGAAATTGATGAGAATACATCATAGCGCTATATCAGTTATACAATGATTTATTACCTCCATTATTATGTTAAAAACCTACTTTTTTGTCTAGTTTCAGCATCTAACTATCAAATCTCATTAGGTCTATTTCTGCCAATTTAAAGGACAACCCACCAACAAAAAAACCCACAAAACAACAAACCTGCAGCCTATTTATTTCTAAGCCATCATCCTGAAAGTTCAAATGTCCATGCATAAAGGAAAGAAAGTGTGATTTTTTTATTTATTTTTTTTTCCACCAAAAATGTTCTGGATTGTCTATATATTGAAGGAAAACACTTTGCATAGTACTTAGTCAGATTTCCTTAGCAACCCTACTGCACAGTTACCTTGGATCCAAGACTGGACATTAGGATCATCACTGGAGATATATTTAGGACAAATAAAATATTATAAACTGCATTAAGAAATCAGGATGAGAAACAATACATAAAATGAAACTGATTATTTGTTCACTATAAATAGTCTTCATAAACATTCTTGACATTACTCCCTTGGGGAAACAAAAACAAACACAAAAACAAATGAACAAAACAAACTAACAAATTTTTCAACCAGTTTTCATTGATTTTTAGTATTTGATGTGCAAAGGAATGAGGGATTAAAAATAAATTAGACAGAACTAACATAGCACTTTAAACACAAATACCACAAATTTGCCTTGGGGGCCTTTGGATCTAAGTAATGCTTAATTACATTACACAAGAAATCAATGGAGCCTTCCAAGGTGATAAAGACCAGAGCTATCCATTATTATATTTTTATCCATTTCACTGCAACCACATCCAGATGCATTATCATGTTAGACATATTTCACTTATTAGAACAAAAGCAGTCCATAACAAATGGTTGACAGTTTAGGATTATGACAGGAAGAACAGATGGAGAAAGACTGATAAATGGATTATGACACTGGGGAGATGACAAAGCAACATTAATTACAGTTAGTTTGGCCTGCACAACCTCAGAATGGACACACATACCTAACAATGTGCCAAGGCATTGTCTGCCGGTAGTGCAGTAAGAGACTGGCTAAGAAGTGTTTTGTTTCAGTTTTCAAAGTTTTTTGTTTTTTTAAGTAAAAAATTGGCAATAGCATAGAGATTGCAATAGTTACACTTATTAAGACGGTTCTAGATGTGTTTAAGCAGTTGTTTGCTACATAACTGCTGAATAGTTTGAGATGACACATGTTGACATCTGCCAGTCAGATTCTGAGGGACAAATTCTGCGCTCAATGGTGTTTTTTTATGAAAGTCATAATGGTACAATTTGGAATATTTTTTAACAAGTGGAAACTACAACTACTTAATCTAAGGTTGCATCATAGTTCACATTGGCATTAGCAAAGTTCTATGTTCCATTAAATTATTAAATATTTAGAATTAAATTTGTACCTTTTAAATGTACAAGCACATTGTACATAAATATATATGCACATTTCTAAAGGCACAATCAAGTTATTGTTGTGAAGTTTGCCTTTATCAGATTTTTTGGTGAATAAAAGAAAATATGTTTCAATATTTGAATAAAGTATTTGTCAATAAAGACAATTGTTTTTCTCAGTGATGCATGTAAAAAAGATGTGACTATTTTTGCTGACATAAATTTATATCACTTGTATTTGGCCTTTTTTATAATGATAGATTTTGAAAACCCAGAAGCATTTCATGAAGAGATGTATGTCCTATTTACCTAACTTAATTGTGTAGCTGAAAAATCCAGGTTTGGGAGCTGGACTGTGAGCACAGCGCTGAATGTTAAGAAGTCTGCTTTGGGGCCATTCCTGTTTCTACAAGCCTGCATTACCCCTTCTTTCCTATCCATGAACATCTTTTTGTTATTGCCAAACAATCTTCTTCTTTTCACACTGCATATCTGCAGGGATGCAAAACTCTCTTTATCCAGAAGGTCCCTGAAAATACAAAAGTAAGGCTACTACTCTGAGACTAGCACAGATGATTAACACTAAGGCTGACTTACCCAGTAGAAACCAGTAGCATCTACGTTTGTCACAAAATCATAGAATCATAGAATTGCCTAGGTTGGAAGGAACCTTTCAGACCACCTAGTCCAACCATCAACCTGACTCTGAGATTGTTAGGCTATGTTAAGAACACTGTTAATGGCATACTCATGTTTACTTCAGCCTTAGGAAGACTGGTGCTTACACTCCTATATTATGACAATTGCTTTCCTGCCAAGAACATTTACATAGAGTATAGTTCAAGAACCTGAAAACTAAGAAAAAGATGCAATACAAAAAACATTGTTATACTTTAACATATGAAAACTGTTCATAAAGGAGAGACTATTTCCTGGTTGAAGACAACCACACAGTAAAGCAGGAAATAGATGTGTACAGATGTCAGAAAAATCCAAGATGTAAGCATTCAGATACTCTATCATAACAGGTATATTCCTCACCAGAGGTTTGACATTTTATGAATTTCTACTTCATTAGTCAAGGGACCAAGTGCATAGATTTTTAAGGAATGTAAGAAAATACTATATACAGAATATTTCTACAGGGTTGACTTTTGTCTTTCTTCAAAATCTAGCATTCACGTCTATCTATGAATAAACAAACTCAAGAAATTACATCACCCTAGAATTTCAAATGTAAAAATAAGCTGTATAAAGCAAAAGAAGTTAAACAAAGGCAAAACTATAGACTGTTATGAGTAGCAACAGAGAATTTTACTTAACATGCATGTCTTCCTTAAAACCTATGTGAGAGAAAACAACAGGAAATCACTTTCTGGTAATAAAATATCGTTGCCTGTCAAGGAAAGGAAAAAAAAAAAAAAGACTTTCATAAGAACTATAAGAGTCCTTGTCCTGAGGCTCTGCATGAGTAAAAAAAGTCTTCTAAAGTCAAACAATGAAATACCCAGGGCAATAATAAAAGAAATGGGTCATTTTCAGTAGACTGCATTTGCTCCCAGTTATTTTTTTCTTGTCCAGTACCTAGGGTCAACCCAGATGCAAAGTAAGTAGATGTTAATAGACACCCCAGGTAGCATCAATCCAGACACTACTACTGAAGGTGATAGAGTTTCAATGACTTATAGAAGTGGGGTATTTTTCTCAGAAAGCAATAAAACTGGAATCTAAATAGCTGTGTAAGTCACTTCTGAATAAATTCATAATTTTAGCTAAAGATCTAGAACTGCAAGGTGACTCAATAGTTTTATGATGATATTTAATGGGATACAATCCATTTACTGCAACTAAAAGACAAATATAAAGCTAAAATCTTTTCCGAGATGTGCATATATAACTACTTTGTTTCAAAGAAATTTAAAGCATAAATATTTATGCAAGTTTGTGCCTTAATACTTTAACTTGATGTCATGGTTTCAGAGGGGATAGATTTGGCTTTCTTACTGGCAGCTGGTATGGTGCTATGTTTTGGATTTGGGATGAAAATAGTGTTGGTAAAACACTGATGCTTTTGGTTGTTGCTAAGCAGTCAAGGCCTTTTCTGCTCCTCATGCAGCCCCACCAGTGAGTAGGCTGGGAGTGCCAAAAAAGCTGGGGGGAGACACAACCAGGACAGCTGACCCCAACTGACCAAAGGATCTTCCATACCGTATGATGTCATGCTTAGCATACAAAGCTGAGGGAAGAAGGAGGAAGGGGGACATGTTTGGATTTGAGGCATTTGCCCAAGTAACTATTATGCATGATGGAGCCCTGCTTTCCTGGAGATGGCTGAACACCTGCCTGCTGCTGAGAAATAGTGAATGAATTCCTCATTTTCCTTTGCTTGTGTGCGCAGCTTTTGCTTTATCCATTGAACTCTATTTACCTCAACCCACGAGTTTTCTCAGTTTTACTCTTCTGATTCTCTCCCCCATCCCACTGAGGGGGGAGTGAGTGAGCTGCTGCATGGTCCTGGTTGCCAGTTAGTGTTAAACCATGACACTTGATCCTACTGCACATTTCCTTGAAAACAGTATTAGAATTGGCCAAGGTTAATTACCAATTATATCAAAGTTGTTGAACAGCACCTTTAGTATGTATGAATTGAAATTAACTCGTTTGGACTGAGCAAAATATATCGAGCCTTCTGAATTATTTTAATAGTTTCCTTTACTTACTATGTGATAAAACAAGACAAAATATCCAGTATCTTCCAATAAGTTTTCAAACATCAAGATCAATAAAACACCTCTTTTATTCTCATGCTATTTCCTGTTCTTTTGGGATTTTCATATAAAAATTGAAGAACTTTGACTTTCCAGTCACCATTTTATTAGAAAAAAGGAAAACAGAACCAATTCCTCACATTCTCTGATTTCCTATAAAGTAAAAATCAACTGGAGTTCATGTTTTAAGAAGAAGCAGGACAGAATATTGATCCACTCTACAGGAAACAGAGTAGAGAAGGGATTGATGCCATAACAGAGCAGTGAGGATCACTTCACAGATAAGGCCCAACAAAAATATTTGGGTTTTTTATCTCGTTTCAAATCTTACCGTCCTGTTCTCCACTTCACTAGGTTATAACAGTTTTACATTGGCAAAGGCAAGTATCAGACCCTTGACTGCACACTTATGAATAATTTTAACTCCTAGATCCCCTAGATGAGATTTTTGAATTAATCAATAAAAATGTAAAAGCTTGACACAAGTAAGCTAGACAGAGAATGAAAGGGCTGTTTAACACAGCATTGTCTTTTAGTACAGGATATAATTAAGACAATAAAGGATTTGAGGATTTTGTGTTCCAGCATATGTTATTCAGTTCTGGAGAGCAATAAAATAATAAATGTTTTGACAAACTCATGGGTACCCAGGGAAGTGCACTGGAAAGGCACTGCACAGCAATCCTTGTAAAATGTTTTGAGCACTTTGGAAGTTCTAATTAAGATTTTGTTTGCTTAATAATCAGAAGACTTGTGAACATGCAGTAGGTGTTTTCAATATTATTTCACAAGGACTCATATGAAACTATTTACTTCCGACTTGAATCATAACTTCTTAAACAGCATGAATATTTTGTAAGCTGGTGTAAGCCTGTTCCAGTGCTTGGTCACCCTCACAGTGAAAAAGCGTTTTTTTGTCTTCAGATGGAATTTCATGTTTTTTCTAGTTTGTCACCATTGTCTCATGTCCTGTCATTGTGCACCACTGAAAAGAGCCTGGCTGCACCTTCTTTACACCTTCCCTTCAGGTAATTGTGCACACAGATAAGAGCCCTATGAGCTTTCTCTTCTTCTTGCTGAACACCATTCTGATCATTTCATATGGCAGATGCTTCAATACCTTGATCATTCTCTTGACCTTTTACTGTACTCTTTCTTGTACTAGGGAGTCCAGCACTGGATACAGTATTCTTGATATAGAATCTATAATTTAGTCAAGCCGTTTAAAAATTATTTAAATAAATAAATAAATAAAATCCCACACTCTACCTTAGCATTCTACATAGAAGCATTCTACATCCTCAGATTTAAATGTTTCCCAGGAACATCATACATGCCTAGCTCTATTTCCTGTCAAATTCCAGGACTTCAGCTATATTTTTTCAAGTTTAGTTAAATGGTGCTGGAATTCCTTCATCTTTTCAGAACGGAACTGAATGCACTGGAATATCTTAAGTGTCAAGAAGATACAAGATTTTCCGCTAAATCATTCATAAAATGGAAACATTACACCCAGTTGAAATTCTTTGTCTGTACATTGTTTTGGTTTATCATTTGGTTGGTCATGTTTGAACTATACACTTACTTAGATATAGCTCTCTTAAAAGATAGTACCCTTTTCACCAAATCCTGTCTCACTGACATCAAAGTAGACAAGCAAAAATCCTTGTTGTTCTCAAAGTACAAGGTCTGTAGGTGACACTGAAAGCTAGAAAGAGTAAAGGTGGGAGGGTGCAGTAAAAACTTGAGAAAATAGATTACATTGTGCATACATCACTTCACATGTGCTAAAAGTCCTGGTCTTCTGTCTGGGGAGGTACTTAAAAATCTGAATTATAGTAACCATATTAGATATGTGAACTACTATACTTAATGAATTTGCATCAGGGGTGGGCAAGGATCATATCCTAATAAGCTGAATATTTACAATAAATGCAAGGATGCAAATTCTGAGGAAACCTGTGGAAAAGCATGTTTCCTCTTGTATGAGTGCTCTGAAATAAAATGTGGATCTAAATTCCAATACTGTGAAATCCTAGTCTCAGTCATATCACAAAGGTTTTCCAATATCTTTCCCCCAATCAGCTTAATACCATTAAAACTTCAAATCATCTTGACTTCAGGTAGTATCAAGTGAATCAACTGCAGCATTTATCATCTTCATTTGTAGTTCCTAGGTTTAGGTAGTAGTTTAAATCTTTTTGATGCAGATATAGATAGACGTAGACATTTCCTATACAACTAGGAAAATAAAAGAGGGCATGCATGACAAGTTTCGGCCATTCCTAATTTGAAACATCAAAGTGATAAACCCCTTTTAACCAACGTTTGCAGAGGAAAGGTGTAACAACCTGTCAGCTACAGCAGTCTTTGTAGGTACCAGTCAGTGTTTCCAATCACTGTAAAATGCTGCCATCTACTGGAAAATATTTAATTAAATATTAAAACCAACTTTGTGACTGTCCAGCAAAAATGGGAATCCTGTTACTGTCGATGAAAAAAAAAAGTCCTTTGATATTTCAAGATGCCTTTTTTTGGTCCTTGAGATTAATGATTAAACGATTTGCATAGGAAGAGAGATTTCTGATTGTAGAGTAGTAAAAGATAAAGAACTAAAAGAAAAATTTACATTAATTTTTATCAGAGAGCATAATTTAAAATTAAATATATGACAACTTCATTAGGAAATTAATTAATGCCAGTTAAATTCTATCTTTCTTCAGACTGAATGACATATATCCATCTTTTTATAAAGGCAACTAAATCACTGTGATTTACCATCTACTATTTAGATAGTCAGAGTTAGTATTTTGCTGTCAGTTAGATAGTAAAAGTCAGGATCTTGCAGAAGTCATTCAAAATGAGATTTTAACAAAGTTGGAAATCATTAAGTGGAGAATATGTGCACTTTTTAAAGATTACTTAATTGGCATAGATACAGCACTAAATTGGTCCACCTTTGTTTCCTTCTTGTGAAGGAAAAGGAGGCAGTGTGGTGGAGATACTCCGTGCCAGCTCATCAGAAGTAAGTACAGTGGCAATGGAGCCACACCATCCGCTTCGTCCCTTTTATAAATGTATCATTTCAGTGAGTTCTTGGACCTATTAAGGAATGATGCTTGGTTCTTTCATGGTGTGTCAACAGGGTAAAGCAACCATATTTTATTCTATGCCACTACAGTCCTTGCATTGCTCTGAGCATAAACAGTCCCTAGACATGTATATGCACATACAAATATAAACGTAAAAGACAAGAACATTGTGGATCAGAATCCATATAGTTGTTTATAGCCACCTGCTTTAAAATTGCAGTTGTCAGGAATATCTAACATTTTCTCTTCCTAAAGCAACTGGACACTTAATCCTACACATACTTAAAAAAGAAGTTTAGAAATCTAACATGCACAAATTTATTAATGTCTAGTGTGTATTATTAATGGATTCAGAAAGGGTTCTGTGTTAGATGCTCATTAGCCTGTAAGATGCCATGTTTAACTACTTAATGCAGTGTCAATTAGTTGCATATTAAATGCCAACCATTTAGCAATTAAGTAAGACTTACCGAAGTGTTACAGACCATAAATTTAAGAAAAGGAAAACTGAATTTTGGAACTAAACCAACTGCGTGTCCAATCCACTCACTCAAGCAAAGCATATCTAGGAATAACTAATGATGGTTTTAGAGAAGAGGTAAAACACCCTGGGAAAATCCTCAGTTCTGGTTTTCTAAATTTCTATTTTACCATTATGATAGTGAAAACTGTTCTTGCTTTGTGTCTCAGACTCCTTACATATTGTTTAGGTTGGGATCTGACCATTTGCTTCATTAAGTGAACCTGTAATTCCATATTATGTTTAGCTGATGTAATAAGTAGCTGAATTGATTTTATTAATTGCTTTGAGGAAAATTGCTTTTCACGCTTAAGCAAAAGACATATCAATAATTGATTTCCTGCCTTTGAAAAACATACTGACTGTTCCCATGGCTAATGAAACAAGCTTAAATATTTACTTTGAAAAGGTGCAAAAATACAACAATAAAACCACTTATGCAAAGGTTCTGTCAGATAGTTATTTAATGGGAGCATGTTCACTCAAGAAATTTTTTGTTAGCTGTGTTATCAATGTTACTAATGGTATTTTTAAAAATTTATTCATCTTAATAAAGAACTAGAAAGGAGGAATTTACATGCAGATGACAGAAAATAAAATCTATTTTGTGGGGAAAAAAAAAACAACAAAAAAAAAACCCCAAAAATTATCCAAAGGCAGAACATCTAAGTTTTTAAAAATATGATGAAAATAAAAATTTATATATATGATTAATTTTAAGCAGTCAGTCCCTTATGCATATAAGAGGAAGGTGTTTGGGAGGAGTCAGCCTTCTGCTGCTTTTAAAGCAAGATTGGAAGTAGTCAAAAGTGTTAAAAGAGCCAGTTTATTCCAATTACAAGCAGTCCATGTTTTAGAATAAATTATTGACCTACATGCAAATTAGAACTGGTTGAAAATATCACATAATTTAGTCCATAAAAGAAAACATTAATACAAAACATTGACTACAAGGTCAGAAGAAAACAAAAAGAGTCTTTTAATAAGTGCTGAATTTTGCGCACTGAAGGACATACAGAGACCCGAATAGAGATATCTGTACAATTTATACATAAAAGTAACTTATTTTGCACCTAGAAATGCAAAAGAAAATGTGAGAAAGGGATAACATTAACTATACTCAGGCTGCAGACTTGAACCTCCTTTGTGTTTTTCCAATTCTCTCAATATCTGGTCATAGAAATTTATTCTGAAGAAATATTGGACCATTAAATGGAAGAATGACCAGAAATAAGTGAACAGGAAACACAGAGGCAAGAGAGAAAGCTGCTGTGGAAGAAGAAAGTTTGCAAAAAAAAAAACACTTTAAAAATTGCACGTATGTGAGGAACTGGCTGGAAACCACAGGGAAACAAACCTGTCGGTCTCTTAGCTTTCCTGCTGAGATGGAGTGTGCTGACATAACTGCCTTAATATTTAAAGCTCTCATCTCTTCTGGCTATTGATTTGGAGAATAACTCATGCAACACAGATATACACTGTAGAAGCCTGCTGAAGAAGTCTGCATACCATGTGGAAAGTGTGGCTCGCTTGTTGCTAACACTAACTGACACTGCTGACTGGGAGAGACTGATAAGATTTGCTAGAGGGAAAGAAGAGTTATTATACCAAAATAATAGGATTCTGTTGTTGCCTCACTTGAGTCCTCTTACCCAGTCTTGACAGAAGTAGCTTAGCACAGTTTTTAAACAGTTTAGAGGAGAAAATAGGGAAGTGGATGTGCTTTTTCTTACAAAAGGGAGATACGCTTCATGTACTGGGCACTTCTGAACTGGTTGTAATGAATTCAACTGGACTCAGATGCTGCTCCTTCTGCATTATGTTAGAGAGTTATCGAGCTTTTTCATCCTAATCAACATAGGTTAACTCAGGCCAAGGAAATAAATCCTAGGTTTGCTCCAGTGCTTCTGTGTCTGATCTTTACAGCAGTAAATCAAAATCTGTTTTTCACACAGAAAAAAAAAAAATACCTTGAAACACTACATAGATTATCAAAAGTGGCTCATTGATAGATACATGAATCAGATCATTCTATTTAACAAATAGATCATAATAAATTTGGATGTGGAAGGATGATCTTCTAGGACAATTTACAGACATACTTTCTGAATCCCTCTTTGTGGAAAGACTTAAGATGCAGAAAACAAAACCAAACCCAAAAAACCCCATGATGTCTGCTGTTCTCTGCTGATCTAAAGATGGGCTTTACAAAAATCACATCCCATATCTGGCTTAACTGCCACACTTTACCCAGACAAAGTGCTAGTCAGTGACTCCACACTCACCTGTTCTCTGGTTATTTGGGAAGAATCTAACATGATTTGGCTTTTTCTGAGCATTGCCTCTCCTTCCCTCCCCTGTGCAATTCCTGCTGACGCTCTCTAGAAACCTAGTAAAGTTAGCAGATATGGATACTTTCATAAGCTGAATCCAAACCACTCAGACTGGTCATATTCCTGAGTGATAACAGATTTAACTGATTCATTTACTGTATGTCTGAAAATTATTTCTGAGTTCTTCTGCAAAAGTCCTATGGAGCTCACAAGGAAAATGATAATAATTTAAAATTTCATTAAAAATGAACAGTAGCTTTAAAATTTTCATATTCAAACCTTCCTTAAAAAAGTAACCTTCCTCAGAAAACTAAAAAAGAAAATCATAAAAGTCCACAGAAAACAAACTGTGAAGCATAACCACTGTGTCCCAGAGAGAACACGATGTGACAGGTGAACATTTTAAATGCAATTACAAAGCTAGCAGATGAATTAAAGAAACATGGCCAAAATATTTGAGTAATAATTATGGCATATTTTACTAAGATGATTGTAATACTAAGAAGATTAGGCTAACTTTCTTTACAGAGTGAAAAAATTCACAAATCAGCATTTACAGTCCTCCAACAATTGGATTGATTTGAATGGATTTTCTCTGTGAATACTGCAGTGAAATGTGTTAGATATGTTTACATTTCCATTAATTATATGCAGAATAACAATACCCTAAATGTTAACTAAATTAAAATATTATCTTAAATTGTGGCCTTTTGTAAATGCCTCCAAGACATAAAAAGATGAGAAATATTTACAGGCAACAACAAAATGATGTGAAAAAATTACACTGGAAGATCTTGAGGAAAAGAAAAAATAAACAGAAATAAATATGTCATTTTACATATTTCTGTTTTAACTTCTTAGTTATTATGAACTGCCTACAAAAAATAGTCACAATTAATAACCTAAGAGTTATCAGAGATTTCAAATTAATCATGGGATTACGAAGCAGTCTGACAAAACTGACAAATCCTCTTCCATATTATTTACTGATAGTTCTGGCAACTTTTTTGTGTCAGTAGAATCAAACACACAAAGTAAAAAAAAACAAAAAAAAACCAAAAAAACCCATAGAGACTGAGATTATTAGAGATTAAAATAATAAAATAAATATAATCCAGTTAAAATGTTTTATCTGATGTGACAATTTACTGTATGTCTTGTCTTCATTGGAACTGAAATCACACAGTTGCAATCCTGATTTTAATAAACTAATGAAAGTGTGGAATTCCAGAGAAAAATAATAGCCTGAAACGAAGCAGCAATGGTTAAAAAAAAAGACATGTCTTAAAAATGTTTTCTTATTTAAGTATTACATGTTAGAAGGGATAATGGAATTCATAGAGATAGTCCTGAAAAAACATCTTAAAGTTGAATTTAAAGCCCTTGGGAACATTTATTTGAATAACATTTACTAACAGAAAGGGAAGTGCTTAAATGTCTACTGTTTGTATGAGGCCAGAGTGAAAAATACCGCAAGAAATGTTCACAGTTCATCTTCAAGGTTCATTTTCAAAGCTCATGTTGAAGATCATTTGGGCTGCCTGCGGTCCACGGCAAATTACTTTTGAACAATATTCCTCATTTTTGATATGCCAGTTAATTGATGAAGCAAGTTTCACTACCACTAACTCTTCTTGACAAATAGTTGTTTTAAATCAAGCCAAGCCATTACTGCTTGACTTGAACAGGCTGTGAAACATTTTTTACTCTCATGACACAGCTGAGAGTTCATTTTAGAAGCCAAAAAGAAACAAGGGTGAATTTGTGAATTTTAATACTCTTTATTCAGAACCTGTTCTATTGTTTTCACATACATTAACATATTTATCCTCTCAACAAAACTTAACAAGCAAACTTGTCTTAATATATTTTTTAAACACTTTTCTGAATCTTGCAAATGTATTGCCTGTGGAAGGATGTCTTACAGATGCATGAACATAGCTAAACTCTGCTGGACTTCAAGCTACAAGACCCATGAAGCCAGAAGAGCCTCCATAAGCTATCTTGTCACATCATGCAATAACCCTTTGGGGAACAGATTATTCCCTTCTTTGCAGTGGCAGCTATATACATGATTGAAGATCCTTTCTCTTTTGCATTAATGTCGCTATGCCTTGCTTTCACTCTTTAAATGGCCCTACATTAAATCCACTATATGCTTCCTTGTGCGGAAAAAAATAAAATGCAATAAGTTTCAAATCATTTGTATGAAATCGTCAGCAGTGAAATCAGTTAGGCTTCCAGACACATGTCCATATGGACCACAGCATAGAGATTTTAATCAAACAAGGTTTTCCTTCTTACTACTTTAATTTATCAGGACAAACAGTGGTTTTATCTTGCTATAAACAAGAAATTAGCTTATATTTGACCAAGCCAATTGATATTCCAATTTCAAAATAAAGAGCTTCTTGTCACTCAGAAATAAAATTCTGATGGGTCTTCCTTGCCATTTTTATTAGCACACTTATTTTTAAGTTTTTACTCCATGAAATAGCTGACAGCTTTGATTATGGGTGAGGTGAAACCTAGTGTTCCAGTAAGAGAGAGAGAAAAAGTAATTGCTTAAACTGTGGGATATATTTGTGTGCAATAGTTAACTGTTCACTGTAAGTTCATTTTCCTTGAAGAACAAAAGAAACATAGCTAAGCAAAGGATTTGATACATTAATGGGCTTAACAAGCCAAATAGGACATTATTTTTTAAACTACAAATTGCCATGCAGGAAGACGTGCCTCCAAGGTAGCTGATAAAACAAATACAATAAGGAGGTTATTTTGTGTAAAATACCAGGACACCAGTTATAAGTTAAAAAAAATAAAGTTATAGTGTTGGTTGGAAATAAGGTAGCGAGTTCAGTTGCTGAAGTTACAGTAAAATCAAATGCAAGCATTCTTTTCTCACAGTACTTTTTTGAACTACTACCAAGAATTCCTGGAACTTCAAGGAATAACAGATTTTTTTTGATATGTTGAGTTTACTTAGATACTTCCTATCATCTGTTGACTCCCAGGTACAAGAATTGAAAGAACTTGAGCACAGCAGGCACAATGTGCAGGAGGGACAATGGCAAACAAGTTCAACATGTGATGATCATTCACACCAAGTTCCCGGGGAGTGTTCAGAGCTGCATCATTTCCAGAAGATCGATTAACTGTGGGAAATGATAAACTGCCTGAGAAAGTGCATGCTGTGGAGGCAAGATTTTCAAAGATACATTTCTGACACCAAAGAGACTACCGTGCCAAAGCAGTGTATTGCAGATCCAAAGAAAGCAAACAGTTCTGTTTGGAGATCATATACACACAGTTTTGTTCTTGACAAAACTTAAAGGGAGCAAGCTATGGCCAGACAATCAATTTCTGTTTTTTTTGCCCTTCTAACTTTTATTTTTTGATCATAACCTCATTTCTATTCCAAAGAAGCATTAGTTATGTCATTTAGGCAAAGAGTCTGAATATTTCTGAATCCAGATAAGTTTGCGAAGTAATGCTGATTAGATGACAGAGAGGAAAAGGAAAAGGATTTTACCTTTCAGTTGTATAACCTTCACCTTTCTTTGTAATCCAGGAGTAATAACAGCCTCTCAGTTTCTGTTTAAAATACCTGGTAGACTTTCAGAATTTATATACATATAATTTGTTTATTTCTATTGAAACATTTCTTAGTTAATTTAACTCACAGAAAAGTTTATTTTAAGGAATAATGGGTTATCAAATAAATAAATAATTATTTATAAATAATAAAATTAAATGTAAAAAATATATAAATAATAATTACTTAATAAATAATGCATTGCGAAGTCTCATTTAATACCTCATTTAAGCTTGTATTTCACCCAATCATAATAATCCCATCAGTCTAACAAATATATTGATGGAAATACTGACATTTTCTAGCACTATTACAGTTTTAATATCTCTTAAGATTATGTTTCTCATAAAATAAGAAATGCAGAGTTTGACAGAGTCACAGGCAATACTTCTCTTCTGCTCAAGCAGGGTCAATTAAACCTAAATCACCTACAGAATGTTTTTATTTACAAACATGATTTCTCACTCTCTTTGTCCTATCTCGTTATACACTAACATCACCCAGTTCTGGTAATCTTTTGTCATACATTATGCTTTTAACTGCTTTATTCTCATTGTCCTGTATTTTCCCTAAAAAAAAGACTAGAATCAAGACATTTGTTAAATGATGTGGCTTTCACAGCCAAACTCCAAGCTGAGTTTTTCATCTACTCTGTTTATCAGAATATGGATAGATATTCATTGAGGATCCCAGGTGATTCTAGCAAATTTTAATTCCTCTTACTATTCAATGCCTTTTTTGTTGTTGTTGTTTTAATACTTCCTGGATGCAAAACCTCTGATGCTTACCATGTTATGCTATTCTGTGTACATAGTAAGAGAAACATTTCAAACTGAATAACACAGGAAAATGGTGAGAATTAAAAGGGAGACAAATCACTTTATTGACAGAGGCCGTAAATGAATTTGAGTTCTTTAACACCTGGTGTCTGAATTTGCTGCCTCTTAATTTTGTTTCTCAGTTCCAAGATATATTAAAGCCTCTGAAATAGAACCAGATTTATTCAAATAAATAGAAAATAAATAACATACAAGTAAAAAAAATTGTAAAATAATAAAAAAAATTCTGTTACAAAATCAGTTTAAACAGGTTGCAGACTATTTATTTTTATCGTTTCTTTGATTAAATCGTCATTGCAGTTATAGACAGCTGCCGAACAGCTCCCCTATTGTGCAATAGTGTCTATCATTTACAACGTGACCAGCCTCCAGAAGTGTGTTGCATCAGAAACTCATATTATTTTCAAAATAAAGTCATATTTTGAAGATTGCTAAATACCATTATCTGGAAACTATAGAGTGAAAAAAAAAAATTTTGACTGAATACACTTTTCACAGTTTATATTGCAGAATTTATTACAACAGTTATACACAGAAGCAATTAAACTCTGTGTTTCTGAGTAGGGATTTTCTCTCCTAATTTATGCAGGAAACGTTCTTTCAAACACAGATTTGCTCTTTCTTTTAACCAATTTAGCTTGAGTTATTACTTTAGGTAAATTATTTTATAAACATGAGGCTAAACCTTGTTTGGAAAGTTAATAGTTTTCTCAGAACTAGGTAATGACTATTAAGGAATTTCAATTAAGAATGCCGGCATTAAAAATAAATAAATAAATAAATGAAATACTTTCCCAGCTTTTATGAGCTCTAAGATTAACCATTTTTAACATTTTTGACTGGAAACTGATTAAATGTTAGCAATTCCCTAGAAGCACCTCAGATCCAGTTAAGTAAGTATTCAATCATAAATTGTGGAAAAACTCATTACTTTCTAAAAAAAATAAAATTTTATTTTTTAATTTTTTAAAAAATAAATGTTCCATGTGACTAGCTAATTCATTTGAAAGCAAACTGAAGCAAAAGCAGGATAACCAAAAAAATCCTAGTAATATTACAAACCGATCTTTGTATTCATACCATTGCTCAGAAGCAGGGTAAATAGTGCACATATTCACTTGTCTCACATTATCTCTGTACGGTTTCTTTGTTAAGTAATCATTTTAAAGGGAAGAAAAAATTAAGCTAGAGTTCATCTCGGGCACCACACAGTGACACTAACCTGTTACTCCATTACCTCCTCCCATCATTTACCAGTGTTTAGTTTCAAGACAGCTGCAATCTCATTTGGACACAGGTTTCCAGTAACCACATTTCTGTAAAGTTCTAATTTGCCTGTCTGATTAGGTTTTAATCTAAATGATGGGTTTTTTTAGTAAATGCAAAATAGCAGGTTTTAGCCTGACGATTTTCATCATTTATGGTGAGTATTGTACAAAGGGCTGACTATATTAAATAGAGATTGACTGAAAATAGGAATATTATGGCGGAAAGATATACAACAACATATACAAATTTAATTCTTATGAAATTCAGTTCAATTAAATACCTAAGCCGCTGTGATTACTGATGGAGAGTTTAGACCTATGAAAAAGAAACACAGTAGAGCATTATCCAGGATAAAATGTTACATTTAAGCCTTAAGAGATCAGGCAGTTTCTTCAAGTGAGAGAGGAAAAAGAAAAGAAGTAGTACAGTTTAATCGCCATTCCTATGACTTTAGTCTGTATTAAAATATGGAGCAGAATATATGTTTGTAGGACAGATCCTTACCTAGCATTAGCACATTAAACTACTAGGACTGCAAAGGAGCTCCAGCATCTGGTTGTTTAAGCTGCTTTCCTGCTTAGAAAACGGAAAAAATCAAAAGCAACAATCTTTTGTTGGGAACCATGCACCTGAGAACCATGCATCTAGGAAACACAGCTATGAATAAAATTGTATGATAGCATGAATATATTGTACAGTTGTACTGTATATTTTGACACTTTTTGTCTATTACTGACCTATTTTCCTCATGAATTTCCTTATTTACACCTTTTTCATGTCATGTCTTGTACCAATTTCTTTTTTTTTAATCTTTTTTCTCTTGTCACCTTTACAATATTATATATATGGGTCCCCTGAAAACCGTTTTAGAAAAGAATCCAAAAGTCAATTCTGACCAAAATGAGAGATCAGCTATGTTATAAGTTGCATTTTGACATGTTAAAACCCTCTTTCCAGAAATAATTTGGAACAATTTATCATAAAGTTTATATACAACAACAAATAAGAGAAATGATGCTATCAATTGTTTAGTAAAATGAACAAGTAAACACAGTATCTTAGTATGGAAAATGGAGAATTCAGGACCAACTAAAAGGGTGCTACTTATACAGCCTTAGAAAATTTCCAGAGTGCAGTTGCTTTAGAAATATTCTAGTGTGCTTTGTTGTGCTTAATTTCTTTGGGTGTATCAACATTGGGAAACAATTCAAAGCAGAGGTAGGAATCACAGAATCATACCATAGAATGGTTAGAGTGGGAAGGGACCTTAAAGATCATCTAGTTCCAACCCACCTGCTGTGGGCAGGGACACCTCCCACTGGACCAGGTTGCTCAAAGCCTCATCCAGCCTGGTTTTGAACACTTCCAGGGATGGGGCATCCACAATTTCTCTGGGCAACGTGGTCCAGTGCCTCCCCAGCCTCACAGTAAAGAATTTCTTCCTCATGTCTAATCTAAATCTACACTCTTTCAGTTTAAAACTATTACCCCTCGTCCTATCACTTCACTCCCTGATCAAAAGTCCCTCCCCATCTTTCCTGTAGGCCCCCTTTAGGTACTGGAAGGCTGCATTAAGGTCTCCTCTGAGCCTTCTCCAGGCCGAACAACCCCAACTCTCTCAGCCTGTCTTCATAGGAAAGGTGTTCCAGCCCTCTGATCATTTCTGTGGCCCTCCTCTGGACTCGCTCCAACAGGTCCAATTTAGTATTTGAACAGGAAAAAATAAGTATTTGAAATAGACAATAGCTTATAGACAGACAATACAAATGACTGATTTACTTAACATAGCAAAGAAGAACTTATGAGGTGGCTTGATAACAGTTTATGAGGAAGTGAAATGCATGTACACATCTCTTTAAGTCATAAGCACACAATAAATACCAGTAGTATAGAAAGGCATTCAGTCTGGAATTAAGGCGGATGTTTTAACAGCAGGATCTTCACTGTAGAAACTGTCAAAATACAGTAACATACACATTACTGGCAATTTAAAATCAAGAATGAAGACGTATTATAAAGAATTGTATTATATTTAAACCAATAATAACAGATGCTCTGACACCTCGTTACCTATATTAGAAGAGAGCTTGGGTAAGACCATCATGACAACTCCCTCTGCCTTGTCAGTATTTTCAAAGGTGGAAAACGATGTATGGAAATGAAAATGGAAGATGCCCAAATGATGTATAGGAATGTAAGTCATCAATATTTTTTTTGCATATCAAACTAATTGTTTAAAAAACATACGAATTGATAAAATTGCATTATCGTAATAGAAAGCAAATAGTAAACACCCTTTTCATAACTCTTTTTCTTAAAACTCAGCAAGGTTCATGCCAGGCAAGGTCAGTATAAGCCAATTATGTAGTGCTGCAATGCCCCAGAATAAGCAGTAGGACAAAAAGGTAGTAAAGAGTCTGGAGTATTTTAATTCCACATAGAACAACAATCTTTGTGTTATTTTAATTCTGCATTCAAAAATGAATCTAACTTTCTAAATGTTCTGAAAAAGAAAATATTTTGGAAAAATATATAGTTATAAGTTGATACTTTACATTTCCAAAAAAATTCTACATACCTGCTTCATAATTAGATAATATGGCATATTTTTATATATATACTATTAGATATCCATTTAAATATGAGTTATATATATTTAAATGAAGTATATATTGCTAACATACATTTTGGGAACTATACATTATAACAGAATAATTGCATCATTTATCTTACAGAAAATTTTATCAGAATTTTTGATGCAACTACAGGTTTTACTTGAACCTCTTAGACTTTTAAAGAGCTTTTTCAAGGAACTTTTTTCTCCCAATCTTGTGGAAAATTGAGCTAGAGAGGTCCTTTAATGGCAACCCTTTCCTACTTTGCCAACTGAGAAGTCATTTTGCAGGGCCACACTTTTTAGGTGTCTGGCTTTGATCCTGATCAGTGTGGTCCAGAATCCAGTTCCCATTTGTTGCTGAGTCCAGTCTGGAACTTCCCTAGTGCCTGCCAGTGACATCTTCCTGGGAACTTGATCTGGTTTTGCATATATTTATATATATTATATCTATTTCATTATTTCCTTTATTATTTTATTATTAATATTTTATTAAAGTAGTTTAGTTTTTTCTGAACTCATAGACCTCTTTATCTCTCTTCTTCCTCTCCTTGGAGCAAGAGGTGGGGGAGAGCATCTGTTGTCTTGTCATTGCCCAATCCGGCCTAAACCATGACAACTGTGCTGCCCTTTTCTCATGGAAAACTTAAGTAGGAACCATTAGGCATGCCACTCATGTTAATTCCATCATTTCCTGAACTCCTGCCTACAGATAATGGCAGAGCTGACTAATAGACAGGACTGACTTTTTACACACTTACCATGTGGGAGAATAAATCAGCAAGTCCTCTTTTCAAACATAAAGCAAAATCGATTTGTTATTACTTTGGCTATTTGTTTTTACTTGGCTATTTCTAAATTTACTACAGATTAAATTTATATCTTATATGACATTACTGTAAGTTTCATATATATAAAAAGTAGTTTTAAGTAAGCTTTAGCCAAATTTAGTGACTGAAATGAATATAGACTGAAATAGAAATATAATCATTGGTTGTACCCTCCAGTTCCTAGATAGGCAGCACTCCCACTGAATTGGAGTGAGGAACCTTTACTTATATTATTTAAAGAGATTTTTTTAAAATACACTATCCCCTCCTTCCAATTCCTATTATTTTTTTAATGGAATGCTGATAAGAAATTTACTTTAGAAATGAGATTTTTAAGGCTTACTAACATTAGTAGGAATAGTTCTTTCATGTATTCAACCTGAAAACAATCTTTGATTATAGATATTAAAAGGTTGTGTCATAGGTATTACAGTATGATTTTTTTAAAGAATTAATTGCTTTGACCATTGAAATATTTAGTATCCATACTCTACTGCTAATTGTGCTTATACTTTATGTTCTCATGCCTTTTATCCATCTGTCTTTGAAAGAAGTGAATTCCGTGTTTGCAGGGTGCCTAATTTCATCAATGCAAGAAAGGTTTTCTGCTGATTAACTCTCCACCAGATTGTATCAAAGCCTACCTGACCCTTATAGTTAGGTACGTATCTTGATTTTAAACAAATTAGTTTTACTTTGCTGAATTAATTCATTCTTTTAATATGAACAAGACCATCTCTTTCCACATAAATTACTAAAAAACACAGAACTGGATCTGTCGGAGTTGTTAAGACTTTAAAGCACTATCTCATGTTCAAAATGAAAGTCTCAACTCCTTTTTCTGTTTTAAACTACAGCCTTTTACTTCATGGAATGTGAATGCAAGCACTCCACATGTTAAGCATCACAGGTGCTCTTTAAGGAGAAACTAAAGACCTAGTAAGACTCTTCAGAGTAATGTAAAGAAAATTTTTGAGTTCTGTAGTTGCATCTAAATCATAACCAAGGCTAAGGGTGTGGAACTTGACCAAACACCTTATGGTTCACGTGAGCTAAAAAAGCAAACCTAATATGCAAAGCCAAGAGTCGACTGGTGGTCTAATTAATGTCCTCGCGGTCTTCTCAAAACATAAATATTAATCCAATTAAAATGATGCTTACATTTACAGGACAAGTTATCCAACCAACTATTCTGTCTCATTCCCAACATTTTAAAAAAATACATTTAAAAGCATTACATTTAAAAGCAATACACAGAAACTTGGGCTCTACACTTCCACTGTCCCTCAATATCCTACGGTCAATGTTGACAATTTTTATCAGGAAGAAGCTTTGGGGGTTGCAGCGGTTCCTCAACATCCCAAGTTCTTTGCTGGGAGGGGCATGACATCAAAGCAGGGAGTTTCCTTCTCCTTGCATTTGTGTTCTTTTGGGGTTACTTTTACACATTTGCTAACATGATCATTCTACTTGGTCTTTCCTTACTGGTCCTTAAAGTCCATGTTCTATTCAAATTTTACTACATATGGCCACTTTTACTTAGGCTGGATATTTTTCCCTTCTTCCCTTTCTGACCTTCAAAACCAGTTTTATCAATGGTAAAAACATGAATTGACCACTGATGATTTGTGTTTATACCTCTGAGAAACTAGCGTCAACTGGTGGTTGTCCTTTGAAGATTTCTGTTATCAGCCTTTAAGATGTGACTTCCTGATAACATGATGTAATGTGTTCTTAACAGAATCTAATTAGGTATACATACATATACACATATGTATGTATATGTATATAATTATCTAAAATTCTTTGCTAACTATTTGCTATTAATATCTATCAGTTATGGCCATATCACTGCTATGTTATAAAAATTACAGAATCACGCAGAATCACAGAATCTTCATGGTTGGAAAGGACCCTTAAGATCATCGAATCCAACCAAACAACCTACAATCTCTGCCACTGGAGCATGCCCTGAAGTGCCAAATCTAGACATTTCTTAAACACCTCTAGGGATGGTGACTCAACCACCTCCCTGGGCAGGCTGTTCCAGTGCCTGACCACTCTTTCAGTAAAGTCATTCTTCCTAATATCCAACCTAAACCTCCCCTGCTGCAACTTCAGACCATTTCCTCTAGTCCTGTCATTATTCACTTGGGACAAGAGGCCAACACCCACCTCTCTACAACCTCCTTTCAGGTAGTTGTAGAGGGCAATGAGGTCTCCCCTCAGTCTCCTCTTCTGCAAGCTAAACATGCCCAGCTCCCTCAGCCTCCTGTGACCTGGTCTCCAAACCCCTCACCAGCCTGGTAGTTCTCATCTGGACACGCTCCAGCACTTCAATGTCCCTCTTGTACAGAGGGGCCCAGAACTGAACACAGTACTCGAGGTGAGGCCTCACCAGTGCCAAGTACAGAGGCACGATCACTTCCCTGCTCCTGCTGGCCATGCTATTCCTGATACAAGCCAGAATGCTGTTGGCCTTCTTGGCCACCTGGGCACACTGCTGACTCATGTTAAGCTGGCCGTCCACCAGCACCCCCAGGTCCTTTTCTGCTGGGCAGCTTTCCAGCCACTCTTCCCCAAGCCTGTAGCGCTGCTTGGGATTGTTGTGACCAAAATGCAGGACCCGGCACTTGGCCTTATTAAACCTCATACAGTTGGCCTTGGCCCATTGATCCAGCCTGACCAGGACCCTCTGTAGAGCCTTCCTACCCTCAAGCAAATCAACTCTCCCACCTAGTTTGGTGTCGTCTGCAAACTTTCTGAGGGTGCACTCAATCCCCTCATCCAGATCATCAATAAAGATCTTAAACAAAACTGGCCCCAAAACTGAGCCCTGAGGGACACCACTGGTGACCGGCCGCCAAGAGGATTTCACCCCATTAATCACAACTCTCTGGGCACGGCCATCCAGCCAGTTTTTAATCCAGCAAAGAGTACACTTGTCTAGGTCATGATTCGCCAGCTTCTCCAGGAGAATGCTGTGGGGGACGGTGTCAAAGGCCTTACCAAAGTCCAGATAGACAACGTCCACAGCCTTCCCTGCATCCAGAAGGCGGGTCACATGGTCATAGAAAGAGATCAGGTTGGTTAAGCAGGACCTGCACCTGCTCTGTTGACCAGGATTGTTGATAAATGATGGAGAGAGGCTTGGTGAGCTCTCCCGCCAGCTCCCTGAGTACTCTTGGGTGAATTCCATCTGGTCCCATAGACTTATGTGCGTCCAGGTGCAGAAGCAGATCATTGACTACTTCCTCCTGGATTGTGTGTGGGTTGTTCTGCTCTCCATCCTTATCTTCCAGCTCAGGAGGCTGAATACCCTGGAGATAGCTGGTCTGACTATTGAAGATGGAGACAAAGAAGGCATTAGGTATCTCAGCCTTCTCCTCATCCTTGGTTGCAACTTTCCCCCCCGCATCCAGTAAGGGATGGAGATTCTCCCTGTCTTTCTTTTTGTTGATGTATTTATAAAAACATTTTTTGTTGTCCTTAATGTTAGTGGCCAAGTTGAGCCCCAGCTGGGCTTTTGCCTTCCTAATTTTCTCTCTGTATAACCTAACGAGATCTCTGTACTCCTCCTGAGTTGCCTGTCCCTTCTTCCAAAGGTGGTAAACCCTCCTTTTATTCCTAAATCCCATCAGAAGTTCCTTATTCATCCAGACTGGCCATTTTCCCCACCCTTTAGACACTGACACAATTACTTTAGAACACTGACTTGGGACTATGACTAAGCTAGTCGAAACATGACTTCTAGTTGTGTAGTAAAATGTTGGGGTTTTTTGCTAGAGTTACAACAATGGCTTGGCAGAAGAATTGTGCTTGATTGCAGGCTACCGGGTAAGCCCCAGAAATGGAAAGATATAAGTTACTAAACCTCTTAAGGTTTAGAGTACCAGATCATCCTGAGATCTGTAAGCTTGGCCAGACCAGTTCCACCCATTATTCCATGGAAACTGTTCCACAGATTCTCCTCCCCATGAGATAGATCAGCTGCCTTCTGATTACCAAATATATGACAGCTTTGTTAACATCCTGTATGGTAAAGGAGAATGACTGGTTCTTTTTTTAACCAGTAACCTTGATTCCTTCCCTGCCCTATGGATGTGACACACTATTAATTTTCTGTTGACTACAGAATGGTCTATCATCAAGAAAGATTAATGCAGAAGACATTCCATAAGTACACACCACTTTCATCCAGATACCTCCTCCAGTATGTGACATCCTGAAACCTACCCTTTTCATATAGATAATAGAAAATAAAAGAAAATGTATCATTCACAACATGGTCTGTAAGAATATGGAACTTTTTATCAGACATTCTGTGTCTTGAAAGTCCTCTGAACTTTTCAAATCCACTTTTAAAAATTCCTAACTTAATCAGAAAAGCATGGCAAAGGCTTGTGGGCAGTTGAAGAAACAGGGTTTAGGCCAAAAACCCGACTAAGTAGATACCAGATGCGCACACATACTTTTTACTCTGCTTTCCTTTTGTTCCATATGTCCTTCTTTATAACGAAGTGACATTCTATCTAAATCAAAGTTTTAGAAGCTGTGTGTTTACATTAAATATTTAAATCTGTCTGTATCAAGCAAACTCAACTTGACCTTCCATTTTACGGAACACCTACAATTTAAACGGAGTTGTCCATGCTCATTGTGTTTAAAAACAGTATTATAAATCAGATTAGGCATTCAGATAGAGGGATTTGAATTAATAATGACTGACTGTTGTTGACTTTCCCCCCTTCTCTAGTACTTATCACTTGCATTTTCATAATTAATTTATTATTTTTTATTGCAACAGAACCTACTTCTCACTTTTTATTCACAAAGATATTGTATATCAGTACCTGTATTTATGAACTTTTTGCATCTTTTTATCTTGTTATGATAGTTATTTTTAGTTTTAATATTTATGATTTCTTACATTGTTACAGTATTTTACTTGAATAGCTAGAAAGAAGAGATTGTAAGAGAAATCAGAAAAATGTTTTTTTCAAGAACTTTATTTCCAAAACTGCAACAGAATGGTTACCAAAACATTTTGATGCATTAGTACAGTGGTCCCTTAATTTATAATCCAAACTTGAACACAGAGTGCATTTTCTAGAAAAGTTGAGCTTCAGCCAGAGATAACAAACATGTTATATAACCCCTTATGCAATGATTAATGTAATACTTGAATCCAGTATGAAATAATCATGTTATCCCGACAATAGTACAAGAATAGTGGAGAGAAATGAAAACACAAAAATAGTTTCTGAAAGAAGTAGCTGAAACCTCTGAGCAACAAATATATAGAGATGGATTAAAAGGGACAGCCAGAAAAAGTGCTTCCACATTCCTTTTATTCCAGTGGCAATAAAATATCAGAAAATAAGAGGAAATCACCTGACCTACACAAATTAAACAGAAAAGTTTGGAATATCCAGTTCTTATCAATGGTATAATTCTGGTGTGTGCTCTACCACCATCACAGTAAATGAGCTTTTGAGAATCAGACTGTGTATGATCAAGTATAGACATGATCTCAGGGGCTCAGATATAAGTAAAACTATAGCATAATAAATCTAAATTTTATTTAAGTTTTATAGAATAAGTATGAAAATAAGTGTCTGGTATTTGACTTACTCACGTAGCAATGGGTGGAGGATTTTTACAACTGTGATCCCTTCATATCTGAAACATGGAAATACTTACTTTTAAATTAAGTTATAATATACATAAGATGGAATGGCTTGATTTTGACTAATAATTCATATCATACCTTTCTATTTCCATGTATACACAGTATATAGAAAGTTTGTTTCAGCTACATAGAAATTAAAGTTTTTGAAAAGTTTTGACATTTTGATTTCTCTATCTTTAGAGGAAATGTTTCAATTTGAGCAGTTAGAGAGTCATCATTACAAAATAAACAATCTCAAAAATGTGGATTTCCAGATGTCACATTTGACTCTATACTCACATCTATCGTAGTAGGCGTTTATTCTGTGTCTACTGTTACAGTAAGTCACTGACTGTTGCTAGCTGCAGATGCTTAATGAACAGCAGTGTACACTTCCAACCATAAGTAAAATGGAAGCTGTTTGAGATATAGAAACACAGATCAAGAAGGAAGATTGAACGGAAAATAATGGAATAAATCAAAGTGAGATCTAAGTGGCATAAGCATTTTAAAATGATTCCTGAAATATTGCAAAAGATCAAGAGTAACAAGACAGACTAGGGTATGCTTCTATTCCTGTGCAGACATAGGGCTGTTCCTTGCAATCAAATTTGTAGTGCCCTTACTGGTAACTGACAAAGACAAACCTATATTTTAATTGTACAGCGATTCAACCACATTTCTCTGTGTTTTTAAGGTATTATAAATATTATCTTAATAGACATATTTTGTATATAGTTGCAAAAACAGTGGTTCTGTCAAAAGGGACCCATTTCTATTTTCAGCTCCCTTTTTAGTCAATTTCATAAGTTGAATATGTTTTCAGAGAAAGAGTTAGCATGTCTTGTATTCCTGTTAGTAAAAGTCAATCTTAAGAAAAGGATGCTTTTGTACTGCTTTTAACTTTTATTATCTGTCCATCATCATGGGTTACTCCTGTTCTGTAATCACCTGTACTGAAGGTCAGACACAAATCCAACACAGTGAGTATGAAAATTTCACCTCAGTCCCTATGAGGTAATCAAAATTATTATCATAAGCAATGCCATTTCTATACCCTTCACAGGTACTAAAATTAGTGAAACTGATAACATTTGGGACCTAAATCCAGAATCTCTCATAGTTCACTGACCATTTTATTTTCTTACTAATTAGAATAAGGAAAGGTTGTACGTAAGGTGCAGGGTACTAGAAGCTGAGATTTTATGTGACAAAGGTGAAATTTCCTGAGAAAAATAGTCATCGCTGCGCTAGAAGGACTTCCTTAAATGGGAGAAAAAAGGCATCTCTTCATCCACTTGGCATATTGTAACAAGCCACATAGTATCTCATGGCAAAATCATTCTTATATACTTAGAGATAACTTGGGACAGAATGCCAGTAAGATCAAAAAGGCAGAAAACTTGTCTGTTATAGACTTGTTTTCCCTGAGTCTTGGCGTACTCCTCATAGTCCCTTTCTGACACCTAATTCATTTTCTTTGCTTCTAGCATCCAGGCAAAAGATCTAAAGCATCTAACTGTGCCTTTGTGCTAATGGTCTTAAAGAATGTTTGCTCATGTTACTGCAAGACATATGAAACAGAACCATGGAGGACATCAGGAATCAGTTCTACATGACCACAAGTCAGTGGGGTTTGTAAGATCCTGATATACATCATAAAGAAGTGGCTCCACTTAACACTATTAGCTGTAGTCAACTGCAATCACCATCCATATGGTTAAATTTTGTGATCCCTCAACATGAATTTAGCTGTTTTGCTACAGGAGGTTCCTGTTTTCTTTGATATGGAAACATTAATACTTTGTGGAGAATATATTTTTTAAAAAAAACTGGCCTTCTGTGAACCATTCTTCAAGGTATCTTTTTCTTCAGATGTAGATTAGTCTCCTTTAAAACATATCACTGATGTTTGTCCAAACATTGTTCAAGAAAGTCCTAGTAAATGCTTTGTCATAAATAATTTTTATGTTCTGATTCTCTGACTTCTCAAGGAGTCCAGAAATCCAAGTAACATAGAAGTAATAAAAGAACATATAGCATATATATACTTTTCTATATCTTATTAATAAAAAAAATATATAAGGGTATGGATATATTTTTCATATGTATCTTTTAATAAATATGTAAACCTTTAACTACTTGTTATTAACATCTGTTTAATAATGACAATGTTACTTGTATATATTTTTTTCCACTTGCTTTTCAGCTCATGGAGGATACTGAGTTTGCAGCTTTCTGAGCAGCAGATCTATGGTTAAACTGTTCCCAGGGAACCTTTTGAAAGTCTAATATGCACTCAAAAATTTAAAGCAATGGTACTACTGGTATGCTAGTATTTGCAGAATCGGGAGTCTAAGAGATAGAAGAATTCTTGCCCAGGAATAGTGGTTTTCTAAATCAATCAAATTATTTACAGCTTCAGATTTCTAATATTTTTACTAGGGGTTTTGCTTTGTTTTGTTTTGGGTTTTTTTTGTATGTTTGTTTGGTTTTTTTTTTTTTTTTTTGTGTGTGTGTGTGTGTTTTGGTTTGATTTGGTTTGGTTTTTGTGTGGCTTTCCATTGTATCTTCAATTAGGTATTCCATGTAAAAATTCATCACTCTTGATCATCAATCTTTCCATACAGTTACTATAACACATTAGAATGGACTTCTTAATTCCCTCTATGTACATATTTGGAAGTCTTTGTTATTATTTGCACAGTGTTATCCCTCACTTTGTTTTTCATTACTTCTGTTTCACCTCTTAATTTTAATTTACACTACTGTGCATTTTATTACTTCCAAATTTAACATCAGTAATTTCTCACCTGTATTTTAAGGAACTAATAACTATAATCTAGGAATTACAACAAACGATATCAGTAAGTACACTAGAACAAACTGGTGTACTTAGAAACAGGAAAAATATTTTTATATCAAAATGATTTTGTGCTTTAGTTTTTACAGAAAATGAAATTTATTATTTTCTTTAAGAATTCCAGATAGTCAGAAACATACTTCATTGTACCCTTACTCTTTAATATTGTAATGGCATTAATGCCCCAAAGCTGCAACAAGAAATGAAGATTTTTATGGGCTAGATGACATACAAAAATATATGAAAACATAGTTTTGCCCTTTAAGAGCTCAGATTCAGGCCAGATATTGCAAATTTTGAACTCGGTCAATGTTATATTTGCATTAGGTCTTATTCAGCTAGCAAGAGAATCGCACAGGAGAAAACACGCTTGGAAAACAGTGTAAGCATTTGTATATACTATTCAAAGTGCATTTAAATAATGACACCTTGTCATTGCAAATACTTTACATGCTTTTCAAAAACTGTTTAAAAATGGAAACTAGTATTTACTGTTTCCTTTGAAGCCATGAATGTAACAAGACTGAACGCACAATTCTAAGTGAAATTAAGGATTCTGAAATAAACACTGAGGTAACCACCGCAAACGCCACTATCCTTTTTGCTTCTTTGAATCCTGTAGAGTGGAGAAATTCAAGTTTCTCCAAAATGCTACGAAGTCTTGGCTTTACGTGAGTGCAGTGCTTCCCTTGAACTCTCCTTCTCCATTTCTTATTGAAATGGAAGTGGAATCACTCAGTGGGAAGGCCAGTGAAGAAACACATGAATGACGCTGTTACACAATGTTAAGAAACTCACCTGCAAGGGAATATTGATGTTCCATTCCTTCCTGAAATGAATATTTAAACATCTGATGCTATATATGCACTGGGATAATGACTGAAACTCACATGTCCCTGTTTCATGGTGAGGTGTCTAATTATAATGCTATATAGTGACTTCTTTTGCTAGTTAAATGAATATTGAATTAGCCTTGCTTCAGAAAGAATAAAAATAAGCACTCTTCCCACTCTCCCACTGCTTTGGGATATTAGTTTATAATGTAAAATATACATCTGGCAAAAGAGGATTTCTCTAGGCAGATGATCATCTGTTTCTCCAGATGTTTTCTAACCACTGAACTATTTGACTAAAGGAGTGCAGAGAGGCAGAAATAGGGCATTTCACATTCCTGCATTTATATTCTATATAGAGTTAAATCTAATAGTGGTCCATGAGAAAACCTATGAGACCAATTCTTGGAAGCAAGAAAGTCAAAACTATGCTTGGATCTAATCAGACCTAGGCAGACTTACGTGTCTAATGTTTCTCCTTACAGTCAAAATGGTGAGATAAATTTTTGTTAGGTGGGCTATAAAGTGGGCAGAAAACTTGCAGGACTTTCATGATTTGTCATACAAAGCTCATTTGCCACCCAGTTACTACAGACATCTGAGTACCTGGGTTAGCACAGTTTTACTTGATTAATTACCCTTGAAGATGGTACACAACGCGCTCTCACCATGTTCATGGATGACACCAAACTGGGGGGGATGAGTCAGTATCCAGGAGGTCACTTGAACATAAATTACTCTGTATTCTGATTCTGTGAGTCTAACAAAGAATGAAAGATAGTTATCAGTGTTAAGGTAAGTTTTGACACAATTATTTTTCATTGGCTGCTACTGCATTGAGAAAGCCAGGTACCAATAATAGAGGAATAAAATTATTTTCACTCTTAATCCATAAATTAGCTAATTTGTAAGACATGTAGTACATGTTTACCATGATTAATATAAATTAATACAGCATTCCTATGTATCAAAAAACATGGCCTGACTTATGGTTTAGGTCTATTGTTCAGTGGGATGTCCTACAGATCTAAGCAAATGAAACTTCTCAAAAAAAGCCATGGAAATCAAGAACAACTATTCTGCTGATTTGAATGGTCTTTAAACATGGCTTAATTGCTTGTATTGTTTCAAAATAAAATTTCAAATATTTAAAATTAAATCTTACCATTAATTACTTCAGATTTCAGTAGGTTAAAAGCAACAATGCATTCTGCTCCTGAAGTGTGAATTTTCAGTTCACTCTGTGGAGAAAAATTGGAAGGTGTTTAGAGAATTTGTTACTTGAACAGTTCATCACGGGTAAATGCTCCTTTTTATTTTTCCATCATTAAAAACTTAAACAATCATAAAACATATTAACTTTCAAATTTGAAGTTCAACTTCGAAGTTCTTCCATGTTCAGGAACCACATAAACATTATAGACTTCACCATGTGAAATAGATTTGCAAAATAATGTGTTTGCACTTCTAAGTAGAGAAATTCTTTAAAGATTGGAACTTCAGCATGACTAATATCTAACTTTACATATCAATGAATTATGGTTATCTTTCTTTTGTCAAAAAATACATTGTTTCTATGAACTATTAAATGTAGTTTAACTATTATATGGATATTTTGCTCATTTGAATCATTAGTTTACAGTTCTGTGGATCTATTACAGTATCTTTAAACAGAAAGAAATCACTAAACAGATGCTCTGTTGCAAAAATGTTAACAATGCAGAAACACCTAAAGGCAGCTAATAATCCAAGCATTTTAAACAACAGCAAATAATTCCATATCTGATTAAATGCAGCAGGGGCATTTATGTAAGATATTCAGCATGTGTAATTTCAAACACTGCAAATCAGCTAAAACAAAGATATTCTGATGAGCAGAAATAATTTATACATTAGAGGCTTTCTCCACTGTTATCTTTGAAATTCAAATTAATGACTATGGAAAGTTGTGCCGCTGGGGTGTTATGCATCCATCTGACAATACATGGGGTATAGAAATGTAAGCCTTATGAAGAAAATCACAGAAATTAAACGTTCAGTATGTCAACAGAAAAAAAGAAAAAAAGAAATCAACAGAAAAAAAGAACATAAACATTGTTTTATTTCAAAGACATAATTGGTATTGCTTCTGTGGCTTTACTGGGAGATGGAAACAGATACTACACTTCTATCTTGTTTTGGCAAAGTTCGCTGCTAAATCACATGTATTCTTCAGGCTGTTTTCTGGAGTGCTAGAGCTGTAACAAGTTGTGGGATCACGTCGGGTATATTCATTAATTTGCACTAAGCTCTATGAAAATGTAATTTTTTTTAATAAAATCAACTCAAAAAAAAGAACAAAAACAACACCAAAAAGCCCCAAAACATAGCTACTGCTTTATTGCTATACCTAATACAATATTTGAGACAGTGAACCTTGTCATCTAAAATAATATTTTTCTTCATACTTAGAATGAAGCCAAACAAGACCCACCACTTGACGAAGGTCAAAATTATTTTTAATTTTCCCTCCATAGGTAGGAGTTCTTCTATGTGACGGAACAGTCAGATCATGCCCTTTGCTGCCTGTACTTGGAGTAACCCAGTGCCTCAGAATCTTTACATGAAATGTGTTTCTTGGCACTTAGATCATTCAGGTAAGTTTGGAGAGTTTTTCTAACCATTTTAAAGTTTTTGTTAATTCCATTCAAAATTCTGTGCCATTTGAAATTCTTCTATCTCTGAGAAGAATGTGTTTCTATTATCTTTTTTTTTTCTTGAAAGAAGTGTTGCAGTGTGATATTGCAAAGCATCAGCTGTAAAATTCTTCTGTACCAGTAAGCACGGCTACAGCACTGATTAATTTCATTACTAACCAAAGCTCAATTTCTGGGCATTATTATTGTTCTGAAATTAATACAGATACAGTACCATTGATACTGTAAGAGAATCGATAAAATTTTGCTTAAGGTAAAAAGCACATTAAAAGTTTTCCTTAATAATATTTCTGAGAACATATTCTCAGGAAAGAGTTTCAAGATCTTAAAATAACGTAGTTATAACCAACATTATAAATATAGTTCAGCACTATCACTGATGCTAAAAAAAGGCAAGGATCATAGTGAAAACAAAAAGAACATATCAAGTTTCTCCCTTGTGTTCAAGAGAAAAGAGTATTTTTAGGTCAGACCATGACCCCAAAAAATGGGTCAGACCCAGAAATGTTCAGACCTGGAAAGTATTAAGGAGGGCTGTCAAAAAACAAGAATCCAATTTTGTGAAAAATGTTAACATCTGAAAAGTTAAATTTAAAAAAAAATATTTTCATGGAAAATATAAGGGAATGTTCCACCTTATGAAAAGTGCAGATACATGTCTGACCTGCAAATAGGAAAACTCAGGTTTGAATGGTGTCTTTAGTAGATATATCTTTCCACCCTTCATTTTGAGAGGCCAGGGCTTGTTCAGCACTTACTGAAACTGTCATAGCAGTTAACATGAATATTTGTGTATAGATTTAGAAGATTTTTCTTTCTGATATATCCTCAAAATATAAGAACGTAGAAAAGATGCACAATAAAAAGACAGGTTTTCTTCAGTTTTGGTGAATTCACTACAGAAATACATTAAGGGATACCATTAGGTGTGCTACCAAATTACAAAACTACTGCACCAGGTTTTACTCACACTAAACCACAAAAATGTGGTTTGATGCAGATTATTTATTGCTGGAGTCAAAAATGAAGGGTTGGACTGAAAACAAGAACAAACCAGAAGAAGTACCAGTTAATTTCTGCAAACATCATGGATTTGATTTTCATTTACAGAGAAATTCTTTGCACTATGATATTGAGGTAATTTATGTGAACCTATAGGCTTGTGTGATGTAAATTATGTCAACCTGAAGACTTCATTTTTAGTTTCAGCATCGTATACAATCGCCATTGTGTAAACAATAATCAGGCCCTGTGTGTTCCAAATGTAACACATGTAAATGTGTAAATTACAGGTTTACAAAACATGCTGATATTAGTCACTCTACAAGGAAATTTCTTATACCAATAGACTCTTTAAATAGTCCACGAAGACAGAATTGGCTTGTTAATAAGAAACAATTCTACCAAGCAAATGACAAAGATTATGTTCACCAACCAGCACCTAATTTTGAAAAGGAGACTCAAGATTGCATCAATTCATTGCGAAGAATACTAATGTTCACACTGTGAGCACTGAAACCACTAATGGCTGATTAGTACCTATTAATGGTCTGTAGGGAGCTAAATTTTAGTGTCAGGCCGATATGGACTGAATTCGGTGGCCTACAGGTCCCCCTTTGCATGATATAGCGAGTTAGATCCTCAACACAGGGATTTAGATTACATCCCATATTTGCAGAAAACAGTGTCCTTTATTCGCTGTGCCCTTCATGATAACATTTAAAGACTGCAAATGAATCTGAATAGAAAAAGAATTTAAATGATAGAAATTTGGCTTAGTTCAGAGTTCAAGATTTTATCTAGGAGGTTTTGGTGTTTTGAGTCTTATGAAGCAATAGGTACCAAATGTATCTACAGTGATAAAATACAAACATGAGTGACAAACAAATAGATAAAAAATATTTTTTATCATAATTTTTCATGTGTGCCTGTGTACATATTCTTGAAAAATCTTAAGGTTATTCCGCTGATTTCAGTTTCTCAGTACAGGAATCTTATCTTTTGTGTTTAACTATAACAGATATAGGCACCTAGATGTGTTCAAAACATAAGGCATATTTTCTAAATAGAAGTAGAATCAGAGAATTGTAAGAGTTGGAAGGGACCTTAATGACCATCTAGTTACAACCCCCCTGCCATGGGCAGGGCACCTGCTGCTAGACCAGGTTGCTCAAAGCCCCATCCCATCTGGCCTTAAAAGTGAGGGTGTATCTCACGCCCTCACAGTAAAGAATTTCTTCCTAATATCTAGTCTAAATCTACCCCTCTTTAGTTTAAAACCATTACCCCTCATCCTATGGCTACACTCCCTGATCAAGAGTCTCTCCCCATCTTTCCTGTAGGCCTCCTTTAGGTACTGGAAGGCTGCTACAAGGTCTCCCCAGAGACTTCTCTTCTCCAGGCTGAAGACTCTCTCAGCCTGTCTTCATAGGAAAGGTGCTCCAGACCTCTGATCACCTTCGTGGCTCTCCTCTGGACCCACTCCAACAGTTCCATCTCCTTCTTATGTTGGGGCCCCAGAGCTGGATTAAATACTCCAGGTGGGGTCTCATGAGAGTGGAGCAGAGGGGCAGAATCACCTTCCTTTACCTGCTGGACACATTTCTTTTAATGCAGCCCAGGATGCAGTTGGCTTTCTGGGCTGCAAGCACACATTGCCAGGTCAAGTTGAGCTTTTCATCAACCAACAACCCCAAGTCTTCTCAGCAGGGCTGCCCTAATGCCATTCTCTGCCAACCTGTTCGGATTGCCCCGATTTGTGTTGGGGTTGCCCCGATTTGTGTTGGGATTGACCCAAACCACATGCAGGACTTTGCACTTGGCCTGGTTGAACTTCATGAGGTTTGCACAGGCCCACCTCTCAAGCCTGTCCAGGTCCCTCTGGATGGCAACCCTTCCCTCCAGTGTGTTGACCCCAACACATAGGTTGGTGTTATTGGCAAACTCGCTGAGGGTGCACTCAATCCCGCTGTCCATGGCACCAGTCACAATACCAACCCCAGAGGAACTCCACTTATTACTGGTCTCCATTTGGACATCGAGATGTTGACCACAACTCTCAGCATGACCATCCAGTCAATTCCTTATCCACCAAGTGGTCCATCTGTCATATCTATATCTCTCCAATTTAGAGACAAGGATGTCATGCTGGACAGTGTCAAATGCTTTGCACAAGTCCAGGTACATGATGTCAGTTGCTCTTCCCTTATCCACCAATGCTGTAAACCCCATCATAGGAGGCCACCAAATTTGTCAGACACAATTTGCCTTTAGCGAAGCTGTGTTGGCTGTCACCAACCACCTCCTCCTTTTCCATGTGCCTTAGCAGAGTTTCCAGGAGGATTTTCTCCATGATCTTGCCAGGCAAAGAGGTGAGACTGACCGGCCCGTAGTTCCCCGGGTCTTCCTTTTTTTTCCCTTTTTGAAGATGGCAGTTATATTTCCCCTTATCCAGTCAGTGGGAACTTCACCGGACTGACATGACTTCTCAAGATGGATAATGGCTTAGCAATTTCATCTGACAGTTGCCTCAGGACCCACAGATGCATCTCATCAGGTCCCACGGCCTTGTGCACCTTCAGGTTCCTTAGATAGTCTTAAAGCTGATCTTCTCCTACCGTGGGTGGTTCTTCATTCTCCCAGTCCCTACCTTTGCCTTCTTTGACTTGGGTAGTGTTGCTGGAGCACTTGCCTGTCAAAACTGAGGCAAAAAAGTCATTGAGTACTTTAGCCTTCTCCATATCCTGGGTAACTAGGTCTACCGTTTCCTTCCAGAGATGGTCCACATTTTCCCTTCCCTTCCAGAGATGGAAGGTCCACATAGAAGGCAGCAGCCCCTCATTATCTCCCCTGCCTATCCTTTACAAAAAGCCTGTATCCTTCTGTTCCAACACTCCAGTCATAGAAGCCATCCCACCACGTCTCTGTGATGCCAATATGATCGTAGCCCTGCAGACGTGCACATCTCTAACTCCTCTTGTTTATTCCCCATGCTATATATTTTCTGTCCTCAAAAATAAAACATTTTGACTTTTTAAAAAATTAACCAACTCTTCTGTATTTCAGATGAGTGTTAATGGTCCATAGTACATGCATAAAAAGATGGAAAGACCTGGTACCACCTTTATCATCAACTGAGTTTTTGAGTAAAAATTACTTCACTTCTGCGCTTTGAGATGAATCTAATTCAATGTTTTGACATGTTCTACTGTACTAGGCTCCGCAGAATTTAATAGGTCGGGAAATACCCTACTTAGAGACCCTGAACAAATTTAGGGGTCATGTTGCCATCAACCTATTTGTCCTCAGCCAAATGGATTTCAGCTCATGTGTGCTCACAAGCATGGCTTAAGGACCCAAGAGCCTTGGAGATGAAACCTTATATGCCACAGAAGATTATGAAGATAGAAACTATCAGATAATCACAGGGTAAGGAGGTGTAGAAACGTTGAGATTGGTCACTTTGTCATGGTTGTACCCAGAGGATGGTCTTGAGCTCATTAAGTTTACTTGTATAAACATTGCTTCAATTTCTTTTTCATAGAATCATAGAATCATAGAATGGTTCAGGTTGGAAGGGACCTTAAAGATCACCTAGTTCCAACCCCTCTGTCATGGGCAGGGACACCTCCCACAAGACCAGGCTGCTCAAAGTTTACTATAGATATATTTTACCTTAGCAACCCAATATACCTCAAGAAAAATATGTATTGTTCTGAACTTTAGAAGGCATGAATGTTTATCAGTGAAGACTTTGAGGTCTATACATTTCCTAGGTTCTGCATTATTTAATTCTCCATATTATCATTAAGGAAAAAAAAAAAAAGAAAAAGAACAAAGGGAAAAAAAAACAAGGAGATTATTTCTATCTCCGTTTTTCAGTTTTAAAACTGCTGGAAAAAGAAGACTATCATTTCCCAGCTCCAGCTACTTTACAGACCTCATCATCTACTCATACAAATGATACCAGAGATTGTCACAACTCCATCACAGAGAAGTTATTTTGCCAGTAACTGTAACATACCACTCATGACGATAGACAAAGTTAGCAAGAAGATGGTAATGTCATGATTATTTACAAATAACCATCAATTAATGCCTCTTTTGACTGCTAATAGCAAAAGGCAAGATTGGCAAGATAAATCTAGGAGTTTATGCTAACTGTATCTTATTTGACTTTTCAGTTTTAGAAGGTGTTGCCTTTCAGGAGGACATGATTGTTTCAGTCAGATAGCATTTTGAGAGCAAGGTGCATAATTTTTCTTTAGCCCAATTGCACGTCTTCTACTGTCTGGACAGCTTTCTCCACCCCCTTCCTGAGGAACTAAGCAGAAAGGCAGGGGAATGACTACACTCCTACCTCTTAATTCCAACTTGTCAGAAGCCTAAGCGCCTGTGGATTCTTATGGATTTCTTTCCCTTACATTATCATAGACAATTTTATTACAGGCAGTCCAACAACTATCAGTATTTTAACACATGCAAGCTAGCAATAATGACTATGCTATGCATAAGTTAACAAATTATTATATTTCTCTTGAAATGCCAAATGGCTCTTCCAATGACATTTTGGAGAATCAGGCTGAGGTAATACAAATTTATACCACGTTTATTCTTTCTCTGCAGATCCAAATGAAACAATTTTTGTTCCACATTGCTATTGCACAGATATTTGAAAACCTCTATGTTTCAGTTAATCCCTCTATTTGTATCCAATGTTGTAAGGTTATCTAATGGTAAAACACATTGTAGTTCTTTGCTGTTGTATAATTTCTTGGTTTTGTGGTATTTTTCTCCTACTCCTGGAATGGTCTCTCTTTTCATGTTTAGTGAAATAAACTTGGCCTTGTCTTCACATCTTTCAGTAATATTCACTTATACTTTACATTTTGTTCAGCATTTGGTAATTGTTGGGGAGAGGAAAAGTTGTCTTTATTAAGACTTCCAAGATGCAGAAAATGGTGTTTGCCACCAACTTCTATTTCTCTCATTGTACTTATCATATGTGTCTGTTCCTAACAGACATTATAAATGCTCCAGATTTGTTTTTCTTTTTCTGCTTCAGTGATGACACTTAATTTTGAATCTATATTCAACACTGTCCTTTTGTTATCCCTATTGTGCAAAAGGGATGGGGTTGAATAGTTGAATAGGTTGAATACTCAACCTGAGTAGTTTCAATTAGTCCACAGACTGTGATCTGATCTTCATTAGATATAAATCAGCTGATTTCAATGGTGCTATGCAGTTCATACCAACTAAGGTTATGGCCCTTGTTTTCCGTTGTGTTTGCAAAGATGTCAAACTTTAGTGTTACATAACAACGTGGAAGTTAAAGTACACGTACAAAAACATAACATGTTATCCTGGAAAGCTTAGCTTCCAGAATGATAAAACAGACAATGGAAGGGAGAGGAGAGACATAGATGGGAAAAGATTTCCCCATAATCATATAACTGTGGAAAGCCTACTTTGCTGAACTCCCACAATATATCCATCAGACAACATCCCTTCCTAATAAATAATAGTGTATATAAAGCAATTTCTAATATTTATTTTTATTTTCTCTGCCTTCTATATGCATTCAAAATTACAGGTTAAAAAATACTTACAATTACATAGATCAGGGAAAAATATGCTTTCATGTAAATAATTCCAGAATGCTGAAAGATACAAATTCTACTCAAAAAGATTCTGAACAGTCAATAATTCAAAGAGTCAATAATCATTTTAGAAGAACATACATGGTACTTTTCATAAAAGGTAGGATTTAACTGTGACTATAAGCACACTAAGGAGAGAAGGAACAATGAAGACAGCAAACTATACTTTTTAATATTCCCAGAACGTAATTATTCATATGCACCCAAACTCATGTCGTGCCTCCTGTAACTGGACAAAATTCCTCACTTAGTCATTTGGGCTCTTGCTAGCATTAAACATGGTTGTAAGAAAGCAGCAGTTTGCCATGTCCAAACTGCCTTTAGCCATGATGTCTGAGGACTAACATCTACAGCAGTTTAGAAAATCTTTTGCAGAAGGTGGATCCAAAAAGAATCTGAGCTTGTCCTGATCATCAGATCATAAAAAGAAAGGACTAAGGAGTAACTTTAGCCTTTTTTATGAAGTAAGGTGGAGAGAAAGCTGAAAAGAATATCTGAATTATTAGATAAAGATTAGAGAAGCAATTTCTATGGATGACATTAAATAAATAAATACATAAATAAATAAATATTTCTCCTCCAGTATGTAAAGAAAGTTAACTAATTTTCTAAAATATCTAGGTCTCATATACAAGAAATAATCAATTACATATAGTACTTAAATTCTGTGCAAGAGGGGTGTTAATAATGTGGAAATACACAATTTAGAAACATTTAATGGGAAATAACATTCTTGTATAAAAAGTTTTATCACTCATAAACACATACTCCTATACATTACTTAATGACTAACAGGAGGAACTGTTCATTAAAAAAATGTCACTGACATGAAGGGCAAATACAAAGCATTACTGTGACCCTGCACATGTATTCTATACAGTAATATCCTTTTCTCAATAGCAGCTATTTCCACTGCTGTAGATGCTTTTGTTTCTATGAAATGCCCAGAACATATTTCTGTGTGTCTGTGACATGGTAATTTAGAATATATTCTATGGTTCTTCTATAATTCTTACTTATCTAAATAGTAGAAATCTCATAAATATATTTACTCAGCTTTTCATTGCAAACATCTGAGCTAGTTTTCAAGCAGCTTGTTCAAGCACCATGTCAGTGCAGTCCAAGTGTCATGGCAGTGCCAGAATCCAGCTTCCTGGGATCGCCTTTTTTGCTGCTTGGCGTTCTGTGCTTCCATATTTACACCAATAGCTGTACCTGAGAGATCTAATTTACAGCTGGTTCTGTCCGCACAATCTGCAGTCATTTTCGCAACTTCTGTGTAGACAATACCCTCAGAGATACTTCTTAATTTAGGCAGTATACAGTGTATGCTGAACTCAAGTATTCACAATCACCTATTCCCCCAGTAATACAGCAATGTAGTTCTAAAAAACAATTTATTAAAGCCTTAGGGAAGTAAAAAACATAGGCAAGTTAAAATTCAACAAACCTATTCCTGTGGCCCAGTCTTATGGAATGAAACTGTCCTTTGGGGATTGTGAAATATTCTTTGCGCATTCATTCACCTTTGATTGCAATGGTTTTCAGGAGAAATCCATTCTTTCATCCCCGAACCCGCTTTACTAATAATCAAATTACCATCTGAAAAAAAAAAATAAAAATAAAAGATATGCTTTAAAACACTACGTGGCTAAACCCCAGACATCTCCATATGATAATGTGACATAATTTGAAATGGAAGTAGAGCTAAAAGAAAAATATGCACCTCTTGCATTCATCAATAAACTTTACTATGTAAAACAGTTTGTATATATAATAATTATACTAGCTTACGAACAAAGACATCTTTCTTAAAAGGTGATTAAATGAGGACATTTAATGGAAAGACACTGAAACAATTCCATATTGCTGATATTTCTAGTAAGAACATGTACTGTATACTTACCTTCCAGAGTAGACTCCTTGTCTCCACTATGTTCTATGCTGAAAGTTTGAAAAGGTCAGTTTATCTTTGTCCTTTGTCACAACTTCTTATGCAGTCCCAGCCTACTCCCTGGCGGGGTGGTGTGAGAAGTAGAAAAGGCCTTAATGCTGTGTAAGCACTGCCTAGCAATAGGTAAAACATCAGTGTTTCTTTTCGACACTCTTGGTCACAAATCCAAAAAATAACACCATATGAGCTACTATGAAGAAAATGAACTCTTTTCCAGCCAAAACCAGTACACATACACTTATTGTAAGTCCATATCTAGACCTAGAAAACGTTTTAGCCTTGCCCAAATAATTATTCCTGAAAACCATAGGTTCCATATGGAATTCTGTATACTTTACCTTGATTTTTTGCAAGATCTAAGCATAAAATTATATGGCTTAAAATCTTTGAGTTCAATTCAGGAGTGTAATAGCCTCTTTATGTCTTTAATGGTTGTGGTGGGTTGACCTTGACCAGATGTCATATGCCCACCCAGCCACTCTCTCACTCCCTCTCCTCAACATAATAATGGGAGAAAATAAGATGGAAAACCTCATGGGTTGAGAAAAAGACAGGGAGATAATTTAGCAACTACCATCATGGGCAAACAGACTTGACTTGGGAAATATTAATTTAATTTATTGTTACTTAGATAGAATTGGATAGTGAGAAACAATGACAAATTTAAACAACACTTCATAGAATCATAGAATTATTCATGGTTGGAAAGGACCTTTGAGATCATCAAGTCCAACCATACACACACACCAAAAAAAACCCAAAAAAAACCCCACAAAACCCAACAACCTACAGTCTCTGCCCTTCAGACCATGCCCTCAAGTGCCAAATCTAGACGTTTCTTAAACACCTCTAGGGATGGTGACTCAACCACCTCCCTGGGCAGGCTCTTCCAGTGCCTGACCACTCTTTCAGTAAAGTCATTCTTCCTAATATCTAATCTAAACGTCCCCTGCCACAACTTCAGACCATTTCCTCTGGTCCTGTCATTATTCACCTGGGAGAAGAGGCCAACACCCACCTCTCTACAACCTCCTTTCAGAGGGCAATGAGGTCTCCCCTCAGTCTCCTCTTCTCCAAGCTAAACATGCCCAGCTCCCTCAGCCTCTCCTCATATGACCTGGTCTCCAGACCCCTCACCAGACTGGTAGCTCTCTTCTGGACACGCTCCAGCACTTCCATGTCCCTCTGGTACAGAGGGGCCCAGAACTGAACACAGTACTCGAGGTGAGGCCTCACCAGTGCCGAGTACAGAGGCACGATCACTTCCCTACTCCTGCTGGCCACACTATTCCTGATACAAGCCAGAATGCTGTTGGCCTTCTTGGCCACCTGGGCACACTGCTGACTCATGTTAAGCTGGCCGTCCACCAGTACCCCCAGGTCCTTTTCTGCCTGGCAGCTTTCCAGCCACTCTTCCCCAAGCCTGCAACGTTGCTTGGGGTTGTTGTGACCGAAATGCAGGACCCAGCACTTGGCCTTATTAAACCTCATACAGTTGGCCTTGGCCCATCAATCCAACCTGTCCAGGGCCCTCTGTAGAGCCTTCCTACCCTCAAGCAGATCAACACTCCCACCTAGTTTGGTGTCGTCTGCAAACTTTCTGAGGGTGCACTCAATCCCCTCATCCAGATCATCAATAAAGATCTTAAACAAAACCGTCCCCAAAACTGAGCCCTGAGGGACACCACTGGTGACGGGCCGCCAAGAGGATTTCACCCCATTAATCACAACTCTCTGGGCACGGCCATCCAGCCAGTTTTTAACCCAGCGAAGAGTACACTTGTCTAGGCCATGATTCGCCAGCTTCTCCAGGAGAATGCTGTGGGGGACGGTGTCAAAGGCCTTACCAAAGTCCAGATAGACAGTGTCCACAGCCTTCCCTGCGTCTAGAAGGCAGGTCACATGGTCATAGAAAGAGATCAGGTTGGTTAATCAGGACCTCCTTTTCCTAAACCCATGCTGGCTGGCCCTGATCCCTTGGCTGCCCTGCGCTTGCCATGAGAGCTCACTCAAGATGATCCTCTCCGTGATCTTTCCTGGTACCGAGGTCAGGCTGACAGGCCTGTAGTTTCCTGGATCCTCCTTCTGACCCTTCTTGTAGATGGGTTTCACATTAGCCACCCTCCAGTCATCTGGCACCTCCCTTGTTGACCAAGACTGTTGATAAATGATGGAGAGAGGCTTGGTGAGCTCTCCCGCCAGCTCCCTGAGTACTCTTGGGTGAATCCTATCCGATCCCACTTCCTCCACATCCTCCTTCCTTCCCAGGCTCATTTTACTCCTTCGTTCCCATCTCCTCTATCATTTAAATCCTAGCCCCCAAACTGGGCAGGGGGATAAGAAATGGTGGGTTATGGTCAGTCCATAATAGTTCCTCTTCAACACCACTCCTTCATTCTCACACTTTCCCCCTGCTCCAGTGTGAGTCCTCCATGGGCTGCAGTTCTGCCAGGAGCCTGCTCCGGCATGGGCTTTCAATGGGCTGCAGCTTCCTTCAAAGTACATCCACCTGATCTGGCATGGGGTCCTCCATGGGCTGCAGGGTGGATATCTGCTCCACCATGGTCTTCCATGGGGTGCACGGTGACAACTTTCTTTACCCTGATCTTGCCCATGGGCTATAGAGGAATCTCTGCTCTGATGCCTGAAGCACCTCCTTCCCCTTCTTATTCTCTGACCCTGGGCTCTGAACAGGGCTGTTTCTCTTGCATTTTTCTCACTCTCTCACAGCGGCTTTCTTAAAGATGTTATCACAGAGGCATCACAAGCATTGTTGATGGGCTTAGCTGTGTCCTGCAGTAGGTCCGTTGGATCTGGCTGGAACCAGCTGGAAACAGCTGTGCCTGGCATGGAGCAGCCCCTGGCCTCTTCTCACAGAGGCCACCCCTGCAGCTCTGCCACTGCCAACACTTAGGCACAAAAACCCAATACAATGGTGGAGCACAAAGACCACAGTCCAGCAACAGAAGCTATCAAAGCATTCTGACTTCAGAAGGCTCATAGCTGCTGCAGCTTTCCTTGTTTCTATCAGTTTGCTATTTAGGCTAAAATACAGGTGACCTAGAAAAGGGAAAACAGTACAGTTATCCAATTTCTCTGGTAAGTTTCAATTTGAGCCACTCAAGTAGTCGTAGATGAGGGAAAGCGTCTGAGTATTAAAATATGAACAATGTTTTCTTAACCCCTGAATTCATCAGTACACAATAAACTTTATCTGTGTAGAAAATTATCTTTTGACAAGTCTTGCATTCCTGATGGTTTGATATCAAATCTAATTGATCTCAGAAGCAGCATATCGGTTCTCTGTGAAGGCTTGTCTCCATCACTTATTATTTTTTAGCTTATGGGAGTTATGTCTGTTAAAACAAGGAAAGTGTTGTGATTATTATTTTTTTTTTAAACAAAAGGGATTTTATTTTTTCTTTCTCACTTGTAAAGCTATATTTCTCTCATCACTCACTTGAAAATGACTCTAACATTTTTCTTTGACATTCTTCACCTGAAGTTCATCTGCCTATGAACTACATGTTGTAAGACTTCAGCACACAAAACAAGCTCATACCATCAACAGAATTAGAAAAGAAACTATTGTGAGGACTGAGCAGGAGGCTGTAATGGTAATGTCAGATTGCACAGAGTTTCCTCAACATTCTTTCCTTATAATAAGAACTAAACTGAACTACACAGAAAGAACAAAAATGTTTCTTTCAGTTCAGTTCACAAAATTTTCATTATAATGCAAGCATGCCTGATTTATATTTAATCAGCCAAATTTAATTCTTTCAATCAGGACTCAGTGAGATGACTGGAGGTTTTAAATAAGCTTATGCTTCTTAAATAAAACTGAAAGATACTAGGTAATGGTTTTTGCTAAGAATACCAGTTTTTAACATATATTTCAGTTTTTCACAGGAACATTTATTATCCATCATAATGGATGATATTCAGTGCAAGTTTGACACATTTAGGCATTTAAATGTCTGTTTCAGATATGAGCAATTCAGTTCAGTTGCATAGTAAAGGTGTCTAGCATAATTTGGGATTGTATATGACAGGATCTACAGGAGACCTGTGCCCTTCTGGGCTGACAGCTGAAGTCCAGTACTTCCAATGAAAGCAGATGCCTACCTTTTATCAACAAAGTCTGAATCTAAATAGGAATCAGAGCTTAGAGCGAGTCAGTCAGTTCTCTAAAAGGCAGAGTTCATGTCAGTTGCTTAAATACAAAATGCTATGATAACAGCAGCAGAGTATTCAAGTCACCTGTAGATATAAGTCAAATATGATACAAGAAATAGAGGAGATGCCTAACATTTTGCACCTACAGTTAGAGGCCAGTTAAGAATAGCTTGTGACAGTTTAAATAATGCTACATGTGTGTGTTTGATAAATTGAATCATCTCATGCAAAGCAATTAAGCTCATTCTAAAATACACCTTGCCTCCTTAGTTGTTTCAAATTCCACCCTTAATTAGCCACGCTGAGAAACACCGTATTTAGCATTGAGATCATCTCAGGAAATATTTTCAGTCCCTTCACAAGTTGTTTCTTCAAGGAGGTGGGCAAGGCATCCCTACACAAAGGTCAAATAACCTATTTCAGCCAACAATGCCACTTTAAAGTGTATTTTGAGTGACATACAACATCACCTAAGGTGAGATTTTATCAGTAACTGCAGAATGTATCAAGCTAGATCCATGTCTATTATAGATAAGCTAAACTACGTTAAAATGAAATTTGATCAGCTCTTACAGGTTTGTGAGGAGGAGTCCAGGTTCTCGAGTTGTTTTCCAGGCCACTGTGCTGTTTCTTAGTGCTGCGCGATTCCTTGCTGAGGTTAGAATTGGATATTCTTTTCCACTGCTTTCTTCTCTCCGTACTCCTACAGTCATTCTTTATAAGCTCTGAGGTGTTATGCAGAACTAATTTCTCCCACCATAGTTTATGAGGTGCAGTAAATCTTCAATTAATAACCTACGTTACCAACTAGGCCATTTATTTTAGCAAAAATTTATATAGCCAGTACATGTCTCAGTCTTCTGCCAAATCCCCCTCTAGTTCATATAACCATTTCAAACTGCCTTGAGGATTTTTTGTTGGTTATTTTTTTTGTTTCATTGGTTGCTTAACTTAGGATAGCTTTCCTATCAAAACTTATCACGACATTCTCCTTTTCAAAATATAGAAAATACGTTTTCTAGGCTGTTTCAAAGGCAATATTTGGAAATAATATTGTAAAGGAATCAGTGCTTGGATTATTTTGTCAGTTTTACAGGAAAATGTTCACTATGGTTCTTTTCATATTAAAAGTATTTTCAGTATAAATCTCACATTTCCTAAACTAACCTGCAGCCAGAGTTGGCATTTGTCTTTTTGTCTATCGTTTAAGTTTTTTTTATATATATCTAAAGGTGTTTCATAGCTCCTTGAAAAATAAGAAGAGTATTCTGTGTTAAGGCATCTGGTCACTCACATTTTATTTTCTGTTTTTCTTGTTTCTGACTATTCAGCACCACGGGAATTTTGCATGAGAATATAACCTCCATTTTTAAAAGTTCCTCTGCTCCTATTCTTCATCATTGCATCAAATAACAGTCTGTTTGTGGCTTTGTTGTTGGTCATAAGAGAAAATGACAGGAACTACATTTGAAAGTAGCCTGATGTAGTTATTAGCACAACCCAATGTAGAAAGCTCAATGATTTGGACTGTATAATTATAGTCTCAATGTCACATGGTGATATGACTTCTAAATTATGAGAGGGTGTAGGAAAGGAAATAATTCCTAAAGACCATTGAATAGCTATTTGAATATCTGAACACACACAAAAAAAAAAGGAAATAACATGGCAAATGGTAGAGGACGTATGTGCATCTGAGAGTCACGATCCTAAAAATGTTAGAAATTATAGCTGTGATCTTCTGACTCTTAGAAGGTAAAGGTGTGGCAGAAGAGATTTTATGAAAAGTGCGTGTGCTGTTTTATATCTTACTGATACTAACTGGTGAATCACAAGATAAAGGAGAGTGAACATAATGAGTTATAGCAATAAGCATGGTATGACAAGCAAGTATGCTCACTGGGGAAAGTTTTTTCTTTCCTCCTGTAGAGATTGCAGGAGAGGGTAATCTGAATCAACCCTTTACCTTCCTGCAACAGATGAAATGTTGGTAAGAGATGCCAGAAGTTCCCCTCAAATGATCAGCGCTAGGTGGGTATACAGTACACATTGTCATCGCGCTAAGAACTGTTGTTCTAGCATAACAAAAACACAAGCAGGTGAGTGAAATAAATAGACAGGTTTGAGAAAACACAAATGAGGTAACAGAAATTTGATGGGGTCTCTGCTTTGGCATACATCTGGATGGGAGTCAGCTTTAAGAAATATTACGGGGTGAGGCAGTTCATGATCTCCTGAAGGTGTAGTCCAGGTGTGAACTCTAAGTTTCTCATCGGAAAAGTAAGCCAAAAACCAATAAAGGGAAAGAAAAAAAGAGTTCTGAAGGGCTAGGGAAGTTGATCTTGGAATTGGAGTAATCTTTATTGTTTTTAAAGTAATTATTTTTTCATCATAATATCTAGAAGTATAAATCATGAAATTCCAAAACTGCTGAGTCTGTTTTTACTTATTTTTGGTAAGCAGGAACTTGTGAAATGGGCAGATTTGTGTTGGAGAATCATCCCTTGAAAACATTTGAAACAACTGGCTTTTTTTCCACAGTTAAAATCTGTGAAAAATTGAGGTGAGGAGGGAGACTAGATAGCTATATTTTTTTAATTTTTAGTTGACCATGTTGAAAAATACAATACTCCTATTTATCTCATATATACTCAGAGATATGTATACAAGATATATTAGCAGGTAATTAAAAACTATGTAAATTCAATCACTCATATAATGTATTATTTTTTTTTAAAGTATGTTCTGAAATAAATGGTATAAGAGAGAAAATCTTACCTTAAGATTTAGATAGACTACTATCTAGAGAACTACTGCTTCTCTTCAAAGCCATTAATGCTTTAGTAAATTGAGTTCCAAAAAATGGAACAACACAGAAGACAATCAGCCTTCAGAAAGTAAGTAAACTAGCTGCTAACTCAGGAAAGTGAATGGGAGTTAACGAAATTATGGCAAAGGATTTATATCCCTGATATGAAAGCAACATGATCTTAAGAAGTGTGAATAAAAGAAATCCCAGGATATCAGGGGTGAAAACGTTTAATCCTTAGGCTTCTCTTCTAAAGAATTTAAAAATTCTACTGCTTTTGTGGTGTCTCAGGTAAATCAATCAAGAAGAAAGGACAAGTAATATTCAGTCTTCTGAAAGATGGTAAGAAATGATAAAGACCATTTATTTTTGAACTATGATCTCTGTACTGGCTCCGTAGTGTTCATTCAGGGATGTTCCCTATTTAATCTATGAAAAAATGATATCAGCGGGACAGAGTCCAGAGAGCCTGTGAGTTTCCAATCTGTTAGTCCACAACAGCTAGTGTAGAGGCACTCAGTTTGATGTACAGGCACTGGTGCAAAATAACAGAAGGAAGCACAAATGCCTCAATGTTTTCTTTTGGATTGTGCAGGAAGCCTGCCCAATAACCTACACTCTACGAACACAGCTCTGTGTTCTACTCTAATTAAAAAACACAGCAAAATCAGGTAGTCGGATGGAGGAATGAAGCTGAAACATATGTTAATGTTCATCAAGGGCAAGTCTATTTTTACAGCCTCTTGTCAGCTTTCTTTTTCCTTCTCATTTTTTAATTATGCATGTATCATGAAGAATAACGCTTGTAAAGTTCCATGGTGCCATAAAAGCTGAACTGAAAATGACATAGAGAAATATATTGTCAAACTGTGTAAACAGCCAATATTCTCAGAATATGTCTTCTGAAGAAGTAAATTCAAGGAAGAGACACCAGTTTGTGCTATCTGTGTATCTGACCCATAGACTTTAGAAGAAATGGAGCAGAGAAGTCGGAAGAAATGAAGACAGGACCTCATTTTTGTGGAAACCATTTCTGGTTCAATTTAAGAAAAAATGAATTCTAAAGAGACTTGACTATTTATAGGAATGGTAGTTTAAGTCACAGAAATCTTTGATAACAACCCATAACATACCACCTACTAAGAACCCAACAAGAAATCAGTATTCTTACTGCATTTTAAAGTATTATTTTGTACTTACCTGTCATGGTTTGGGGACACTACCCTAAATATCATTTTTCCTTTTTGAATGTTTCATGTTATTCTTTGATCTTAATGTCATGAATTCCCAAAGTCAAGCATGGACAGCTTGTTTCTTTGATCTTTATCCATCCATAGAGTCAGAAGCTAATATTTCATATAACGAACAACTTGTATTTTCCAGATTAATTCATAAAGTCAGAATCCTGTGTCTAAGTGACTCAGTAAAGAGATCAGCATTTCATATTGTTGAAGGTGCTGACTTTATTGATTCAATTGGTTGATCTGTCCCTGTACAATGAAAGTAATAAGAATGTCCTGCTATGTTATTATAGTTATTCAAGTTTTGATTTTGAGAGTGAAGAGTAGTGAGACAGCTCATTTCTACATATTGCTTAACACACTCTGGAAACTGCATACAATCTACAAGGCTGAGGAGCAGATACAGAATCACAAGAAGATAGAAAAAAAAAAGAAGTATTTGTGTTATTGTTGAGATTTCATGTCAATTTTAGAGGCCATTTTAGGGTTCTCTTTACTCACCAATTTTATCCCAATCAAGTAAATGCTTCATATTTTAATATATTCTTGTATCTGTATTTTATAGTGTGTTTGAACTATGTTAATTTGCAAAGACAGAGGCTATTCATTTCATCCAGTCTATGTGGAATAAGTCAATTTTAATTTGTATAAAACAGATCTTTGATAATGAGATTCTCCTCTACATGTCTTTTGGTTTCCCTGTGGTCCTGTAGTGCCTGACAAGGATATTTTCTGCTTTAATTTCACTTAGTTAAACATTCCTTGAAGAGTTGCTATATATAGCAAAGTCATTTAAGCAATTGTCAGCCATTTAAAATAAACAATTTTAGAAGGCATAATTTCCACCATTCTCATCAAAGGCCTGAGAGAAGGCTCACTGTGGGATGGAAAACTAAACTTCATGGCTGTTTTCACAATCTCCAGAACTGTAATTTATAAAACATATCTGAAGGTTAAGAGTATAAATAAATATATCCAAAAGGAAAGTTTATATTACTACTATATTTGTATTCTGCCTCACATTCTTATAAGATAGGAACTACCAAATCTGCTCCAGGATCATATTGTACCTATTGAAAAAAGAATCATAGAATTGTTGGAGTTGGAAGGGACCTTAAAGTCGTAGTTCTAGCCCCCCTACCACGAGCAGTGACAGCTTCCACCAGACTATGTTGCTCAAAGTCCCATCCAACCTGGCCTTTTGTCACATTATTTTTATCTCTGAAAATACATTTTTTGAGTGTGAAAGATAAGGTAGAGAAGAATGAGTATGAAGCGTCAGTCTTGTGTAATAAAGTAAGAACCTAAAAGTGAAAAAAACCCCAAAGTTCTGAAAATTTATTAATAAAATATGTCACAGCACTAATTCATTTTCTTATTAAAATATGTTGCAGTTAATGTTAAGGAGTAATCCCAAATGATGACTAGTCTTTGTTTTTTCTCTGTTTCCTGTGAATGTTGTCTTTTTGCCTTGTTTCTCCCTATCTCCCCACCCATTTCATAATGTCATATATACTGATATATATATGATATACTGTCATGATATACTGATATCATATATATATATGATATACTGTCATATATACTAAAAATATACTGATATATTTTCTTTTCATAAAATAGCCAAAAGTAGTTAGTGACTCTAGAATGCAGAACACTGTATGCATTTCTCTTTAATTTATAAACATAAACAATATCATTAAAAATCAATGGAACAAAAAACCTAATAGACACATAGAAAAAAGGAAATTTATTAACATAAAATAAATTGTAGGCATTAGGGCTTTGTGCTAAGGAAAATTCTGTTTTAACCTAATTTCAGCCTTCAATATTTTTCCAATATTAACTTTTGCCCTCGTTTGTACTCATTCCCAGACTCTTGGGTTTGATTTTGCTGAATCCTTGTGTTCTAGTATCAACTGGGAAAGAGTTAATTTTCTTTCTAGTAATTGACATGAGATGAATGCCAACAATGCATATTTTTTCAATTGTTGCTCGGTGATGTTTATGCTTTTCAAGGACTCTTTTCAGATTCCCATAGGAGCTCAGAAGGAGCATAGACAGAACAACAGAACAATGTTATGGCTAATAGAATATTCTGTACCATAGAAGTCATGTTCACTATATAAACAGGGGTTGGCCGGGGGGGGAATCTGCCATCAATACTATAACCAGTGCTAATTCACTGAGTGGTGAGAGTGATTTGTGTCATTATTATTGTTATTGTTATTTTCCTTTTCTGTTATTGTTCTATTAAACTGTCTTTGTCTCAACCCATGAGGTATTTTTTTCCTTTTTCTTTTCCTTCCTCTTCTCCCCAACCTTTTGGGGGGAAAGGCGGGGTGAGTGAATGGCTGCATGGTTCTAGTTGCCGTCTGGGATTAAACCATGACCTTTTGGTACAATATTGCCTGACAATGATGACTTACAGAGATCAGCTGCTTAAAAACCAAATACTTTTCTATCTGCTTCAAAGTTCCTGACTTATGATATGATTGAACAACACAAGTTCTTGTATAATGAAACATTGTGAATAATGGTACTCCATCTTTTTCATCTACATCATTCACTAAACTGTGTTCTGATGCCTGTTTTCTCTTTCCCTGCAATTATAGCCTTTCCAGCACCACTGCAATCTTTGGCTATTAATTCAAACAGAAGATCCCAACATTGCAGTCATCAGGGTTTTGTATGTTCTCCTTATTTACAGCAGGCAAAAACTGTAAGTGAATTCACACATAAACTAAAAAGAGGCAGAAAGCAATAAATATATTTATCCATGCTGCTGTATGAACAGATATAACAGTTGCAGCTGTCAGAGGAAAATAGAATAGATAGAATGAAATCTGGCCAGGGATGTCAAGGGTGACAAGAAAAGATTATACAGGTGCAACAGTGATAAAAATAAGACTAGGAAAAATGTGGACCCTCTCTGGAACAAAATGGAAGACCTAGTTACCCAGGATATGGAGAAGGCTGAGGTACTCAATGACTTTTTTGCCTCAGTTTTCACGGGCAAGTGCTCTAGCAACACTGCCCAAATCAAAGAAGGCAAAGGTAGGGACTGGGAGAATGAAAAGCCACCCACTGTAAGAGAAGACCAGATTTAAGACCATCTGAGGAACCTGAAGTGTACAAGCCCATGGGATGTAATGAGATGAAGCAGCAGGTCCTGAGGGAACTGACAGATGAAGTTGCTAAGCCATTATCCATCATATTTGAGAAGTCATAGCAGTCTGCTGAAGTTCCCACTGACTGGAAAAGGGGAAACATAACTGCCATTTTCAAAAAGGGAAAAAAGGAAGACCTGGGGAACTACAGGCCAGTCAGTCTCACCTCTGTGCCCAGCAAGATCATGGAGCAGATCCTCCTGGAAACTCTGCTAAGGCACATGGAAAATGAGGAGGTGATTGGTGACAGCCAACACAGCTTCGCTAAAGGCAAATTGTGTCTGACAAATTTGGTGGCCTTCTATGATGGGGTTTACAGCATTGGTAGATAAGGGAAGAGCAACTGACATCATCTATCTGGACTTGTGTAAAGGACATAATTCAAGTCAGCCTAATAAAACTGTCTAAATGAAGTCATAGTAATTGTCACCTAAACATCATCTCATTTTAGATAGGCTTTTCTTGCTTGATTATTTTAAATAAACTTATATTGACTAGAGAGGAGAGTGGGGAGAAGACTGGTTTGATTTCTGTGACCCCTTGTTTTCACTATTCTTAATAATCACCTGAAATTTTCAGCGACATATAATAATTTATCATGGATTACTCAAGGAATAAGGGACATCCTTACTGTGCTGGGATTTATGTATATCTAAAAGAGAGATAGACCCTGAATAAACTGTGGCTGGGTCAGTTCAAAAAGTTAGGACTATTTCACAATAGCGTTATATTAGAATAATCATAGATCTATAGCCTTTTGCTTTCGCAGCTCCATTAGATTAGGATTTGACATTTACAGAATTCTGTGAAGTATGTTTGAATGTTAGAATTTTTTCTTGCACCAGTTTCTTTATTCTGGCAATCCATTGCTCATTAGTTTCTTTTTTGAGGCTTCACTTAGAAATAGAAGTCTAAGCATGCTTTAAAAAATACTGTCAGCCTCTAACAGTATTTAAATGCTAAATGCTGTTAGCTTCAGCAATTGAAAATAGTCCCAATGAATGTGTGGATAATGACAGTCACAAGACAGTCCTATCTGCAAAAGCTGAATTTTTATTCGCCTTGCCAAAGGCAAGAGTAGACTGGTAGCTTTTCTACTCAAGTGCAGGTGTTTTCCCCTCTGCCCATGGCTGCTCTGCATGACAGACAGACCAATAACATAAAAAGGCAAATTTTGAACTTAGAATTTGAGACTGTTTGGTGAAGATTTCTGAACAGGAAAAGCAGGTTTTTTTACATGATTTTTACTATCTGCAACTGCTTTATTACTTTGTTTAAGGATTTTAAGTCAGGAATAATGTTATGTCACAATCCAGACTCAAAAGAGGGACTTGCCAAACACTGAGGGACTGTTGTGCAAGTCACTTGCTCAAATCAAGATGTATGCCAACTGGCAGGTGTCTCGTACATGTCATTGGGGATGACCATCAAAATAAAGACCGTTTTTTGAGCAAGAAAATGTTATACCTACCTATAAGTCTTAACCATTTGAAATTTAGAGGTGTCATATTTCAGACACTTTATTGTATCTTGTCATTTGCATCAGCCCAAAATCTGGGATCTCATCCCAAGGAGAATTTACAAAAAGTATTTTATTTAATACGTGTTAAAGAAGTTGTGACTAATCTAGTAATACTTCTGTGGGTCAGAGTCTTCTTATGGATTTTTTCTGCATTTTTAGTGTCTGGTGTTTTTTTCTTTTCACCTGTCCCCAGTGCCAGTGGAGAAGATTTTCTTTTCCATCTTATTTATCAGCTCTGATAGACAATTGGAAACATTATAAGCAAAGATCCCATTGGAACTCTTCCGTTATGGACTGGCCCCATGGGGTAAAAACAGGAGTTAACAATTCTGAATGAAAGATCCAAAACTTCAAATGTGATTTTCCAACTATTATTTGTTCTTTAATGAACTATCAAGTGAGAGGAAAATTTGGATGGATTTATTAATTATAATCTTCAGTAGAATATTGAGACTCCAGTGAAATGTCTTGATAGCTCACATTCCCATTTCTTTAACATTCGTCCACTAAACTTTTCTGGTATCTAAGTTACCTACGCCCTCTGAATACACAAGCTTTTTTGGTGTGTGTTGAAAGAGCTGAATAGGAGTCAGGCAGGACTGGGAGAAAATGAAACTATTTTGATTCTATTTTCTAAACTTTCTCATTCTTTCTTTTTCCTGTAGCCTCTTTCTCACACACACAAGTTCAAAAAGAAATTTCTTCTCCCTTGCCTTCCATCCTTATGCTAGGTTTTGTTTGTTTGCATGTCTGATTTTCCTGTATGCATAACAGACTCTATGAGTTTCCATGAAAACATAGTTAAGACATTTTGAAGTTGAGGGCCCTAAATTTCTGTCTCTGTCAGAAACTTTCTATGTGTCCTTGGCTGAACCAATATTGCAGTTTCCTGTTTTGCCCTAATAAGTTTGTCGCAGTATTTTTTGTTGACCCACCTGTTTTGTTTTATTCTGCTGGTAACAGTTTAAGTGCAAACATAGATCAGTAAACATCTTGAAGAGGGAACATCAATGAAGAGTGAAGCAAGAGAGACACTTAAACCAACTTGATCCCACATATTACGTTTGCCTTATCAGCATCCTGCACGGAAAAGCTATAAGAAACATTGCAGGTCTCATTTCACACTAAGAAAAGGATTGAATACCAACTACATACGATCATTATATACAATCATTCTTTTATACTTTTAGTTTGGCAGAGCTAAGTGAGGCTTTGGCCTTCTCACAGTAGCTTAAGAAAAGTCAGGAGCAACCTAATTCAGTGTGAGTAATCTACTTTGGGTACCTTTCTCTGAAATCCAATAGCCAACAAACCCTGTTGCATTGAGCATCGTCGAGTTTCATCTGAAGCATGGACTTTACTCAAGCTGCGAATGGTTCCCTCTTAAATCTGAAATCTCTGGTGTTATCATTTGATAAATCTTGTTTTAAATGAAGATGACTTTTTTTCCTAAGACTTGAAGATCTGACCATATAAATCCCCCTACTTATTTCTAAAGTTAAAGTTATTGCTAGTTAAAGGTACTCTAAACTTAAACGTATTGCTAGTTTGCATGTGCTTTGCTGCATATATTATACAGAGGTTAGTTATAGTTACTGTTCTGAAATGAGGATGGCAAATGATATAACAATATATTATAAGTAGTAGCAAGAAATAAAAGAAAAAGGAAAAAAAGATTTAGCCTTTTCTAGCAGTTTGCAGTTGAATATAAATGTACAGTGTGTGAGTTTGCTGGTTTAACCATAAATGTGACAATCAGATTACTAAATATTCCTTGGCTGAAACTGAAAATAAAAAGCAAAAATGTCATTAAAAAGCCAAAAAAATGTTTACAAAGTGACACTGTTGAATTTATGGAGCACTGTGGTCCTCCCTGATATGGTCCACATCTCACACCCACACGTGCCATTGCACGCTGCTTATGCATAAAAAGTATCCCCACCATAAACACTGCACTTTCTAATTTTGTTCATACATAAAGTCTAAAGCAAAAGCCATTGAATCCCATTTTCAGTGGCATTAGTTGTCTTCAGAGAAAATTCTGTTACTAAATGATTGTTTTTCCTCAGCTTTTCTTTGAATATATCATTTATTACTTCCTTCTACACCCTTTTAATGCATGAAAGGTAGTTTGGCTTAGTAAGAAGGAAAAAAATATCTAACGTGTAAGACCACCAGTCTCATCTTATTTCCATCCAAAGAGCAAATATTACATTCCAGTAAATACCGTAAGAGAATTTTTAAGCTGTTACTGTCAGACTATGCAATTTTTGGCATGTCATGTGTTTTCATGAAAGTTACATCAGATAGCAAATCAATAATGCTTTCAGTATAGTTTTCTGTTAATGGAGTTCTATGAGTTTCTTTTATATGTTTTAGGGTTTTTAAACTGCAATTACAAAAGGCAAAAATATTGGTATTTTCACTTGAGTGCAAGAAAACATAAATTAAAAAAAATAAACTACTATTTAAGCTGGTATAGCATAGAAGTAACACTTTGAATAATTATGTAATGTTTTAGAATGAAAATAAATCTGTTTTATTAGAACAAATATACATATATTTATGAGATACTTGAATATCTTGGCTCATTAGTCTGGAAAAATAAATGAATAAAAGGAAGGTAAACATTTTGGAATAAAAATAGAACCCTTTCTTTATGTTTATTTTCCTCTTTACACTTTTTATACTGTAGAATTTGTATACTTGTTTGTACTGCTCTGATATTCATGACATGCACATGCAGAGACTTTTCTTTATACTGTTTCGTTGAAAGGAAAAGCTAAGCACAAATAACAAGCACAAAGGTGATTCATCAGTGGCTAATAAAAGAACCCAACACTATTAAACATCTCTTTAATAAATTTAAGGGTTTTTTTTCACGTTTTGAAAGTCTCGGTGTAACATGTCATTCCAATCACAGAGGATTCAGACTTTCAGATTACAGATGGAAATTTAAAGTGGAAAGTAATTTCAGTGATTGAAGCTACAATTCATGTAGTACACACCTGTGACAACCATTTTGCTTAGAAATTTTGAAGATGAAAGTATTTAAGCTTACTTAAAAGCTAATGAGAAGTATAAAGTCATTAGATTGCTTGTGATTTAGATTTACAAGTCATGTAGAATGTAGGTTTTCCACAGCAGAGGTGACAAATTAAAAGACAATAATTTTGAGATTCTCGACAAAAATTTCTCAGACTTAAACATAAAGAACTGTGCCTTATTCCCCAAGAAGACTGATATTGCTTCTAGTGAGTTTATTTTTGTTTTGTTTGTTTGTTTGTTTTATAGTTTACTTTTGTTTAACATTTCTCCACATCACAGCGGATTTTGGCTTAATGAATCTCAGGTAATTAAAATTTGATCTCAATTTGCATGAAACTTTGCAAGAGAGTAGTTATATTTGATAAATTATATTGGTCCACTACCCAGCCAGATGGTGATGTGCTTGCAATAGGCTCTGTCTGCTCCAGTGCCACCTAAAACTCCCTGATGAAAGAATCCAAATCATTCAAATCATCACATAGTCAACATAACAGTCATGCTGAGGAACTGGCTGAAAGTATCTCAAGATCTAGCCTGTATTTTCACTGCTATATTTTTTTGTTTCTCTTTTAGATAACCATAAAGACTTAGAGATATGGATCTTGAGAACCTCTTCTGGAAAGACTGACATAGTAAACTCTGGTAACAGTAGCTGACAGAGCCCTGTATGGTGCTTTGAAGGAGAAGCAAGAACTCCACTATAGAAAATCATAAAATAAATTAAATTTTTGTGCTTGTTTATTTTATGAAATAATATCATGCCTGTGTGTGTAAAATTGCGACATAAAATACACAGTATTTATCATAATTTAATAAGATATCTTTAACCAAAGGTTTGATACGTTCTCTTGGTCTGTAAACACTGTAAAGAATATCAGCTCAAGACAGCATTTACAGAAAAGAATATCAGCCATAATAATGTATGTTATGTTATTTAAGTAAAACATGTCATATTTTATTTTTTTATCAAATAATAAATAGTTTATGTGAATTAAAAATAAATTATTTTTTAAATGGTCATCTTTTAAAAGTGTCCTGTTTCTCTTGGGAGAAAAACTTCAACTTTCAAATAATTTAAACTACAAATTCAAGACTGAATTCTCATGTTCTTCACACTTACTTAAATGTTAACAACAGTATAAATCCATTGAAGGACTATTGAATTTACATCAGTCTCTTCATGTGTTTAATATTGACTCTAAATTATTGAATCCTAAATCATATTGACAATCTAGTTCACATTGATCACCCCTGTCTTTGTCAGCATCCAAACTGAATTATCAATTGATGTTTCAGTAGAAATATCTTATACTGCCTGTAGCTATTTTAAGAATGGTGTCTTGGTATTTATCACGTTGCCTTTTCCCATAAATATTAGAAATTAGGAATTTTAAATAAAGTTTTCAGCTAAATAATCATAGCTGAGCTAATGAGATTATAATATGTTCAAATACTACGAATACTTTCAAATGAACATGCACACAAAATATTACTTATATCATGCAAATAGAAACATCCTTATTTAGCCACTCCACTAATTATTGAAACATAATGCTGATACTGCCACAGAATTCAATTCTTGATATTTATAGATTTCATATTCCACAACACCACAGAACATTTAGACATGAAAGTCTTCCCCCTCCCCACCCCCCAGTCAGGGATCTTTTCTCATTTCAGTGGTTCTCAATAAATTACAGAATCAAAGGCAAGGCATCATCAAGGCAATCAAAGGCAAAAAAAATCTTTTTACACTGTAAAGATCTCATTTTTTCCCTTTGTTAGTATGGTTGGTTACAATCTAAGCAAAGTTTCTCATCTACAAACAGTCCATGTCTTTACATGTTCTAAAAACCTAGATAAAATTTTATTGGGTCCTTTTTTTCCCATTCAGATTCTTCTATGAAAGAATTTTCCAGAGTATATTTGCAATCACGTTTATCTGAAAAGACTCAGTTCTGTCTTCACAGAATGTGTCTCTGCCTTCAGCTCTCCATTCAAGTGCATTATTCTGCACAAACTGTTTAGACTTACACTTGATTTCAGATGATCTTGGATATTACCTTTAGAGCTGTGTCACATTTTTTTTCGATCTGTTTATGAGAATTTCTTAAAAATAAACTTACTAGTCAGTTCTATCAGGTCCTGGAAGTTTCTGGGATGAAATCCAAATGTAGATGAGAAAGTACCTTCTTTGAAATCTTTAAAGTCATCAACAGACTTAGAAAATTTGTACAGGTGCAAACCATTGTAACATACTGAGCACAACAGCAAAATGGCTGCTTCTGTGACAATCTGTTCAGAAAGAAAAATCAATGTCTTTAAAGATACTGAAGAATATTCTGAGGTGTAAATAGCCATAATATACTATATTCCTTTAATGACTTCTATGTTCACGTGGCTTGGGATTCAATGTCTCATAGGTATTAAAACCTAATATTGTCCTCTGCACATACAGATTGAAAATAGAAATTACATAAGGGAGACATGGACTAACTGGAGAGTCCAACAAGGATGATTAAGGGACTGGGGCATCTCTTGTACAAGGAAAGGCTGAGAGAGCTGGGACTGTTCAGCCTGGAGAAGAGAAGGCTCAGGGGGGAACTTAATATACATAAATACCTAAAGAGAAGGTGAAAAGAAGACAGAGCCGGGCTCTTTTCAGTGGTGCCAGTGACAGGATCAGAGGTAATGGGCACAAACTGAACCAAAAGGTTCTGTCTGAACATCAGGAAACACTTTTTTACTGTGAGGGTGGCTGAGCACTGGAACAGGCTTCCTAAGCAGGTTGTGGAATCTCCCTCCTTGAACATATTCAAAAGCCATCTGGACATGGTCCTGGGCAACCAGCTCTGGGTGGCCCTCCTTGAACAAGGATATCTCCACTAACTTCTGTGATTTTATGACTCTATGGTGCTAGGCGTGTTCATATGTTGAAATAGCAAACAATGATAAATCATTAACATTGCCTATTTATGTATGGCTAATGGTTCCCCTGATCTTGAAGTTAAAAAACATTGCCCTCATCATAAAATATTCTTTTTAAAAATTACACATTGTATTATTCATTTTGCTACTCAAGACATTGAATACAGCATCAAGAAACAAAAGATCTGTACTTGCACCCTTTGAAATTCTGTACATCAGAGCAAAGTGCAAAATCTATGTGATCTTTAGGACATATCTGTGTATGAGACATGCAGCTGATTCCTTTAGAAGGCATATGTGCATTTTCTTGCTTTTTTTGTACCTGAAGATATTTCATACAAACACCAGAGGTACACAATTTTTTACAGGTTGTTGTTCTGGGTTTTTTTCTCTCTCAGTGTTTACCTGTACTACTGTGTGAAATCAAATATATTATTATATTAGTAGGATAAAAATAAATGTATGTGATCACGTTTTTTCTGCTTCTTGCCTCAAACAGAGACATATGATGGAATAGAGGTTATACCTAAAGATTACACTCCTCCTTTTGAAAGACTGTTCAAGATTACTAACCATGACACTGTTTCTGTTCATACAGTCATTTTGCTTTTCTTCATCGGAACTAAGAAAAAAGTGAAATATCACATAAGGAACTTCACTAACATTTTATTTTCTCTTTCTGTCTTGATTAGTTAGATAGTTTTGAAGAGATTTTTAATCCTTTAATGTTCTAGAATTAAAAGCTTATTTCATGCTAATTTTGTAGCAAATTTTTTACACAGTAAAATCATTTGCAAAGTAAAATTTCAGTTCCTCTCCATACCTTTAGTATTTTGATTAACAGAAGAAAATGCCAGGTGATAATTCCTTTAATGTTATGCTCAAAAGCAGATACTGATCTTCACCAAGTATAAATGCCTCATTTCAGACATAAAGTAATCATCAGAAAAAAATAATAATTTAGTGCTGTTTTGCAGAAATGTATGCAATGTTTATCTTATCTACTTATTAGTTTTGTGTTTTCATTTTCACTGAAAATATATTATTTGTTTCCATTGTTACCCAGGTCATGATGTCCCCAGACATCATGTATATTACATATATATATACATAATGGCACTGTATATCATTTTCCTTTTGCCGAGCTTTGAGAAGACAGAAAGTTTACTTCATCATTGTTCACCTCTTGCAGCTCCTGACTACATCCTCTTCTTCATACTGTTTCCTCATGGCTGTTTTCTTAATCTCTGAGTTTTATTAAAGCTTTTCATGTTTTCAACTGTCCTTAGTCTTTGTCTTCTACACCCTCATGCCCTCTTTGGCTTCCTTTTGTGCACTCCATATCTCTGAAAAAAAGTTACTGGTATCTTCAATTTATCACTGCCTTCCATATTTCTACCACTATGCCTATTTATTCCATATTATTTTCTCTTTTTGAAGGACCACTAAACCAGCTTCTGCTGGTGTAAATGTCTGTTAGGAGTATGCCAAATGCAAGAGAAGTGCTTTGTTGATTTAACTTGGACAATGTAAATACCCATGTGGACACATTTGATATTGTCAAGGGGAGTCCTCTGACAGTTTATGTTGTTTTTCCATGGCAAACTGTATTTCATAGTTGCATGTTTTGATATATTTCTCACAGGACATAATTCATATTTGTAGTTACCTGATCACAGAGGGGCAAACACGGTTATCACACCTGTTTTTAAAAATGGGGATCTGAGCCCTTCTCACTGAGTAATTATATTAACACATTTGGTTAGGGTTTTAAAGGAAAGGGAGGCAGTGGCCTCATACTTTCTGATCTTTTATTCAGGTTAGGTATGTTTGGAGCTCTTTGAGCAACCTCTAGCTGAAAAATATCATTAGATCTCAGATGTGACCTAGATTTGGAAGCAGTTTAAACCTCCTATAATGTTTATATGGAAATATGTGGTGCTCAACTCAACTTCCCCATCGTGGCATCTTCAAGCTGAGGATGACCATATGAATAAATAATTAATCACTTGTTCATGTTCTCTGTATGTTGAGAGAATCCATACGAAGTGCCAGAACTTCATCAGAAGAGACTAAAAGAAACCCATCACAGACCTATTATAACCTGGTGGTTAGACCATTCATGAATGAGTTCTAATATCTAATATCTATATTACAGCTAATATATTCATACATGGTATTTCTTTTAATGAATATTGAATATCTGATGATTGGTTTCTTATGTAAAGCTAATGATTAGATCCTTTGAATGATCACCAACAGGAGACACACCAGAGTGGAATGAATCAGTCTTGGAAGAGGGCTGCCACTGTTTCAAGAAAAGCTTAGAAGACTAAAATCTAATGGAATCTAAACAGGAGATATGACTCAGGCTTAGTGCTACATGTTTAGGCTACAGCTTACTGGAGTTTTTAAAATTTTTGCTACCTCTTCAATGTTTGCATCAGGCATCCTAAGTAAAAATTACCTACACATGTTCCTTAGCTAATTTAGCATTTTGGCTTTAGACAATACAGAGATCCTCCATAAAAAATTCCATATGCAGAAATATTCCAGGGGCTTTTCATACAGCACTTCTACCTCTAGCAGACAGTGCTCTTGCTCACTAAACCCCCAAGGGTGCTTCAGATATTCATGATTCCAGGCACCTGTGTAGCACATTGTGTTCAAAACTGATTTCTATAATCTCTTAGAACCACTTTGCAAATGTTGTCCTTCACCTTTTTTACACATATACTTCCAATATTTGTCAAGGTGCTATGGCTATAAAAGTGTGTACTTCAGAATGCTCAGTCTAAACCAGCAGACACCTCTAAGCAGTCATGCATGACAAATGTCAGTTTAGAGTAGCTTCTTTTCTTCATCCTCTGCTTGGAGATGCCATGATGGGGAAGTTGAGTTGAGCACCACATATTTCTGTGTAAACATTATATGAGGCTTAAAACTCTGATTGTCAATTAGTTAGAAATGTACCTGTGAACCAACATGCAAAAATGTGATAGTTAATGGAACAGAAAATTGAACTGCAAGAGGCTAATGCAGAAAATGCTTATATTTAACATTCTGTTCTCATCCTCTACAGTACCACAGGATTTTAACTCTAATTTTGAACCACAAATCTCAAATGTAAAATTGCACAATATCAATTGAACTACAAAAGCCATTATATCTTCATTCCTAGGTAATTTTTCCTAACACATTCAGTCAACTGTGTTGTTTAATTTACTTTTTTCATACTGTGCAAGTAGGGATTAAAAAACACAGATACACAAAAAATTAGACTTCAATATGCCATACTTCTTTCAAAACTTTTTCAAAGTTTTTCAAAACTGCAACATTATGGCATATAGGCTAAGCTGAATGTGTGCTGGAAAGCATTAAAGGGTCTATTTTTCTTTACATTGCATGAGGATTTATTAAGGCAACATTGACTACCTCAACTATCTAAATCAATGCTGACTGATTAAAAATTCACTTAGAACTACCACCAATAGAGCCAGATACCATCTAAAAAAAAAAATAATCTTTAAAGGACAGCACTCTGTTTGACTGTCATTTTAAATTGATTAGTCTCCAGCACAGGAAATATATGAAAAATTATTTAAGGAGCTACCACAAGCCAAATTGTTAGAAAAAGAAGCCTGCGAAGGAAAAAGCTCAAAGAAAAAATGACAAAATAAAATGACAAGTTTAATCCGTTAGTGAGATACACAGATAAATGTATGCTGAAGTGATAAGTTGTCATGGTTTAACCCCAGCCAGCAACCAGGGCCATGCAGCTTGTCACTGACTCCCCCCAGTTAGGATGGGAGAGAGAATCAGAAAGTAAAAGTGAGAGGACTTGTGAGTTGAGATAGACAGTTTAATAGGTAGAGCAAAAGCCATGCACACAAGCAAAATAAGGAATTCACTACTTCCTATTGGCAGGCAGGTGTTCAGCCAGGAAAGCAGGGCTCCATCACACGTAATGGTTACGTGGGAAGACAAATGCAAATGTGTCCCCTCTCCTTCCTTCCTTCCTCTTCTCCCAGATTTATATGCTGAGCATGACTTCATACAGCATGGAATAACCCTTTGGTCAGTTCGGGTTAGCTGTCCTGGCTGTGTCTCCTCCTAACTTTTTGTGTACTCCCAGCTTACTCGCTGGGAGGGGAAGTGTGAAGAACAGAAAAGGCTTATCAACAACCAAAGTAATCAGCCTTTTACCAATGTTATTTTCATGCCAAATCCAAATCAAAACACTATACCAGCTGCTAGAAAGAAAGTCAACTCTATCCCAGCTGAAACCATGACATAAGTGAATCTTCATTTCAAATGTAATCGGCTGCCAGTTATAAAACTTGGGGCTTTTTAATGGACTTCTCACTTTTCCAAGATTCTCTTCCTTAATGGTTCTCCAAAGTGCAACTTTAAAATTGAAGACCGAGAATGTACTATCAATACCCATTTTAAAAGGAAACTACAGAAGTGCTTCTAGTGCCTGAGAGACTGCAGAGCAAACAGAAAAAAATTGTAAAGAACATACTAAATATTGCACTTAGTTTTGTATCCATATTACATTACCAGTATCTAAAACATAATAGCAGACATATTCTGAAGTGAGCTTAACAAATGAAAGATTGTCTTAGCAAAATGAAGGCTGCTGACTAACGAGCTACTTTACATCACAGCAAAAGGGAAATGAGATAAAATTATAGATCTGCCCCATGGAGCTGGGCCCTGGTGCAGGCAGAGAACACGATAAAATCAGTCATGACTACAGAGATTGTCTCATTTGAAAAGGTTCAGTCAAAAAGCAGCAGACTCTCATACAGAAAAGATATTTGTCACTGCAGCTTGCATTTTTATATTTTTACATCACAAATGTTTGAATCTAAGCATGAGTTTCATTAGTAACTCCTTACATACTTCAGCTTTCCTGATGGCAACCTTGCAAGGGGAGTAGTTTAAGTTTCAGTGGATAATTACCTAATTTCTGGAGTGAGAAACAGCATAAGTGGGTGAAAATTGTCCAAAGGGGAATTCCAGGACTGTCAGAGAGGATATCTTCAGATCTTATATAGCACCTTGAGGCGACAAACAGTAACAGCATACTGGGTTTCATCAAAAGGAGAGTGACCAGCAGGTCAAAAAAGAGTGATCATTTCCCTTCACACAACACTTACAAAGCTATATCTGGAGTATCAGATCCAGGCCCTGCTGTATAAGACAGGTGCTGACATCCAGTGAAATGCACAGTGCTCGTCACTCACCCCCACGCCTCAGGACGTCCTCAACAAAGAAAGAAAGAAGGGTTATTGTAGTAGGTGACTCCCTTCTGAGAGGAACAGAGGGTCCTATCTGTAGACCGGACCCATCCCACAGGGAAGTCAGCTGCCTCCCTGGGGCCAGAATTAAGGACATACGGAGGAAACTCCCTTCCCTGGTCCAGTCATCAGATTACTATCCGCTACTGATATTGCAGGTAGGCAGTGACGAAGTAGGTACCAGAAGTCTGAGGGCAATGAAGAATGACTTTAGGGCCCTGGGACGGCTGGTTAAGGGATCGGGAGCACAAATAGTGTTCTCCTCTATCCCACCATTTGCAGGGGTAGACGAGGGGATAAATAGGAGGAGCCAGCAAATTAACTCCTGGCTCCACGACTGGTGCGTCCGGCAGGACTTTGGCTTTTTTGAACATGGGCTGATCTACAGGAAACCAGGCATGCTGGCATCAGGCGGGGGAAGCCTAACCCGAAGGGGAAGAAAGAGACTGGGACAAGAATTAGCAGGGCTTATCCATAAGGCTTTAAACTAGGTTTGATGGGGGATGGGGACGAAACCAGGATCACAAAAGCGGTGCCTGGGAGCAACATAGCAGTGCTCATGGGTAAAAGTGATAGCAAGGTCTTGCAGCCTGTCTCAGCGATGGTGGGGGATAGTGAACTGTGTGGCAGCATAGACACAAGGAGTAGTGATAATTTGGTAACTACAGTAGTGTCCGAGAATGATCAGGTGCAAATCAGGGCCTGTCCCCCCAAGAAAGTGGTAGGACAATTAACCCAGCTGAAGTGCATCTACACTAATGCACGCAGCATGGGGAATAAGCAGGACGAGCTGGAGGCCATCGTGCAGCAGGGAAACTATGATGTGGTTGCCATCACGGAAACGTGGTGGGAAGACACACACAAGTGGAGTGCTGTAATTGATGGCTACCAGCTTTTCAGAAGGGATAGGCAAGGGAAGAGAGGTGGTGGGGTGGCCCTCTATGTTAGGGGTGGTTTTGAATGTCTGGAACTCAACACTGTGAATGACAGTGTTGAGTGTGTATGGATAAAAATCAAGGGGAAGGCCAACAAGGCAGATATCGTGATGGGAGTTTGTTATAGACCCCCTAATCAGGATGTAGAAACCGATGAAGTATTCTATAAGCGGCTGGCAGAGGTCTCGCGATCATCTGCCCTTGTTCTTGTGGGGGATTTCAACTTCCCGGAGGTCCGCTGGGAATACTACACAGCAGAGAGGGAACAGTCCCGGAGGTTCCTGGAGTGTGTGGAAGACAACTTCCTAACACAGCTGGTGAAGAAACCTACTAGGGGAAGTGCCCTACTGGACCTACTGTTTGTTAACAGAGAAGGTCTTGTGGGGGATGTAAAGGTTGGAGGTCATCTTGGGCAGAGTGACCATGAAATGATAGAGTTTTCAATTCTTGGTGAAGGGAGGCGGGGAGCCAGCAGAACTGCCACCTTGGATTTCCGAAGGGCAGACTTTAGCCTGTTTAGGAGCATGGTTGAGAGTGTCCCTTGGGAGGCAGTTTTGAAGAGCAAAGGTGCCCAGGAAAGCTGGTCATACTTCAAGCAGGTGCTCTTAGAAGCACGGGTGAAGGCCATCCCCATGTCCCGAAAGACGAGCCGACGGGGAAGAAGGCCGGCCTGGCTAAATAGAGAGCTTTGGCTGGACCTCAGGAAAAAAAGGAAGGCTTACATTCTCTGGAAAAGGGGCTTAGCAACTTATGAGGATTATCAAGATATAACAAAGCTATGCAGGGGGAAGATTAGAAGGGCCAAAGCTCAATCAGAACTCAGCTTGGCCACTGCAGTTAAAGATAACAAGAAGAGATTTTTCCAGTATATCAACAGAAAAAGGAAAACTAGGGAAAATATAGGTCCACTGATGAATGAGACGGGTGCCCCAGTGGTGGAAGACACAGAGAAGGCAGAGTTACTGAATGCCTTCTTTTCTTCGGTCTTCACTGATAAAGCCGTCCCTCACACATCCCATACCCTGGAGGCAAGGGGCAAGGTCTGGAGAGAGGAAGATTTTCCCTTAGTTGAGGAGGACCGGGTCAGAGACCACTTGGCCAAGCTGGACATTCATAAATCCATGGGCCCTGACGGGATGCACCCGCGAGTGCTGAGAGAGCTGGCAGATGTTATCGCTAGACCACTCTCCATCATCTTTGAAAAGTCATGGGGAACAGGAGAGGTGCCTGAGGACTGGAGGAAGGCTAACGTCACTCCAATCTTCAAAAAAGGCAAGAAGGAGGACCCAGGGAACTACAGGCCGGTTAGTCTCACCTCTGTCCCTGGGAAGGTAATGGAGCGACTCATTCTGGATGTCGTCTCCAAACACATAGAGGAACAGGAAGTTATTGGAAGTGGTCAGCATGGATTTACCAAGGGCAAATCATGCCTGACCAACCTGATAGCTTTCTATGATGTTATAACGGGTTGGCTGGATGAGGGGAGAGCCATAGATGTCATCTACCTTGACCTTAGCAAGGCTTTTGACACTGTCTCCCATAACATCCTCATTAGGAAGCTGAGGAAGTATGGGCTAGACGAGGTGACAGTGAGGTGGATCGAGAGCTGGCTGAGTGACAGAACCCAGAGGGTTGTGATCAGCGGCACAGAGTCCAGTTGGAGGCCTGTAACCAGTGGTGTCCCTCAGGGGTCAATACTTGGACCAATTTTGTTCAATATATTCATTAATGACCTAGATGAGGGGACAGAGTGTATCCTCAGCAAGTTTGCTGATGATACCAAGCTGGGAGGGGTGGCCGACACTCCAGAGGGCCGTGCTGCCATCCAGCGTGACCTGGACAGGCTGGAGAGCTGGGCAGAGAAGAACCTAATGAGGTTCAACAAAAGCAAGTGTAGGGTCCTGCACCTGGGAAGGAAGAATGCCAAACACCAGTATATGTTAGGGGCGGACATGCTGGGAAGCAGCTCTGAGGAGAAGGACCTGGGGGTCCTGGTAGACAGCAAATTATCCATGAGCCAGCAATGTGCCCTTGTCGCCAAGAAGGCCAATGGCATCCTGGGCTGCATAGGGAAGACTGTGGCCAGTAGGTCGAGGGAGGTCATTCTCCCCCTCTACTCTGCACTGGTGAGGCCACAACTGGAGTACTGTGTCCAGTTCTGGGCTCCCCAGTTCAAGAGGGACAGGGAGCTACTGGAGCGAGTCCAGCGAAGGGCAACCAAGATGATTGTGGGACTGGAGCACCTCCCTTATGAGGAAAGGCTGAAAGAGCTGGGACTCTTTAGCCTGGAGAAGAGAAGGTTGAGGGGGGACCTGATTAATGTTTACAAGTACCTAAAGGGTGGGTTTAAGGAGGACGGAGCCAGGCTCTTTTCAATGGTTCCCAGTGACAGGACAAGGGGCAATGGGCACAAGCTAGAACATAGGAAGTTCCGTTCAAATACACGGAAAAACTTCTTTACGGTGAGGGTGACAGAGCACTGGAACAGGCTGCCCAGGGAGGTTGTGGAGTCCCCTTCTCTGGAGATTTTCAAGACCCGCCTGGATGCAGCCCTGAGGGATGTGCTTTAGGCAACCCTGCTCTAGCACGGGAGTTGGACTAGATGATCTCTAGAGGTCCCTTCCAACTCTGAAGATTCCGTGATTCCGTGATTCCGTGATTCTGGAGAAAGTCCAGTGAAGAGCTACCAACGTGGTAAGGGGGCTGGAGCTCATGCCATGACAAGAGGCTGAAGGAACTGATTCAACTTCGAAATGAAACCTATCTTGAGCAGGAGGTCAGATGAGATGACTTTTGGAGGTCTCTTCTAGGCTGAATTTTAGTGTGATCCTGTGATTTGCAGAAGTAAGTTCAAATCTTAGAGCTTTGTGGACCCTGAAGAAAAAAGAAAGAGTGCCTTGGAGAGAATATATATATGCAGGTGAACCCATTCCATAACGTGTCTATAGAGTGATTCTCCCTTTTTGTAGTCAAACATTACCAGTTTAGGGAGACTACAAGTACTGCATTTTGCATGGTTCATGCCTATGAAATACTCCTTGTACAAATCAGTTAGGCATGCCAAAGTAGATTCAGTTCTCCTATGATTTCCACCATTGAAAAGTGCTCATACATTTCTCATCTGACTTTCTTTGTGGCCCTTATTTTCTTTGTGTCACTCATTTTCTTATCCAGCTTAGCCATGCTGGCAACTTTGACAGTCTGAGTGCACACAGACCAAAGCTAACTAGTGAAGCTTATCAGAAGATACCCTTTTTTTTTGTGCCTCTGATCACAGAACTTGAACTATGATTCCTTTATCTTTTATCAAAACAAACTTTCAAACCCTTTGAAGTACAGCAGCCTCCAGAGTGCTGGTATCAGCTTTTCTCAGTCATACATGGCTACAGACATTTTCTCACTGCTTCTTTGTGCACGGTGTGGGAAAGCGCTGCTTCAATGAGACAAATAGGAAAATGTTACAATACCCTTTTATAGCAAAACCATAAAATGAGAAGAGTCTGCTGAGACTCTTGCACTTGTAAGGATGTCCTTGAATGATTTAAGAATAGTCTGACTGATATTATGGATAGAGTACAATTCAAAGCTGAACTGAAGTAGAAGACTTAATGTAAACTGTATCAGAACTTTGAAAAGACTTTCTCTCTGAAATGTGTTGTTTCATTGGGAGTGTACTTAGTATTTAAAATTGCATATGTAGCATAATGTTTTCTTTTATTTAGTGTCTCATCTTTCAGAATGTGTTGTCAGGCAATATCTGTAATTCCAAGGTGAGGAAGGGCTGCTCACTCTTCTTCACGGCATTCAGCATCTTAAAGAATTGGCCAATGCAATACTTCTGGAAGTAGGTCTCTCTTTTGATAAAGGGGAAAAAATTATAATCATGCATGCAGAAAGTAAAGTTGCACCAATCACGTCTGCTAATATGTAGTGCACAAAGAAATCAAAGCAGAAGCAATTAAAGTAGGGTATATTGCTTGAAAATCCACATAACACAGGTGGATAAAAGTACTGAGAGGAAAAAACACCCCACTGATTGGCAATCTAAGACATGTCAAGGGAACAGTGGGAGCAGGGGAAACAGTGTGTGCTTTTTAGAGGAAATTTACTGTGCACAGGTAGGCCTTCCAGCCGAGAAGGAGTGGAAGCATAAACGTCAGAGATACTTGATGCAGAGAACATCACTTAGGGCTACTATCAAGTCTAGAACATAATGTTGAATAGAAAATAAATGAAAATTAGCAAATGAAGAGAACATCTACACACAATCTCAAAGGCCTTAGGACAATAAAATAATTGTTTAAAGAGTACTACCAGCAATATTTTCCTAGTTTGGGATGATAATTATCTCTTAAATTAGTATTTCTGTGGATTTAGCTATAGTGGAAATAACACTAAGAAAAAGGTAAAATGTGTTGTAAAGGAAGTCTGTAAATATTGTTCATAACAAATGACTCATAACAGGATGAAATGCAACATATTCTGTGTAATCATTTAAAAGAGGCAAATGAGTTTTCATCAAGATTAAAACATATATTCTTATACTTCCTTTCCTGTCAAAAAATACTTTATGTTTTTCATTTACTACTAATTTTTTAAATTCTTGATTTCTTTGTTGATGTGCAGCTTTTCACATACATCAAATTCATTGTAGGTCACAATTATTTATAATTCTTTATTTGATCCCACACTTGGTTTTAACTGTTTGTTAAATTCAATGGGCCAACATGCATAAGCCATCAATATTTCTGTCTACACAGATAAATGGAAGAAAAAAAATCACTAAAGAAATATAACAACATATAGAAGATTTTCAGAATAATTAACAAATAAAATGAAAAATGAAACTTTCCCTTGTTCCTTGCATGAAGACAATCATGCTTCTGTTTAACTTTATTAGACATTTATCAATCCATTTCCACCAGGGTATCATAAAGATGTTTCAATGAATATGAGGGATTAAGTGAATCCAATTTGTTGTTACAAAAATTTCAAATCACGTCTTAGAAGGATACATGAAGACATTTTTATGTGCTTGAATAGCAGACCTGCAAGAATCCTTACCAGAAGGATCACTATAGCATTTTTCACTAGTGAGAAGACTGTACAGGATTTTCAGGGTTAACAAATATGTGCATTACAAAGTACTGTCCCTTGATTCCTGTCACAAAATGCTGTGAGTCCAACTCTTGTCTGATTTTAAGAGACAGCATGGAATAGTTCTGTGTCCTTTTGCTTCTCAAGAACAGTTTGTTTTCTGGGTACTATTAGACCCTCTGGTAGTAGAATTTAACTTCTGGAATACATTAGTAGAAATGTGAATGCTTCCAGTAAAATATTGAAAAACTATTTTATCAGTTCCAGGTCTTTGGAGTTGTTTGGTTTTGTTTGTTTGTTTGTTCGTTTCCTGTGAATTAATTTATATATTGATAGCTTCTGTTTTAGTGAGAGCTGTGTATAAATTATAGATAGTGCATTTTGGAAACCTACTATTAGATTTTTATTTTAACAAAATATGAATATGAAGCATCTATGGGTTTACATTTTATGTCCTGACAAGAGTAGCTATTCTAATATAGACAGTAACATTGGGTGATCTACCTAGCTAGCCAAATAGTTGGAGGAAAACAATTCATATAGCAAAGTAAAATAATGAGACAAAAATTTTTATGTTTGTAAGATAAACATATGCCCATTTATTGTCAGTGTTTTACAGAATCACAAAGAATCACGGAATGGTTTGGGTTGGAAGGGACCTTAAAGGTCACATAGTTCCAAGCCCCCTGCCCTAGGAAAGGACACCTCCCACTAGACCAGGCTGCTCAAAGCCTCATCCAGCCTGGCCTTGAACACTTCCAGGGATGCGGCATCCACAACTTCTCTGGCCAAACTGTTCCAGTGTCTCACCAGACTCACAGTAAAGAATTTCTTCCTCATGTCTAATCTAAATCTACCCTCTTTCACTTTTAAAACTGTTACCCCACATCCTATCATAACACTCCCTGATAAAGAGTCCCTTGCCATCATTCCTGTAGGCCCTCTTGAGGTACTGGGAGGCTGCTATAAGGTCTCCCTGGAGCCTTCTTGTCTCCAGGCTGAACAACCCCAACTCTCTCAGCCTGTCCTCATAGCATAGGTCTGATCCTATGCTAGCTCCAGATAGCTCCAGCCCCCTGATCATCAAAAATTTCAAAGTGGGAAAAAAAGCTGAGACAGGATATTTCTGATAAAAGGTTTCCAGTCCAAACTTTAGTATAGTCAAGTTCATCTTATGGGATATAGAAGAGAAAATATTACAACAGATTAGTAATACCATGTTCTAATGGTATTCATGTTAATTGAAGACATTGATGGAGTCCTTCCCACAATGAATATGACCATTCCCACAATGAATTTGATCATTTCTACAATTAATTTGATCATTGTTCAGTGTCCAGATGGAGATCAGTGACTAGAAGTGTCCCTCAGGTGTCCATATTGGGACCGGGACCAGTACTGTTTAATATCTTTGTTGATGACATAGACAGTGGGATCGCGTGCACCCTTGGCAAATTCACAGATGACACCAAGACATGGTCTGGTTGACATGCCTGAGGGACAGGACATCATTCAGAGTGACCTGGACAAGCTTGAGAAGTGAGCCCATGTTGGCTCATGAAAGTTCAACAAGGGCAAGTGTAAGGTCCCGCACCCAGGTTGGACAATCCCTAGTATCGATCCAGACTGGGGGATGAATGGATTGAGAGCAGCCCTGAGGAGAAGGACTTGGGGGTACTGGTGGATGAAGCTGGACATGAGAAATCAATGTGTTCTTGCAGTCCAGGAAGCCGACAATATCCTGTGCTGCATCAAAAGAAGTATTGCCAGCAGGTCGAAGGAGGTGATTCTGCCCCTCTACTCCACTCTGGTGAGACTCCACCTGGAGTACTGTGTGCAGCTTTGGAGTCTTCAGCACAGGAAGGACATGGACCTGTTGGAACAGGTCCAGAGGAGGGACACAACGATGATGAGATGGCTGGAGCACCTCTCCTATGAAGGCAGGCTGAGAGAGTTGGAGTTTTTTAGCCTGGAGAAGAGAAGGCTCAGAGACCTTAATGCAGCCTTCCAGTACCTAAAGGGGACCTACAGGACTGATGGGGATGGAGTCTTTATGAGGGTGTATAGCGATAAGATGAGGGGTAATGGTTTTAAACAGAAAGAGGGGAGATTTAGATTAGACATGAGGAAGAAATTCTTTACTGTGAGTCTGGTGAGACACTGGAATGGTTTGGCCAGAGAAGTTGTGGATGCCACATCCCTGGAAGTGTTCAAGACCAGGCTGGATGGGGCTCTGAGCAAGCTGGTCTAGTGGGAGGTATCCCTGCCCAAGGCAAGGGGGTTGGAACTAGATGATCTTTAAAATACCTTCCAACCAAACCATTCTATGGTTCTATGTTTCTATGACTCTGAGCGACCTGATCTAGTTGAAGATGTGCCTGCTCATTGCAGTGTGGTTGGACTAGATAACTGTCGTGGTTTAGCCTCAGACGGCAACAAAGAACCACGTGCCGCTCGCTCGGGCCTTCCTAATACAGGAAGAATCAGAAGAAAAGGCAAGACTCTTGGGTTGAGACAAAGGCAGTTTAACAGAACAGCAAAGGGAACAAGCAAACAACAACAATAACACGGATATAGGCATATACAAACACAATTACGGAACCGCCGCTCCCCGCCGCTCGCCGACCGGACCCGGGACGCCCCAGTCCGCTCCAAACGGCGACTTCCTGCCCCCTCCCCCAGCAGCTCAGGGTAGGCATGGCTCACATGGCATGGAATACCAGGAAAAATTAACCCTATCCCCACCGGAACCAGGACATTATCCACCCCTTATTCCATACCATCTATGCCATGCCCAGATCTTACAGGTTCCAATGAATTGCCACCACTCTTCCCTGTCATATATATATATACATATATATTCATGCAGATATAATGCCCTTAGTTTATGGGCCACCCCTCCAAAAGTGTCCGTTGAGCTCTTGTAATCCATGGCTTTGGGCTCCATCTGTTAGAACAGTCTCTCAGGGCAGGTGAGATGCTGTGTGGTGCTGGCCTGTTGTATGCTGTATTTTTCGGAGCTTGTGACTGGTGCACCTGGTGTGGCTCATGCTCACAGTCCGTGGGCTGAAGATGTAGATCTTGAGGAAGTTGCTGGGCGCCAGCTGCTGAGGTCAGTTCTTATCCCATCATCCCTGTGCCTTACTCGTAGTACAACTGATAGCAATTATAGCAATGAGGACATACAGTGACAGTGTTACTTAGTAATTAACAGCACACAATCTGATTCATTGGCTATTCTCACCTAAAATCAGATCCCCATGAGGTACACATCGGACTTCCCCATCCTGCCGCATCACCCACCAAGTGCACCCAGGTCCTTGGGCAAAAGCAATCCCACGGGTGGGTTTGCCTTTGCCTGAGGCAGGACTAACCCAGACTGTCTTCCCTAGCATATTCTTCATGCGCACTACGGGGACTTTATCCCCTTCTACAGTACGTGGAAGTTTTGATTGGGCAGGGCCAGCCCGATTGTTAGATCCCCTGGTGTTAACTAGCCAGGTAGCTTTTGCTAAATGTGTATCCCAATGTTTTAAAGTCCCACCACCCATTGCTCTCAGTGTAGTTTTTAACAATCCATTGTATCGTTCTATCTTCCCAGAGGCTGGTGCGTGATAGGGGATGTGATATACCCACTCGATACCATGCTCTTTGGCCCAGGTGTCTATGAGGCTGTTTCGGAAATGAGTCCCGTTGTCCGACTCAATTCTCTCTGGGGTACCATGTCGCCACAGGACTTGCTTTTCAAGGCCCAGGATAGTGTTCCGGGCAGTGGCATGGGGCACAGGGTATGTTTCCAGCCATCCGGTGGTTGCTTCCACCATTGTGAGCACATAGCACTTGCCTTGACGGGTTTGTGGCAGTGTGATATAATCAATCTGCCAGGCCTCCCCATATTTGTATTTCAGCCATCGCCCTCCATACCACAGAGGCTTCAAACGCTTGGCTTGTTTGATCGCAGGGCATGTCTCACATTCATGGATGACCTGTGCAATAGTGTCCATGGTCAAGTCTACCCGTCGGTCACGAGCCCATCTATATGTCGCATCTCTCCCTTGATGGCCTGAGGAGTCATGGGCCCACCGAGCTATGAATAGTTCACCCTTATGTTGCCAGTCCAGATCCACCTGAGCCACTTCAATCCTAGCAGCCCGATCCACTTGCTGGTTGTTCTGATGTTCCTCCGTGGCCCGATTCTTCGGTACATGGGCATCTACATGGCGTACTTTCACAACCAGATTCTCTATCCGGGCAGCAATATCTTGCCATAGGTCAGCAGCCCAGATGGGTTTGCCTCTGCGCTGCCAATTTCCCTGCTTCCACTGCTGTAACCACCCCCAGAGAGCATTTGCCACCATCCATGAGTCAGTGTAGAGACAAAGTACTGGCCATTTTTCTCACTCAGCAATGTCCAAAGCCAGCTGAATGGCTTTCACCTCTGCAAACTGGCTCGATTCACCTTGTCCTTCACTGGCTTCTGCAACTTGTCGTGTAGGACTCCACACAGCAGCCTTCCACTTTCGATGCTTTCCCACAATCCGGCAGGACCTATCAGTGAACAGCGCATATTTCTTCTCATTTTCTGGCAGTTTATTATATGGTGGGGCCTCTTCTGCACGCGTCACCTCCTCCTCTGGTGACATTCCGAAATCCTTGCCTTCTGGCCAGTCCATGATCACTTCCAGAATTCCTGGGCGACTGGGGTTTCCCATTCGAGTTCGCTGTGTGATCAGTGCAATCCACTTACTCCATGTAGCATCGGTTGCATGATGTGTGGTGGGGACCCTTTCTTTGAACATCCAACCGAGCACCGGCAGTTGAGGTGCTAAGAGGAGCTGTGCTTCTGTGCCAACCACTTCCGAAGCAGCTCGAACCCCTTCATATGCTGCCAATATCTCTTTTTCTGTTGGAGTGTAGCGGGCTTCGGATCCTCTGTATCCCCGACTCCAAAACCCTAGGGGTCGACCTCGGGTCTCCCCTGGTGCTTTCTGCCAGAGGCTCCAGGTAGGGCCGTTCTCCCCGGCTGCGGTGTAGAGCACATTTTTAACATCCTGTCCTGCCCGGACTGGCCCCAGGGCCACTGCATGGACTATTTCCTGTTTGATTTGTTCAAAAGCTTGTCGTTGCTCAGGACCCCATTTAAAATCATTCTTCTTCCGGGTTACTTGATACAGAGGGCTTACAATTTGACTGTAATCTGGGATATGCATTCTCCAAAAACCCACAATGCCTAAGAAAGCTTGTGTTTCCTTTTTACTAGTTGGTGGAGACATAGCTGCTATTTTGTTGATCACATCCATTGGGATCTGACGGCGTCCATCTTGCCATTTTATTCCTAAAAACTGGATCTCCTGCGCAGGTCCCTTGACCTTACTTCGTTTTATGGCAAAACCAGCTTTCAGAGGATTTGGACTATTTTACTCCCTTTCTCAAAAACTTCTTCCGCTGTGTTTCCCCATACAATGATGTCATCAATGTACTGTAGATGTTCTGGAGCTTCACCCTGTTCCAGTGCAGTCTGGATCAGTCCATGGCAAATGGTGGGGCTGTGTTTCCACCCCTGGGGCAGTCGATTCCAGGTGTATTGGACGCCCCTCCAAGTGAAAGCAAACTGTGGCCTGCACTCCGCTGCCAAAGGGATTGAGAAGAATGCATTTGCTATATCAGTTGTGGCATACCACTTGGCTGCCTTGGACTCCAGTTCGTACTGGAGTTCTAGCATGTCCGGCACGGCAGCGCTCAGTGGTGGCGTGACTTCATTCAGGCCACGATAGTCTACAGTTAGCCTCCACTCTCCATTAGATTTTCGCACCGGCCATACGGGACTGTTAAAGGGTGAGCGAGTCTTGCTGATCACTCCTTGAACCTCTAGTTGACAAATCAGCTCATGGATGGGAATCAGAGAGTCTCGGTTAGTGCGATACTGCCGCCGATGCACCGTTGTGGTAGCAGTTGGCACCTGTTGTTCTTCGACCGTCAACAACCCCACAACAGCAGAGTCCTCCGAGAGACCAGGCAAAGTAGACAACTGTTTAACTTCCTCCGTCTCCAAGGCAGCTATGCCAAAAGCCCAACGGTACCCTTTTGGGTCCTTAAAATACCCTCTCCTGAGGTAATCTATGCCAAGGATGCATGGAGCCTCTGGGCCAGTCACAATGGGATGCTTTTGCCACTCATTCCCAGTTAGGCTCACTTCCGCCTCCAGTACAGTCAACTCTTGGGATCCCCCTGTGACCCCAGAAATACAAATGGGTTCTGTCCCTCTATAGCTTGATGGTATTAAAGTACACTGTACACCCGTGTCCACTAGAGCCTTATACTCCTGTGGGTCTGATGTGCCAGGCCATCGAATCCACACCGTCCAATAAACCCGGTTGTCCCTTTCCTCCACCTGGCCGGAGGCAGGGCCCCTCTAATACTGGTCATAGTATCCATTACTCACTTCTTGCATAAATGACTTGGAAGTTCCTTCAAGAGGATCAGAAGCAAGATCAGGCCTTCTGCTCTGTCTGGGGAACTGCCCACTGGAAACTGGGGCAGCACTTTTCCTGGAGGGATCCCCTTTTGTGGTTGCCCTTCCTTGCAACTCCTGTACCCGTGTCCGCAGGGTCGAAGTAGGTTGTCCATCCCACTTCCTCATGTCCTCTCCGTGGTCACGCAGGTAGAACCACAGGGTGCCTCGTGGTGTGTACCCTCTGTACTCTCTCTCTTGAGTGGGGAAATGCCTGCTTCTAATAGCTGAGACGCTGGCCCGTGCAGGTGGGGAGTAGGACATATTCTCTTCAAGTTGCTGGACCTTCCGCGACAGTTTCTCCACAGCTGAGACAAGGGGGGAAGAGAGACTTTCTTCATATCGCCGGAGCCGGCCAGCCACCTCATCCACCGTTGGTCCCTCTTCACCTTTCCATTCCATTACTGCCAGTGAGTTGGCATATGATGATGGTGCGCTCCGTACAAACTTCCGCCACATGGGCCTTGTGCATTGCACCTCATCAGGGTCTGTGGGTAAGTCTGCATTGTCAAAGTCATAATAAATCATCTCCCGCACGGCTAATTCTCTCAGGTACTGGATACCTCTTTCCATGGTAGTCCACTTGCTTGGTTGACATACAACATCCTCACTGAAGGAGTACCTCTCCCTCACGCCTGATAGGAGTCGTTTCCAGAGGCTGAGGGCTTGGGTCTTCTTCCCAATCGCCTTGTCAATGCCGCCTTCCCTAGACAGGGATCCCAGCTGCCTGGCCTCCCTACCCTCTAATTCCAGGCTACTGGCCCCGTTATCCCAGCACCGGAGCAGCCAGGTGACAATGTGCTCGCCTGAAAGTCGGCTAAAATCTTTTCGCATATCCCGCAGCTCACTCAAGGATAGGGATCGAGTAATTACCTCTGGTTCTGCCTCTTCCTCCTGCTCTCGTGATGGCCCTGGTTCATCATCATCTCTTACTAAGCGAACTGATTTCTTCGTGTACTTCTTCTTCTGTATGGGGGCAACTGATACTGGCACGGGTTGGTTCCCTGGTTCAGCGGCAGTGGCTGCCACATGGGTTGGAGTAGCCACAGTGGCTGCCACAGGGGTTGGAGTAACCACAGTGGCTGCCGCAGGGGTTGCAGTAGCCACAGTGTCCGTCGCAGGGGTTGCAGCAGCCGCAGTGGCTGCTGGTCTGGTCTCCATCTCTTCCCCCTGAGGGTGCTGCATAATTCTGAGCAGTGCCTGGTAGATACTGGCCAGGGCCCAGCACAGCGCGGTGAGTTGTGCCTCTCTAGAATAGCCACAGCATTTTCCCTTCAAATATTCTACCACTTTATCAGGGTCCTGTAATTGTTCAGGGGTGAAGTCCCAGACCATTGGAGGTGAGTAGTTCTCTAGGTACCTGCCCATGCTCTCCCACATGCCGTGCCACCCCTGACTATCCAGCCTCGGAGCAGATCTCTGGGTGGCAGTCTTAAATAGCTGTTTGACCTTAAACAGGACGTGGAACACATTCAGCAGACATAATAATAGGACCAGGTTGGTTTGAGTATCCCAAGGATATTCAAAATTCTCAAAAGCTGCCATACCTGACCCGAAGGAGAAAAGGGAGGCAAAAGAGCTAGGGAAAGTGTCCCCCCTGTTTCCCCCACAGACTGGGTGTAATTATTAATAAATTCTGCGAGACGATGCCCAAGGTACGGACAGGACAGCAACACCACATAAAAGCCCCAAAGTAACTGTCTAACAAGTGATGTTATCATCTCATAAGCCGATATTGCACAGGACAACAAAATGATAATCCTCATCCCTCTCCCAGAAGTAACAAAAATCATCGGAAGGAGTACATAAGCCATATAGGAATTCACATAACACAGCCATGAGAACAAACCAAGCAACATGGTGACCAGCGACTGTTTGCCTAATACAATAAACGCATACAACACATTCGGTTTTTTTTTCAAGCTCTAGTTGAATTCTGTCGTTATCTCAACCCTTCGAGCCCCACGTTGGGTGCCAAAAAGGACTGTCGTGGTTTAGCCTCAGACGGCAACAAAGAACCACGTGCCGCTCGCTCGGGCCTTCCTAATACAGGAAGAATCAGAAGAAAAGGCAAGACTCTTGGGTTGAGACAAAGGCAGTTTAACAGAACAGCAAAGGGAACAAGCAAACAACAACAATAACACGGATATAGGCATATACAAACACAATTACGGAACCGCCGCTCCCCGCCGCTCGCCGACCGGACCCGGGACGCCCCAGTCCGCTCCAAACGGCGACTTCCTGCCCCCTCCCCCAGCAGCTCAGGGTGGGCATGGCTCACATGGCATGGAATACCAGGAAAAATTAACCCTATCCCCGCCGGAACCAGGACAATAACCTTTAAAGGTCTCTTTCAATCCAAATCATTCTATGATTTAAGTTTCCAAAGGACTAATCTGGTATAATGAGTTGTTAAGGTATATAACAGCATCCAGGGACAAACAATAATTCCAGAAGTATATAAATTTCCAGGTATTCAATCAATTCAAGGGAAATATTGAACCTTCTGCTTGCCCATTGTAGGCCAATTAAGTCATGTTAATTTTGTCACTTTTGCAGTATTTAATGGGTGATGTTAATCAGGCTCAAAAAAAGAAGATATAATTTCCTCATGGAGCAAAATCTTTCCTGTACATTTTTAGGATATTTTTTACTGTGGCACTATTTGCATCTACTTCTATTCATATTCTTTCCTTTATTACGTTTGTCCTCATCTGTAACCTCACTGAAAAAGCAGAGCATTTTGCACATCCCCAGCTCTATTCAATAAATAATAAAAGTCAGAAAATGGACTTTTTTTTATACTCATTTGCTGAAGTCCATAAATATTAAGTTTTATTATAGGAACTTGTGGATTTTTAAGATTAGAGAGAGTTAAAAAAAAGAGTATCTGCAGTCTGTCACAGATAACTCACATGTAATCAGGACTGAATACTGAATGAAATGAGTGAAATCTCTACACTGCCTATTGTCATCACCTGTAATATATTCCTCAAACGTCTTACCACTTTCAGAAAGGAGGATGAATGTGTTAAATGATTGATAATGCAATGCAGGAACTTACAATGCTAGATGTCTAGTTCAGATATTTCAAAGTGGTATATAAGACAGCCTGGAGACATCATACAAAGTCAGTGGTGTGTGTTTTTTGGTATTGTTTTGTGTTTGTATTTTTTCTTCCAGTTTATATATTGTTTTTTAGCTTAATTACAATTTGAAAATACAGGAAAAAATCCATTGTTAACTTTCAGCGAGTGCTGCCATTTACTAACTATAAATCAATGTGGACTGTATTCAGTAGTTTTGACCTACCCCCATATACTTATATTCCAGAAAACTCCCAGGCAGATCTGCTTTGAAACTCTGCTGGCTTTATGACCAGAGGTCAAGTCTGAGAGCTGAACCTTAAAGATTTCAAAGAAAACTGCTCCGAGAAACTTAACACTTTAATATTTAGGTGTCATTCATGAATTAGCATTTAAATGTGGGTCAATAGTTCATATCATAGTCAAGCATGTGCACCACAGAGAACAGGGTTCACTGCCACCAGTCATGTTGTGTTGCTCGCATCCTTCATTGTTCATTTTAAGTAGCAACACAACTCTTCCTGCTGCCTCAAGTATCACAGATTCTAATAAAAAATAGCATTAGAGTGTGTATATCTGTTAATAGTTTAGGTATATGATTACCTAATCTATAAGAAGCTTCTGAATTGATTTGAGAAGCTTCTGAATAGATTAATCCCACACAAGATTAACTGGTATGTCTGTTTTAAAAGAATAGCGACGTCTGATGACCAGTGCTTACTGGTCATTGTAGGAATACAGCCTTGGGTGCTGGGTAAAATCAGATACAGGGATAGCAATGAAAAGAGAACAAGCATTCACTGGATGTAGAACATACTTATGTAGTAAATTGCAAGTGTGATGTAGACCAGTGAAGAAACAGCAAGGTGTAGAGTGTGACAGAAAAAATATGATCCTGCAGTTTGCAGGAAGAAGACCCTACTTCACCCCAGCAAAGTGAAGTATGAAATTTAAGGAACTGTTAGAACTTATCCTAGAATGGTGCTGTGTGTCAAAATCATTTTTTAATTCTGTGCCTATCTGTAAATAATGTTGGCTTAATATTCATAAATATATTCAACAGTCTATTTTACCAAAATGTACCATGAACACTTTGCAGATGTAAATTAATAACTTCTGTTCTTTCAGTATGACCACGTAGGAACTTTCTACTAGGACTAATTAGAAAACCCCAGAGCAGGAAACAGTCATCCCAACAAAGGGAGAGTTTATGATTTATACTAACATTTAAAGGAAATTAAAATGAAATGGAGATACACTGATGAAGAGGTTTATGGAAGGCAACAGAGGAGAGCACTGCAAAGCCAAGAATAAGACCTGTATCTTCTGTACACAATTGTTTCATCCACTCTTTCACCCAAAGCGCAGGGTTTAAAAATCCTCTGAATTTTAGACTGGACTTCCATTATTTCTAAAATCAAAATATCAGGACCAAGATTAAGTGAGAAGTACTCAACAGAAGGATCATGATAAGCACCAAAGATCTCTTGTATTTATGAGAGTTTTAAATAGTTGTTTTGTTCTGTTTTGTTTTGTTCTGTTTTTCTAAAAGAAATGATCAAAACTAAAAGGAAACAAGCCTTTTAGTGCAGTTCCCATATTATGGAATTACCATGCTGGCAAGTCTGTTTTGCGTTTAATGAAATGGTTGCAAATTACTGCTAAAAATGAAAATTAATTACAATTTGATTAACATTAAATAAATAGCCTGAGGGAATTCACCTTTGTTTAGAGTATGGTATTATTAAGAGAAAAATTATTTTCAAAAAATGCTTGATTTACTGAACATAGCAAATGGGAAAATATCTCATTTAATTAGATGATCAAGGACAGAGTAGTATTACATTGAACTGCAAAGAAAGTCTAGTAGGATATGGAATGATATCAGTCCAGTTACATAAACCCACTGTTGCTAGGAGCTTTGATATCAGCCAGAAATATGCTGAGAAAATTAATTAGAGAAAAATCATTACCAAAGACATAATGTCACTGATCTTCATTACCAATCATCCAAAAAAAGGCTCACTTAATAGGATAAATTTTGCTATTAATATGGAAACATAGATTCATGTTTGCATAATAATGATATATGCTACCAGTTGCTGTCATCATCCTTAAAAGATTACTGTTACAACCTGGAAATGTAGTAAATTATGGAAATCACAATTACCTAAATTAAGCTAATTTGCAAAGAAGAGAAAATATGCAGGTTTTCCACCCTACTTTGTTTCTTGTCAGTGTGAATGTTGCATAAATATTTACCTCGTTCATGTGCGTTTCTTGTTTGTTTCATTGGCTTATGTTGACACAGTTGTGGTTATTTTATAATAATTCTGTCTCCTAGGTCTCTGTTGCTGTTTTAGATTTAAGATTTAGTAGCTATTTAATAACTATTCAGTTTCAAATTAATAAAGGGTATACAATTTATTTCCCTTTTCTTCAGAAAACTTGACCCCTACTCACAGTGCAGACAGAGCAGAAGGAAAGTCACCGCTACCAATTAGTGGGTCTGCAGCACACTCAACCTTGTTCAGTACAATAACCTAGATTGTGGGCGATAACTGCAACTACATGATCTTCATGAAAGCTCATCACAGCTGTGATCTTTGTACTGGAACAAGAACAAAGGTGCTAAAAGCATGATTTCCAAAAGGGACCAAATTAAATCACAAGTGGCATCACAATTTTCCCAAGACATGAAGCAGGAAGTAGTAGAAACAGTACACAAGATTTACTGGAATATTTTTTTGAATGTACTTCATTCTACCTTTTGAACAAAATAATCATTGTTACCTCTCAAAAACTGTAATCTGTGCTACCTCTGCACAACATCCTCAGTTTAGGGCTCTATCCAGTCTATTCTCTGCTTTCTCCAAGAGCATAATATGTAATACCAGAAAAATAAAATTTAGAAGTCATCCAGTGACTTCTCTGTGAGTCATATAGTCCAAACCCCTACTCAAATCAGAGCTAACTGGAAAATTAGATTAGGTTGTTTAAGGTCTTGTCCAGCTGAGTTTTGAAAACCTCCAAGGATGGAAAGTCTGCAACAACTTCAGGCAATCTGTTCCAGGGTTTAACAACTCTGATTATGAATTTTTCCTTATATTCAGTGGGAATTTCAAACAGCTTGTGTCTTTTGCCTCTTGTACTTCCCTGTGAACCTCTAAGACGAATTTGGCATCATCTTCTCCAAGCACCCCTGTCTTTAGGCCATGGAAGCCTGCAATTAGATCCGTCAGGAAGTATCAGGTGGAGGCAGGATCCAAGGATGACACCAGGGGAGGAAGAGGCAGTTGAATCACAGACAAGTGCCCAGTCTCACAGTACCCCAAGCAGAACAGGTCTGGTGATGGTAACCAGGTTCAGTAAGAATGCAAATAGCTAAACAAGTCCCTAGCGATAAATCAGGCCTAAAGTCAACCGAGGAAGTTGAGTTGGCAAGTCAGGGTTAGGATAGGTCTGAAAACAGTAGCCAGGATCAGACACCATTCAGCAACTGGCAGATGAGTCCATCATGATTAGGCAAGTCTGAGGTCAAACCTGGAAGTCAAATCTGCGAGTTATTATCAGTGTCTGGATCAAGGATGTACATGGCCATGCAAGGGCATATCTGTAAGGCTGCTGCAACATACCACAGGTCAGGACCATACACAAAAGCCTCAGCTCAAAAAAACTCCCACATGGGGAGGGAAAGGGACCCTCTGATGAGGCTTCTTAGCAGAGTCATTTGGGACAGCTAGTTCTCTGATACTTCTTCCAGACTTTTCTTGAAGATCTCTAAGGCCAGCAGAGTCTTCTCAAATAGCCCTCATTATCAGGGAGCTGGCTTTGAGCACGGGCAGCCAAATGCTGCCCCTTCACTACTCTCAGTGAAAACTATTATAGGAGGAAATTAATTTTTCAGGCTTCCTTTTCAGACTTTAAATGGCAAATGCGGATGGCACACCTCAGTATGATGGTGAGGAGAAGCAGTACAGAAGCACAACAGGGCACCAAAAACTGCACCTTGTGCACTATGTATTTGTGTACTACTGTGATTTGTGTTGTGTTCTTTGTACATCCTACTGAACCATACTGAGAGGCTGACACAGTCTTTCCTTGCAGTAAATCTACCTCAAGAAATAATGCCCATGGCAAAGATCCTGAAGCTAGTGATGATTTGGGCCACACAGTGCAGTTCAGGTCCACAAAGCTGGACCCATGATTTCCTGGGCTCTGTTGTGGAAGTGTAAGACCAATAAAATACATTCCAAAAACCAGGTTTAATGGTGTCATGAAAAACACTTTGGCAAACATAACTTTTTACAGATTCAGGATGTCAGTTGGGAACTAATACTACATGGCGTGCACTAAATTTAAGCTTAGAATGATGACTCAAAATGCGCAAACCACTAACCGAAAACGTGAGGACACTTAGTCCCAGGGAGGTTACTTTGGACAACGACTTGACCCAAAGGGAAGGCTTCCAATCACAGACCTGCTGCTCTGAGGAGAACCATTCAAAGGGGGGTCTCCAGCAGGGGCACTATTTTATAGCCTGATCGGATCTGAACTCTGGTCATCTATTGGTCATGGTCATACATACCTTTCATTGGTTGAGGGACCTCCTAGGCAGGCTCATTGGCTGAGGCGGTCTCTAGGGCTTGGGTATCGTGTATGTGTCTGGGGGTTGTTTGTGCTTGTGACCAGCAGCTCACAAGCTTCCCACCAAATGAGCTACCATACCCCCATACCGTGAAATTATACCCACAGAGGGGAGGAAGGCTGCTGCCACAGGCTGCCCACTGACAAAGTCTATACAGCATTTCACACCACCACATGAATTTACCAACTCAAAGTTCCACTCTGTTGGGTATTTCTATGTCTTTTTTCATTCCACAGTGAAAACATATTTTAAGAGAAGCTTTTTTTCCTCCCATGAGTTTGTAATAGAAACATAACAGAAATGGGAGCTATTCTTACCAAAACATAACTAATTTACTTTGAATTATTCTTCTGGCTGTTGCTCTTATCCAAATGTAACTGTTGAGTTTAATACTACACTTCGTATACAAATGTTTATGAGAACACAATAAGGTGCATGCTCCCTGCTGCCGTGGTTTAGCCTCAGATGGCAACAAAGAACCACGTGTCGCTCGCTCGTGCCTTCCAAACACAGGAAGAATCGTAAGAAAAGGCAAGACTCTTGGGTTGAGACAAAGGCAGTTTAACAGAACAGCAAAGGGAACAGGCAAACAACAACAACAACAACAACAACAACACGGATAGGGGAATATACAAACGCGATTACGGAACCGCCGCTCCCCCCGCCGCTCGCCGCTCGCCCGCCGGACCGGGGCCGCCCCAGCCCGCTTTTAAGCAGCAACTTCCTGCCCCCTCCCCCGGCAGCTCAGGGTGGGCGTGGCTCACATGGCATGGAATACCAGGAAAAGTTAACCCTATCCCCACCGGAACCAGAACATTATCCACCCCTTATTCCATACCATCTATGCCATGCCCAGCAGGTTCCAATGAATTGCCACCACTTTCCCCTGTTATATATATATATATACACACATATAATACCCTTAGTTTATGGGTCATCCCTCCAAAGTGTCCGTTGAGTTCTTTTAATCCACGGCTTTGGGCTCCATCTGTTAGAACAGTCTCTCAGGGCAGGTGAGATGCTGGGTGGTGCTGGTCTGTTGCATGCTGTATTTTTCGGAGCTTGTGACTGGTGCACCTGGTGTGGCTCATGCACGCAGTCTGTAGGCTGAAGATGTAGATCTTGAGGAAACTGCTATAACAGCACACAATCTGATTCATTGGCTATTCTCGCCCAAAATCAGATCTCCATGAGGTACACATCGGACTTCCCCATCCTTCCGCATCACCCACCAAGTGCACCCAGGTCCTTGGGCAAAAGCAATCCCACGGATGGGTTTGCCTTTGCCTGAGGCAGGACTAACCCAGACTGTCTTCCCTAGCATATTCTTCATGTGCACTACGGGGACTTTATCCCCTTCTACAGTACGTGGAAGTTTTGATTGGGCAGGGCCAGCCCGATTGTTAGATCCCCTGGTGTTAACTAGCCAGGTAGCTTTTGCTAAATGCGTATCCCAGTGTTTGAAAGTCCCACCACCCATTGCTCTCAGTGTAGTTTTTAACAGTCCATTGTATCGTTCTATCTTCCCAGAGGCTGGGGCGTGATAGGGGATGTGATACACCCACTCGATACCATGCTCTTTGGCCCAGGTGTCTATGAGGCTGTTTCGGAAATGAGTCCCATTGTCCGACTCAATTCTCTCTGGGGTACCATGTCGCCACAGGACTTGCTTTTCAAGGCCCAGGATAGTGTTCCGGGCAGTGGCATGGGGCACAGGGTATGTTTCCAGCCATCCAGTGGTTGCTTCCACCATTGTGAGCACATAGCGCTTGCCTTGACGGGTTTGTGGCAGCGTGATATAATCAATCTGCCAGGCCTCCCCATATTTGTATTTCAGCCATCGCCCTCCATACCAAAGAGGCTTCAAACGCTTGGCTTGTTTGATCGCAGCGCATGTCTCACATTCATGGATGACCTGTGCAATAGTGTCCATGGTCAAGTCCACCCCTCGGTCACGAGCCCATCTATATGTCGCATCTCTCCCTTGATGGCCTGAGGAGTCATGGGCCCACCGAGCTATGAATAGTTCACCCTTATGTTGCCAGTCCAGATCCACCTGAGCCACTTCAATCCTAGCGGCCCGATCCACCTGCTGGTTGTTCTGATGTTCCTCCGTGGCCCGATTCTTTGGTACGTGGGCATCTACATGGCGTACTTTCACAACCAGATTCTCTATCCGGGCAGCAATATCTTGCCATAGGTCAGCAGCCCAGATGGGTTTGCCTCTGCGCTGCCAGTTGCCCTGCTTCCACTGCTGTAACCATCCCCACAGAGCATTTGCCACCATCCATGAGTCAGTGTAGAGATAAAGTACTGGCCATTTTTCTCGCTCAGCAATGTCCAAAGCCAGCTGAATAGCCTTCACCTCTGCAAACTGGCTCGATTCACCCTGTCCCTCACTGGCTTCTGCAACCCGTCGTGTAGGACTCCACACAGCAGCCTTCCACTTTCGATGCTTTCCCACAATACGGCAGGACCCATCAGTGAACAGGGCATATTTCTTCTCATTTTCTGGCAGTTTATTATATGGTGGGGCCTCTTCTGCACGCGTCACCTCCTCCTCTGGTGACATTCCGAAATCCTTGCCTTCTGGCCAGTCCATGATCACTTCCAGAATTCCCGGGCGACTGGGGTTTCCCATTCGAGTTCGCTGCGTGATCAGTGCAATCCACTTACTCCATGTAGCATCGGTTGCATGATGTGTGGTGGGGACCCTTTCTTTGAACATCCAACCCAGCACCGGCAGTCGAGGTGCTAAGAGGAGCTGTGCTTCTGTACCAACCACTTCCGAAGCAGCTCGAACCCCTTCATATGCTGCCAATATCTCTTTTTCTGTTGGAGTGTAGCGGGCTTCGGATCCTCTGTATCCACGACTCCAAAACCCTAGGGGTCGACCTCGAGTCTCCCCTGGTGCTTTCTGCCAGAGGCTCCAGGTAGGGCCGTTCTCCCCGGCTGCGGTGTAGAGCACATTTTTAACATCTTGTCCTGCCCGGACTGGCCCCAGGGCCACTGCATGGACTATTTCCTGTTTGATTTGTTCAAAAGCTTGTCGTTGCTCAGGACCCCATTTAAAATCATTCTTCTTCCGGGTTACTTGATACAGAGGGCTTACAATTTGACTGTAATCTGGGATATGCATTCTCCAAAAACCCACAATACCTAAGAAAGCCTGTGTTTCCTTTTTACTAGTTGGTGGAGACATAGCTGCTATTTTGTTGATCACATCCATTGGAATCTGACGGCGTCCATCTTGCCATTTTATTCCTAAAAACTGGATCTCCTGCGCAGGTCCCTTGACCTTACTTCGCTTTATAGCAAAACCAGCGTTCAGAAGGATTTGGACTATTTTACTCCCTTTCTCAAAAACTTCTTCTGCTGTGTTTCCCCATACAATGATGTCATCAATGTACTGCAGATGTTCTGGAGCTTCACCCTGTTCCAGTGCAGTCTGGATCAGTCCATGGCAAATGGTGGGGCTGTGTTTCCACCCCTGGGGCAGTCGATTCCAGGTGTATTGGATGCCCCTCCAAGTGAAAGCAAACTGTGGCCTGCACTCTGCTGCCAAAGGGATTGAGAAAAATGCATTCGCTATATCAATCGTGGCATACCACTTGGCTGCCTTGGACTCCAGTTCGTACTGGAGTTCTAGCATGTCCGGCACAGCAGCACTCAGCGGTGGCGTGACTTCATTCAGACCACGATAGTCTACAGTTAGCCTCCACTCTCCATTAGATTTTCGCACCGGCCATATGGGACTGTTAAAGGGTGAGCGAGTCTTGCTGATCACTCCTTGAACCTCTAGTTGACGAATCAGCTCATGGATGGGAATCAGAGAGTCTCGGTTAGTGCGATACTGCCGCCGATGCACCGTTGTGGTAGCAATCGGCACCTGTTGTTCTTTGACCCTCAACAACCCCACAACAGAAGAATCCTCTGAGAGACCAGGCAAGGCAGACAACTGTTTAACTTCCTCTGTCTCCAAAGCAGCTATGCCAAAGGCCCAGCGGTACCCTTTTGGGTCCTTAAAATACCCTCTCCTGAGGTAATCTATACCAAGGATGCATGGAGCCTCTGGGCCAGTCACAATGGGATGCTTTTGCCACTCATTCCCAGTTAGGCTCACTTCTGCCTCCAGTACAGTCAACTCTTGGGATCCCCCTGTCACCCCAGAAATACAAATGGGTTCTGCCCCTCTATAGCTTGATGGTATTAAAGTACACTGCGCACCCGTGTCCACTAGAGCCTTATACTCCTGTGGGTCTGATGTGCCAGGCCATCGAATCCACACCGTCCAATAAACCCGGTTATCCCTTTCCTCCACCTGGCCGGAGGCAGGGCCCCCCTAATACTGGTCATAGTATCCATTACTCACTTCTTGCATAAATGACTTGGAAGTTCCTTCAAGAGGATCAGAAGCAAGATCAAGCCTTCTGCTTTGTCTGGGGAACGGCCCACTGGAAACTGGGGCGGCACTTTTCCTGGAGGGATCCCCTTTTGTGGTTGTCCTTCCTTGCAACTCCTGTACCCGTGTCCGCAGGATCGAAGTAGGTTGTCCGTCCCACTTCCTCATATCCTCTCCGTGGTCCCGCAGGTAGAACCACAGGGTGCCTCGTGGTGTGTACCCTCTGTACTCTCTCTCTTGAGTGGGGAAATGCCTGCTTCTAATAGCTGAGATGCTGGCCCGTGCAGGTGGGGAGTAGGACATATTCTCTTCAAGTTGCTGGACCTTCCGCGACAGTTTCTCCACAGCATTGCACCTCATCAGGGTCTGTGGGTAAGTCTGCATTGTCCAAGTCATAATAAATCATCTCCCGCACGGCTAATTCTCTCAGGTACTGGATACCTCTTTCCATGGTAGTCCACTTGCTTGGCTGACATACAACATCCTCGCTGAAGGGGTACCTCTCCCTCACGCCTAACAGGAGTCGTTTCCAGAGGCTGAGGGCTTGGGTCTTTTTCCCGATCGCCTTGTCAATGCCGCCTTCCCTAGACAGGGATCCCAGCTGCCTGGCCTCCCTACCCTCTAATTCCAGGCTACTGGCCCCATTATCCCAGCACCGGAGCAGCCAGGTGACAATGTGCTCGCCTGAAAGTCGGCTAAAATCTTTTCGCATATCCCGCAGCTCACTCAAGGATAGGGATCGAGTAATTATCTCTGGTTCTGCCTCTTCCTCCTGCTCTCGTGATGGCCCTGGTTCATCATCATCTCTTACTAAGCGAACTGATTTCTTTGTGTACTTCTTCTTCTGTATGGGGGCAACTGATACTGGCATGGGTTGGTTCCCTGGTTCAGTGGCAGTGGCTACCACGGGGGTTGCAGTAGCCGCAGTGTCTGTCGCAAGGATTGCAGTAGCCGCAGTGTCTGTCGCAAGGATTGCAGTAGCCGCAGGGGCCGCCGCAGGGGCTGCAGCAGCCGCAGGGGCCGCCGCAGGGGCCGCCGCAGGGGCTGCCGCAGGGGCTGCAGCAGCCGCAGGGGCCGCCGCAGGGGCTGCCGCAGGTCTGGTTTCCATCTCTTCCCCTTGAGGGTGCTGCATAATTCTGAGCAGTGCCTGGTAGATACTGGCCAGGGCCCAGCACAGCGCGGTGAGTTGTGCCTCTCTAGAATAGCCACAGCATTTTCCCTTCAAATATTCTACCACTTTATCAGGGTCCTGTAATTGTTCAGGGGTGAAGTCCCAGACCATTGGAGGTGAGTAGTTCTCTAGGTACCTGCCCATGCTCTCCCACATGCCATGCCACCCCTGACTATCCAGCCTCGGAGCAGATCTCCGGGTGGTAGTCTTAAATAGTCGCTTAACCCAAAACAAGACCTGGAACGTATTCAGGAGACATAGCACTACGAACACGCTAGTTTGAGTATCCCAAGGATATTCAAAATTCTCAAAAGCTGTCATACCTGACCCGAAGGAGAAAAGGGAGGCAAAAGGGCTGGGGAAATTATTAACAAATTCTGAGAGACGGTGTCCAATGTACGGACAGGACAGCAAAACCGCATAAACACCCCAAAATAGCCATCTGAACAGTGATGTTATCATATCATAAACAGATATCGCACAGGACAGCAGAATGATAATCCTCATCCCTGTTCCAGACATGGTAAACAGCATTGCAGGGAGTACATAAGCCATATAGGAATTTATGTAACACAGCCATGAGAACAAACCAAGCAACATGATGACCAGTGACTACTTACCTAATAAAATAAATGCATACAAAAAAAACCCAAAACCGTTTTTTCCACGTTCTAGTTGGATTCTGTCGTTATCTCAACCCTTCGAGCCCCACGTTGGGCGCCAAAAGGACTGCCGTGGTTTAGCCTCAGATGGCAACAAAGAACCACGTGTCGCTCGCTCGTGCCTTCCAAACACAGGAAGAATCGTAAGAAAAGGCAAGACTCTTGGGTTGAGACAAAGGCAGTTTAACAGAACAGCAAAGGGAACAGGCAAACACCACCACCACCACCACCACCACCACCACCACCACCACCACCACCACCACCACCACCACGGATAGGGGAATATACAAACGCAATTACGGAACCGCCGCTCCGCTCGCCGCTCGCCCGCCGGACCGGGGCCGCCCCAGCCCGCTTTTAAGCAGCAACTTCCTGCCCCCTCCCCCGGCAGCTCAGGGTGGGCGTGGCTCACATGGCATGGAATACCAGGAAAAGTTAACCCTATCCCCACCGGAACCAGAACACCTGCACAAGGTGAAACTTAACATCATTGAGAAAACAGGTGCTGATTATCTGAATGTTAATTTTGTTTTTCGTCCTTTACCCTTCTCCACATGGTTGGAGGTTCCAGTGTCGCATCTGCCCATCTGGTACCTCTCAAGAGCTTATTTTCCTTCACAGCATAGTAAGATTTAATGCTGCTAAACTAAATGTTAGACCAGTAGGAATGTTCATCCTATTAGACAGAACTGCCATTTACCAAAGATTTATATGGTTCATGTAAACTACGTGTATTGTAAAACATCTTGAGAAGGTGAAGAATCTACGAACTGTATCAAGTTCATACACAATTTTGCCCTTGCTAGGCCAAACCCTAAGTGTCATTGTCTCCTGAAAAAAAATAGGCATAATCTTCCCCAGTTAAAGGACTCTAGGCAGGGAGTACACCTGAATGCTTTGACTGTCTTATTATGTTTGTGGGGTTTTTTTAAAAAAAAATGCCCCTGCTTGCAAGAACTTCCATTTTTAAGAGTTTTCTTTAGAGAATCAGAAGTGTCATCTATTAATTTTACCCTAAAGTTAAAATTTATAGAAAAAACAGTGTCTAGCCTTTTCAAAGCTGCTGCAATTTTGGAAATCATGCAAAAAGCAAGCTTCTTCGGGCTTCCACAGTATAAAATCATGCTATTAAAAAAAAATAAAATTCTGTTTTGAGGGATGTAGCAGCATTCTCCAATTTAAATGTAGCAGAGAATGTTGTTTAAATAAAAAGGAAGATACTTGTAATGTGTGATTGGTAATGGCCTCAGGATATGCCTTTATCCTGCTCTTAGACCTCTTCTCAGTGGCCCTTGTTATTTTAAATACATACACACACACAAGTAAACAATCTGTGCTAAGATGTGTATTAAGAAATACTATTCATTATTTTTGGATGTATTCTATACACGTATATACACAGTTGTTGAAATGGACTAACGCATCACAAGAATCACAAGATAGATCAGATACCAGAAAGTATTAGCAAAATTTTCTGTGGATGGAAAATGAGACAAAATTGTGGCATCATCTGGTTTTCTCCTTTGGCAGCAGATCTTCTTAATGATGTCTGATGATAAGCACAATAGAGACCAGATGTCTCTGTGCAAAATAGAATGTATACACATGTATATGCATTTAAACTTACATAACAGAAAAAAGAGATCTGTGTTAAAATTACCAGAAAAATGGATTTTAAAGATAAAATTTTACAAATATTAGATATGCAGATTGCAAGATTATATACTTGTGCATATGCATTTGCATATGCATAAGTGTTTCTGCATCTGTTTATAGATAAATGCATTTTTGAAGATTTGTATCCATGCAATAAAATTATTAATGAATGATCAGGAAGTACTAGTAGTGACAGTTACATCAATGAAGTATTGTTTAACATTAAGAAGTCTCTTCACTACATCCAAAATACAAGATTATAGCTGTGATACTGTGATATTTCAGTCATTGGAGTTTTGTTACGGTGTGAATCACCAGATTATGAGAGATTCATTTTAAATTAGTCGTCATCTCTACAATCTTCCTGTAGGTACTGGAAATAACTCTTGGCACTAGCTGATTTGTGTTACTTTCCATATTATTCCTATAGTACACACAAACTACCAGAATTACAGTGCATCAGCTGACAAATGTTCAGGTTTCTCACCAACACCTTTTACCATATATCTGATCATGTTCCAGTACATTTAATCTCAAAGCTTTTCCCTGAGACATAGAAGTGCCATTATGCCTAATCTACAGAAGGATATTAAGGCACATGCACATGCAATTATATGGTCCATGTGCAATTAACTGTACCTAATAACTGCTTAAGCAAAATTTAGGATTCTAAGGAAACAGTGACTTGGAAAGGGGATTTCTACAGGTTCCTACTTATTGCGTTGTCTGGGAGCAAGGGAAGTTTTCATTCTTACCATTGTGAAAAGGAGTGTTTCCATTGATATGTAATTGCTGCTTCAGTAAGAAAAACACAAACATCTCTGGGATATGATTTTTATCTCTTTCTTTCCATTCTTTACATAAGGAATTAAGACAGGCTTCTGAGTTCCACTGAGGGAGCTTTAAAATGGGAATCTCTTCAGAGTTCATTTCTGAACTGTGGATGTTACATTGAACTGAATTATTCTTTCAGTTTTCTTGTAGGTAGTAAGTGTTCTTTCTTTTCATCATATATACATATTGTCAGTAGTGGATTGGCATGGAGGTCACTTATGAAAGCAGATGCTAACACACACATACAAGCTCACAAGTCAAAATAGAAACTTTAGTCCTTCAGAAATAACTTGACATTTACATTTAAACAAGTTCACCAGGGACTCCTGGAGAAATTTAAATGGAAATGTAATGAAAACACTTATATGATGTTTCCTTCTTTCACCTTATAAAAATAAATTGCTGAGTAAATATATTAATGAAATAGGCAAGACTCCTTTTTCCCTAATATCTAAAAAAAAAGGCTGTAGTATTTTATACTTTTAAAACATGCATGTGTGAGAAAGTATTAAGGTGCAAATGTATCCAACCACATGTGGGAATATAGTCTTAGTATTAGAAACGATTGAATATTTTCAGCTGAGAGAAGAGAATATTACTTCGATTTTGCTTTTAGATTTCAGTGAAATCTCAAACAGAATTTTTATTTGCTATATGGCTTTGATTTTCAGCCATACAAATAGAACTACATTATACAGTGAATTTGTTCAATTAGTCATTAATCAATTAACAAACATATATTAGCATTGACAATCACAAGAAAGTTTTGTGAAAAAACATTTTTTAATGAAACCTCATAAGAAACAATGTTCAATTTTGCACTTTTCTGGGCACTGTTTACAAAATTCAAATATGTGAAAAAAATGGTTGATGCTTTTAATCTTCTTACTTGACTTTTTACTCAGATACTGTAAGAAAACATGGAGCTAAATTAACGCATATAATAGGCTGAATGCTCAAGTAATAACTGAAGGTTAAATCTCAATTCTCTAACACTTCTACTGTACTGGAAATGCTCACTTAAGCAAAACAAATACTGATTCCTTCATTCAAAGCTCATCTTTCTTCTCTTAGGTATTGCATGGGAAATAAAAAAATATCACGATATTTTATTTTAATATATAATTTTACATCACCAAATAGGCTGCAAAGAGAAAAGTTCTTAGAGAAACTAAGGTTCTTGAGTCTAATCTTTTCAGATATGTTGTGGTAAGAAGGCTAAACAGCAGGAAGCAGCAATGCAATTGACACAGTAACATTAATAAGATTGTTTGGCAAATCCACTTGCAGATGAGTTTTTTTCTCCTTAAATGACAATTAATAAAAATAATGTTATATATCACTAATTAATGTTCTAAAGCACCATGGAAGTTTTTCTTAAAGGCGAATCCAAATAAGAGGAAAGGAAATTTTTAGCTTAACCCACAAAAACATTTGTTATGCAAGAGAGAGCTATGAGAACAAAAGAAAAAACATGGATCTAGTTGGGAGAACAGGAAGCAAACTGTGTTACAAAGCTGACATGATATGCTTCATGAGAGAGAAGGGATGGAAACACTATCAGACAAGAAGACATTTAACCCTAAGATGACAGCAAGAACACTAAATGTAAACAAGATGCAAATAAACGCATCAGAGGGAATGAAAAAAAGTATTTTCACTTCAGAACAAAAGTACTGAAGACTGCAAAGGGGAGTTGTTCCCATTTCTTTGTTAGTCTAATTCGTTGTAATTCTTTTTATCTCTTAAGCTAGTAAATACTCCTATCAGATCAGTGAAGCCTTTTGCAGATAGGCAAGCATAATTGCTCGTTCTTCTAAATTTACAAATTTCAACTTATTGATTGTGATGCCACAGTCTAAATATTATTAATAAATCAATGCAGAGAGTGGTTTGGGATGTGAGTGGCTTCTTTCTTTACTCTAGGTTGAACCCCTGCTGATACTTTAAAATAACTGTTAACTTTCTCAGAGAGTTACTGTTCTGTTCACATGCCAAAGATTTCCCTGTTTCTTCCTGGGAAAGAAAGAAAGATATTTGAATGTGCAGTGACATTGCTGTGTCATGTCCTCAAAGGCCATGAACATTTTGTTTTCCCAAGCCTACCTGTTTTGCTCCACAGCAGGCTGGTGGAATGAGAGCATTTTACATGGTCGGTGTTACAGAATCCGTTAACTGGGTCTTATAAACTTCCAAACTAAATAGATAGCACCTAGGAAGGCATGTCAACCCAGTCTAATTTCTTTCTCCAGTCACAGATACTCCCAGGTCACCAACATGAACTTCTGCTTTAACCCTTCAAGGGGTAAAAAAAATAAAAATGCAGAAAGTAAGGAAGTAAGGAAAACTGACGGAAGAAAGGAATTTACCAACCACCTAGACAACTGCAATTGTGTATGGTTAATTGACTGTTTATTTCTACAAATGGCAAAGGAAAAAAGTATAGTGTCAAAGGAAAAACTATGGCTATCTTGAAGAATAATAAAAGTAATATTTTCATATAGGTTTTTGAAGAAAGAAACATATCTAGGACATATAACAGAGGGAGGGAGTTATTGAACAAATCTTTACATGGTAAAAAGGAGTGCTCCTTAAAAAATATAAAACATCTGAAATATTTGCAGAAAAAAAAACCTGCTTATGAAAGCCACTCAAACGTAAAGGAAAACTCCAAAAGGTTGGATTTTTTTAAGCTTACTATTCTTAGAAAAACAGACAAACAAACAAAACCAAAACAACAAAAAGGCCTCTCTGACATCTATGGTGAATAGACATCTAAGAACCAAGTGATAATCAAAGACTATGTTTCACAGGTGGAAATGGCTAGAATAAGGGTACTGAATTAAATGAACCACATAGACAGCTAAAGGTATTAAATTATGACAATTTTCCAAAAGAAACTCCATGTTTAAAAGTAAAAGCAGCTAATTTATCCATGCTATCCTGGCATGAAAATTAATTCAGCAGGTCAGTTCTGTATATAAGTAATACAGAGCTCAATTATTGACATGAAACTGAGGATACCTTCTGGAAGTACAACTGTATTCACTGATGAAAATGTGATTTGGTCTGTTCAAGTATCAAATGAGAACAATATCTCTGTTCTTCCCCAGTCTGTAGAAGAAGCCTAAAATGGTGAAATTAGAACTGAAACAAGCACAAGATGGCTTTGATGCTGTACTTATACCCTTAGCTTCAATACAGGATAAGATTTAAATCCATAGAGTGAAGGGCTAATGTTATGTACTGACACTATTGTAATTAAGAACACAGTAATGACATTTCTAAATGCTTTTATTAACACAGAGCTTATTTTGTTCATGCACTGCTTCTGTCTATTGCTTTTTCTGAATCCTCATAGCTGAGGTGCTGAGAGCACAAAGTGCTCTTGAAAATCCTTCTTACTAAAAAAGCCGGTTTAATATATTCCATCTTGTGTCGACTCTGAAGTATTGTAAGTAGCCTAAAAATGTTTTATTCTTAAAAACACTTAAGTATTCAGGATAATATAAATCACAGAATACATTTCTCACTGAGAGATCTAACATGATTTTTTCCCCTTCTTGAGTCCAAAATTTGTCAAATTTACTCAAAATGTATTCTTTCCTTTGAGAAAGCTCCAAGTCATGGAAATTCCAAGTCATGGAAAGTTGAGCAATACAGGGGTTGTGCATGCTTAGACAAGTCCTCCCTGTAGTATCTTGGGGCAACATTACCTAGTTGGGATTAGGTTGACAACTTTTTGCCAGTCAGCTATGACCTGCAGGTAGCTGAACAACAGATATCTCCATCATTGTAAAGTGGATGTGAGATGCAGAAATCAGAGAAGATGCAGTAAAATAGTCTGCACTCCTAAACCCAAGGTAAATGTTATTGGCTAATAGGACTCTGCCTGTACATACGGGATGGCTGTCACAGACTGGGGAGGAAATATCTTCTCGCTTCGTTGCTGGTTATGCATCTAAATAGTCTTAACTATTCCTAGTGCTCCTCAGTTCCTTGGCTACTCCTTGGGACCCAGGGGATGGTAGAACCCCAAGGGCGTTTGTTTTATCTTTTCTCTGAAAGGGTTTTTTTCTTTCATTTAAATGGTGACCTTGCCATGCTTATCTATGGCTTTGTCACATCCTTGGTTGCTTTTGTAATTGACAGGCATAGAATAAGATTTCTGCTGTGTTGGGGGTTTTTGTGTTTGTTTGTTTTGTTGGGGTTTTTTTGTTTTATTTTATTTTGTTTTTTTTTTCTTAATAAGTATCTTGAAGGCTCTAGCTGTATTAAAACAAAGCTTTACAAATTACTTTCAATTTCATGTCAGCCTGGACTCCAACACTCTTCATGACAGTCTGTCATCTCCTACACAGACATCCTTACTGTTAATTGAAGTAAGTCTCTAATGAAAACTTAGCGTATTTTATTTTTAAATGTGATGAGATTAGATATCTCTGTGTACATAGGTATTCAGCAACTGAATCTTGGCAGAAGTTAAACTACTGCAGCATTGATCAAAATTAGTGGTATTTTGCTAAAATCCTTTACTATTTCACTTCATACAAATTTAGAATTCCATTTAAACTATAAATCGATAATCTATATAAAATATACAAATATATAAAAAAAATTGGTATTTTGGTAAAAAAAAAAACATACAGGAACACAGCATGAGTGTTTCAGTGGTTTATATCTCTATTTGGTATTTGGGGACACATATATGATTCAGGAAAAGAAACATGGAGCTTTATTTTATCTGTCTTTTTTATCATGATGTTATGCATATGTTTTGTCTTCCAGTACAGAAAAGAGTGCCAGAAGATGAAATAAAATTGTTTCTTCAAGTCCAATAACTAAATAAAAAAATAAATAAATACTGTAAGGAGAAATATTAAAAGAAAATTTAAGGAGACTTAATAGCTATATTTGAAATTTTCGTAGATATAGTTGAACTGTCAACTGGATAATAAATTGAAATGACATGTGTTACTTTAAAACAACTAGTTGCACATCACTAAAACTAGAAAAAACAACACATAATAAATGCCTTCTGTAGCATTCAGACAGCTGTGAGTCCAAGGCTCTCTTTGCTGGTATTACAATATCAACTAAAAGCTTAAAAATAAGGCTGACATTATTGTGACAAGCAACATAAAGAAATAAGGTTTGTTCATCATGACTTTACTGTATCAGTACGCACACATCAAAAAGAAAGAAGAAAATTATATTTTATCCACATTTTCCTAGAAAACTGAGGTATAGAAATATCTTTTCTCCTCTTCTGTGGGCAGATTCCTATGTTCCACTCGAATTGCAACTAAAAGCAATGGTTTTATTAAATGTATTTAAGGGAAATTTTGGGGCAAAATTTAGACATTTAATTTATGAAATATGACTAAAGTACGCCAACATTGAAAGATGTTGAATAATGATATCAGAAATAATTTTGTACTGAACTGTGCCTACACAACTGTTACTGTTCACTTTTCTATATGTTAAGTGATTTTAAATGATAATATCATAATTAGGCATATGTTTATACTTATAGGAAATTAGCACAGTTTTATCTGTCAAACACTGTACTTCAAGAGATTTTTTTTTAAACATCCTGTTTTATTCACTCAATAAAAATAAGACTTTTTGATTGAAAAGGATCTAGCTACATTTTAGGCTCATTTCTCATATCATATGAATTACCCTCTGAATCTTCCTCTTACTTTTGTGAATAATGACAATGACTTCACTTTTCTCATAAAAGTAGATATTATAAAGCTGCACTTTAGTGATGTCCAGTATAGATTCATAGAGCTTCAGACAAGATCTGATCATTCGTTGCAAGTGGAAATACAGATAGAGATAATGATCGTGTTCTCAGAAAACCTACAGAAGTAGAAATTGAAGTAAAAGTAAGAAAAATTCCAAGCTTTCATTTTTTTTTAGGACGTACAGAGGAAGAAATGAAAATCTGTGACAGCAAGAATCATTGCCTCTTTTGGGCATAGCCAACAGGATTTTGGTAGCAAGAATCTGCAGGTATGACCTGGGTGAGAGGAGGTCAGGGGCTGCCCTGTGCTGACCGTGAAATGTTCCAGTTGACTCTGCAATGGATGACACTGACTCATCACGGACCAAAACTAGAACCAGTCAGAAGAGCCCCTGGAGCCTCTGAAAAAACATATTTAAGAAATGGTGGTAGCCACTGAAGGCACAAAGTGAGACATGTGAGGAGATACAGGAGTAGGTGACATGTGAGGACGCACACAGAGAGACACAGAGGTGTTCATGGGAGGAGAGGCGTGAGGATGCATGTGAGGACACACTACAGAAATAGAGGAGGAGGTATGCATCTGAGGGGACTTCAGCCCATGGGTGACCCATGCCAGAGCAGGTACACCCTGAAAGGGACTGCAGCCTCTGCATCACCCACACCAGCGCAGAAACAAGTGAGAAGAGAAGAACTGGAGGAAGAAAAAGAGTAAGGAACAAGGCATGGCAGGAAGGATTTCCTGTGCATTAATCCCCTCCTCCTGTGCTGTCCATTGCCGCTGATGGGACTGAGCGTAATGTGTGGCAAAAGCAAGGAGAATGGAGACCAGGAAAGGGGAGGAAATGTCTGGAGTGAAACTGAGACAGGCAAAGGAGAAGGAAAAGTGTTTTACCTAAGTCTTTGTTTAACTTACTGTCTTCATTGTATCTCTATACCCGAATTAGTATTTACAGGATCATGTAACCAGCAATAAATTAAAATTAAGTTAAATTCCTTGAGTGAAGACCATCATGCCCATGACAGTGCCCTACGCTTGTGATTTTTTTCAGTGCTGATGTTAAGGAAAACCTAGTGAGAATGACAGTTTAGTAGATACTGAATACTGGGTTTTATACTATTATTTATACTGTAATTCCAATGAGCAACCTCAGTCATGAAGTAATTTTCTGATGGCCAATTGGCACAGAACACAGAATAAAAAGATGCACACAATTTTATATTCTCTGTGTGTTTAGCTGACTAATTTATTATGTTAATGAACAAATCAGGGAACTCCACAATATTAATTAATAATCATCAGAGGGAAAATAAGTAGACATTCTCAAAACAAGCGCACCATGGTTAAAATAATTTCGGCAGGCTTAATTTTAAAATACAGAAATAGTGAAACTATCTGGGAGCTGACTGAAAAAAAGTCACTAAATTGTTTTCTAAAGAAAATGGCTGATCATAGGAACATAAAGTAGAGAAGTGTGGTATAAGGTGTTATTTTTTAACTGCAATTTGAGCATCGTGGCTCACAAGGTACAGCACTACTTCATGTAAATGCAGATTAAATGTAGACAGTTCTGCGTTCCTGAAGTCTCACAAAAAAATTGAATATTTCAGTAAGAAAGAAGGTAAATCTCAAAACATGTCTTGTCTGAAGTAGAATTTCAGTGATACTTCTGAAATGGTAGAGACCCAGCTAAGGAACATAGCAGTAGCACAATTTACCCTATTAAACAAAATGACAAGCAGATAAGATAATAGGTAGCTAGTGTAACATTACAAAAAATTTTTTCTATCCTAAAGGACATTATGGCTGCTGTTCCTGACCATGGTAACTCTTGTATTGGTGCAGTTTTTTCTCTGGAAAGACAGAAAACTCCATGTACACATCAGCATCCAAAACTCATTCTGTTCTCACTATGCAAATCCCTCCAGTTCAGAGCTGGGAGAAAATTGCAATATCTATGTTCCCATTTTAAAGGTAGGCAAGTGGAAGGGAATTAAACAACTAGAACTGTTAATCTGGCACTTCTCTCAGATAATACTAATAACAATAAATAAAATTTCATGAAAAGTACTCTTTTGTTACATTTTTAACCTAATTTATATCTTAAATTTCCATTAATGTGTTTGATATTAAAACGGATGATCAAGTCCCTCTTTGAAGTCTGTATATGGTTAATGCTAGCATATGTTATGTAAGTAATTATCCTTTCTCACAATAATTTCCTAAAGCTTCAAATGCAATATTCACCGCAAAAGGAAAACACAGTTCTTTATATGATTGAAGAAGAAATTAGACTGTTTTCATTTGTTGCAAGGAAACCAAAAAAATGATTATTTTTTTTTCTATTTTGAACACATTAAAAACATCACATCTGTCATCTGGTTTTTGTGTTTCCAATCTGTATTTTGCAGCACATGTCAGATTATCTTGGTAAATAGCAGGGTACGAACCTTTTCAGTATCACTCCTGCTGTCAGATTGAGTGGCTTGGCTGGAGGATAGATGCTTTTAGCCAACGTAGTTGATAAGAATGCAAAAGTATTAGTATTGTCTTTTTTACAGAAGCAATAACAATTGTCTACATTTATCTTCCAAATTTAAAGTAGTCTGCACTAGACTGATACAAAAAGATCAGTGTATATCACTATGTAGAATTATTAACAAAACATCTGTATTAAAGACTGTATTTTAAAATGTCAAATTCTTTCAGTCTTACTCACTGGGCACAGCACACTTCATTCCTTAAGTAGACCCACTATGGCATGAACAGCTGCTGGGTTTTCAACACTGCTGAAAAATCAAGTCACTTGCAAGCTCTTGGTTTAAGAATTTCTAATTGCAAATGTAGTTCAAATCTCATCAACTGGAAGTGAACATCCTTAAGCTGAGACTCTATAAACACATTTATGTTCTAAAAGCCACAGAAAAGTGAAATATTATGGGACACATAATTACCTTGCCTTTCTGAGGGTGGTACTTCTCAAAACGTTCTGATTCAATTACTTAATGGTCTGTCTGACCGTGTTTTTGGGAATTGCAGTGCAACTTCTAGAATCTGACTTTAGGACCCTGTTTTTACAAGTTGTGGCCATTATCTTTTCCCCTTTTCCTTTAAAGAGTTATGACGAACACTCAGTTCTACGAAAACACCCCTAATTTTTTTACAGTGAAAAGGAATTCAGTATTTGTCAGAAGTATCACAGTTCAAAACATGAGACCTCATTGGACTGAAAGTGAAACAACAAAGGAAAAAAAATTCATAACAACCTTACAGAAAGCAAATTGGATTGCTCAGTTCACATTTTTCTACAGCAAGTAGGAGTAAAGGAGCCATGACAAGGTAAAACAGTTCAAATGGAGGTAAGAAAAAGCTGATATGACCTTTCCTCAGTTTTCCAAAAGTCCAACATTGATTTTAAAAAAGAAAAGTTGAATATTGATTTAAAGATGGTGTAGAATCATTTTAACAGAACAGGTGTTCCTTTAAGTCATGTTACCTGCAGAGTGTTTTTTGTGTTTTTCACTGAAACAAGCACAATAAGATGACTTCCATTTGGAAATAACGGAACAAGGATCCTGAAAAATATTGAAATCAATCATTAGAATACCCAGAGTTTATCAAGACATTGTACAATCTATTACTGTGTTATGTACTTTTTCTTGAATGGTCCTTTTCAGGAATTTGATTGTACTTTAATTCAAAATCTTTAAAAACACTAATAGAGAAATTCCTTCAAAAAATTAACAGAAAAGTCACTTTAAATGTATGATTTGTCACACTTGTTTTCTGGAGATGAAGTTACTCAGCATTTTATTTAAGGAAATACAGAGGAAATTCAGAAGGCTTGTAGTGCTCATAAAGCTCAAAAATACACAGGAATATGAACTTATTTTTCTTCCACACTTCAACACATTAATGGTAAAGCTTTCTACAAAGGCTTGTAGCATCAGGAAAGACTGGTTCAACTTGTTCACAAGGTCTTCTCTGTAAGAAATCCAACTACAGTAAAGCTTACATACAGACCTATATTCTACTTCATGCCTCTATGAAAAAAAAAGCAAAACCTTTCCAGTTGTCTTTGCAGGTTACTTTTCACTGGCGTGCTATTGACGATTCTGGGGAATGTGATAATTTTTGTCTTCAGTTTAGGGGAAAAAGGCAGGGGAAAAAAGGATACCAACATATTTTCATATTATTGAAACATTTCTTCTCAGGCTCTTGTTTCATTTCTTATAGTTCTCTCTCAATCAACTTGGGCACAGACAGAAGTTAGCTGAGGCTGGAGACTATTCTGCACAGTGAATTTAGATATGTCTATCCTGTTACAGGCTGTAAGAGATCTGAAACTAGGATGTGGGCCACACCATGCCAGTTGTCCACAGTGTCATCAGACATTCCCTGGCACGTTTAATTTACAGATTTACAGATGCAGACTCAAATTCCTTATATGCCTTCCAGTACCTGAAGGAGGCCTACAAGAAAGCTGGGGAGGGGCTGTTTGCAAAGGTATGTAGTGATAGGACGAGGGACAATGGCTTTAAACTAGAGCAGGGCAGGTTTAGATTAGACATTAGGATGAAGTTCTTTACAATGAGGGTGGCAAGACACTGGAACAGGTTGCCCAGAGAGGTGCTGGAGGCCCCATCCCTGGAGACATTCGAGGTCAGGCTTGATGAGGCTCTGAGCAATGTGGTCTAGTTAAAGATGTCCCTGGTTACTGCAGGGGGGTTGGACTAGATGACCTTTAAAGGTCCCTTCCAGGCCAACACAATCTATGATTCTATTTCAACAATGCTAGCACTTAATTCTACTCTAGTTGTCAGTTGCTGTCAAGAGGAAACCATACTACAGTTCCAAGCAGAGGTACAACCACCTCCACCTGCAGCTCCTGCTGTTGCCAATTTGGTTTGATTCTGCTGTGGAGTCAGCTTGGCACTCCTGCTGCTAATCTGGTAGGGCCTACCTGCCAGGTCTGCATACTGAAATACAGCTCAGCAATGCTAAATTTATAATTAATGTAAATGAGGCTACAAAGAAACTTGCTATATCCTTTGTTTTCTTCTTTTTTCTGCCCACATTGAGGGAGCTGAGTTATATCCATTTAACTGTGCTAATCCTACATTTGGCATTTTGATTTTTCACACAGTTGCTTAATCTCTAGCCAGCAAAATCTTCTGATCCTTCCTTTCTGTTTAGAGCCTGAACTTTGTCTGTTCTCCCTGCAGATGACTGGAGTTTTGCCATTAACTAAAACAGGAGCTGGTTTGTGCCCAAAAAAATTGATTAATTATTGCAAAAGATATTTTTTAACACTTTAGTTTATGGGAGTCTGTCAGTCAACTTCATGTTTTTGTATTGTCTAAATTAACTTCTAAATAATGATAAAAATCTGATGTTTATCTGCCTAATTTGATTTCATGTCATAACACTTTTGTTTACATACAGATAAAATCTTTCTCAAAAAATGCAAACTGGTCAGGTCAGTCAAATTTCAGCTTTTTCTATTTTTCCTGCTAATGGAAATGGTTCCTTATTCATACTAATGGATGATGACATCTCGGTGAGTACATAAATCTCACAGTACCTTGACCTCTTTGCAAAATTGAAAAGTCTGAACAAAATTTCACTAAACATTTGTGGGAACTGACCTTCTGTGATGCTACACGCTATATTTAATGATGAAGGCTCTAATTATTCCTGAGATACAGACATCAGAAAATTGCCACTTTGCATTGTGTACAAGAATAAGCCTTTCTGCACTGCAACTCCCATCACAGTGTGCTAAGCACTCCAGCTGTGTTATAATGCCATATTTTTACCTAAACCTATATTTGGTTTCAACTAGGGTTAAGAATCACCATTAACTATGTCCTCATAAATGATTCCTACTTATTATTGCAGAAATATAGCGTGACACAGTAAAAGGAAAAGTCATACAGCATGAATATACAGATGGAATAGTTAAAATATAGAGAGTACACATTCAGGATTCTAAATACCTCAAATTCTTTACTGCCTTTCTCTGATTTCAGTGTGACCACTCTGAATATAAGACAAAGCAGAATTTAGCTGTTAAGATGAGTTTAACCACCAGTCACTCAGAGACAGTAGTCAAAAAGCCTAATTAGAGTTTCACAGGGCAGGTGATAGGGGAGTTACATGGCGGAAGAGCAGCACTGTTTGAATTTCACATTCAAGCTTGTTTTCTGCAGTCCATAACTGTAATACACTAGCTTGAAGCATAGTTCTGAAATTTTCATCATACGCTATATTTCAATTTTCTGTACTGTTTTACTGTAGTTCTTATGCTAAAATAGCTTAATAATTACGTGTAATTGAGTGGAAGAATCTGCCAGAGTTTGTAATTTTAGGAATTTTTAAGGTTTATGATTGCATTTTTGCTTTTCTTGGTTACCTTGAATATATTACAGTACAGAAGTCTGTTAAATCAATGTCTGGATAATACACATAATGCACATAGGTCTTACCTGAGTCTATTGATAACATTTGCAAAAGGAAACACAGTTAAAGCAAAACTTTTGCTCTGTACTAAAGAAAAAACCAAGAAGTACAATCTTCATTAGTAAAACTGATTTCCATATTAAACTTCCATGTCTCTTTCCTTTAAGTTATTACTTGACTTATTCCATCTTTCTCCTTTCTTACCTCTCCTCGTTTTACAATTTTTAGTGTCCTTTTCAGGATTTTCACATCCAATTATCTTATTTACTAGGCTAATTATATACTACCAGAATGGCACCTGGGCGCAAGGCAACATTGTTGTGGACTTTCTAAGAAAGGAGGAGTGTAGTCACAACCAAATCATCAACCCTCAATGATGAATGGAAAGCCTCCAAGAAGAACCTACACAGCTATAACATAGCCTTGTCTTATATAGCTGTATATACTATCTGCTTACACTGTTACTTTCGTAAATACAGACGTCTCTGACTCTGGATGCATTTTTTTTCTTCAAAACTACTATGGATCTCATAGCAATCCATCATGTTAGAACTTAGGTGACACTGGCCAAGCACAGCAGGCCTTGTGGGTTAGCACTAGTTTTACACATAGGTACCATCTCCATAATCTACCACTGGAACCTACTCAACCGTTTTGCCATGAAATGAAAAAGTCATTGAGTTATTTTTATGAATTCTACTAAAATCAAATATTGAAATATACAGGCTGAGCTTACAATTGCCCCTAAAAGAAAGGCATCCAGAGCCAAGATCTTACACCTGGGAAATTATGAGGGGATCCCAGAGCACAGCAAAGAAATTTGGCCATGGAAACCTGGAGCATAAGGATCCTTTTTCCTCTTTGGGACGTTTACGTGGGCTGCCTTGTACAGCTGGGGAGCAGAAAGGAGGCCTGATAACCCACACGTCCTGGGCCTGCTCTAGTACATCTTGCTTCTTCCAATCTCTTTTTTCTCCAGTTGTATTTCAGGTATTGCTGAAAGTCAGACTGAGTTAAATACCTGGGATGGCACAGTGGTATGTGTGTCATTCAGGCAAGGGGAGGCAAAATAACAAATAAGAAAGCAATACCCAAGGCTTATGACACAGGTGTCGTATTTTGTGGTCCCTCAAGAACATAGCAGTGTGAAAACTACTAAGAAAGCTTTTAGGCACATGAGAGTTACAATGGGTGTCATAGAAGCCATACTCTCGCACAAGACACTTTCATGGGAATGGTTTGCAAAGGCAGAAGTGAAGGGATATACAGTGGGATTTTGTCACCTGGAACATAACTGGTGATGACTAAAGCAGAAAACAGCCTAGAGAGCTTTTGCCTTTAAGACTTTATAGAGTAAAAAACCACCTTAAAATCTAAATAAAATTGTAACATTCTTTTTCATAGTAAGTATTAATACATTCATTTCTTATATGAAGCCAATTTTACAATTATATTTAGATTTTAGGGGTACTCGAAGTACTTTACAGTACCCTTGGAGTGGGTGAAATTATTTGTTTATGGCCAACGAGATAGAACTCCATCAAAATAATATCGGAAGAAAAAAAAAAAAAGAAATAAAGAGGAAGTCAGGCAAAACGACCAGGAGGCCTGTATGGATGAACAAGGAGCTCCTGGAGAAAATAAAACACAAAAAGAAAGCCTAGAGAGGGTGGAAGCAAGGACAGGTAGCCTGTAAGGAATACAGAGAAATTGTCCCAGCTGCTAGGGATCAGGTTAGGAAAGCTAAAGCCCTGATAGTGTTAAATCTGGCCAGGGACATCAAGGACAACAAGAAAAGCTTCTATAGGTATGTCAGTGATAAAAGGAAGACTAGGGAAAATGTGGGCCCTCTCCAGAAGCAAACAGGAGACCTTGTTACCCAAGATATGGAGAAAGCTGAGGTACTCAATGACATTTTTGCCTCACAAAAAGCCAACCGTATCCTGGATTGCTTTAAAAGAAGTGTGGCCAGCAGACCGAGGGAGGTGATTCTGCCCCTCTACTCCACTCTCATGACACTCCACCTGAGTACTGCGTCCAGCTCTGGAGCCCCCAACATAAGAAGGACATGGACCTGCTGGAGCAGGTCCAGAGGAGGGCCAGGAAGATGATCAAAGGGCTGGAGCACCTCTCCTACGAAGACAGGCTGAGAGAGTTGGGGTTGTTCAGCCTGGAGAAGAGAAGGCTCCAGCCTGGATAAGAGAAGGCTTATAGCAGCCTTCCAGTACTTCAAGGGGGCCTCCAGGAAAGATGAGGAGGGACTCTTTGACAGGGAGTGCAGTGCGAGGAAATAATTTGTTTGTTGTGACTACACATTAGAGTAAAATTTAACAGTTCCATGATGTCTAATCCATGCTAGTTTCTTGTTTCATCAAATTTGATTTTATGCAGAAATATATGAAAGTGTTATAGGAAATGACATGTACAAACTATAATAGGACAAGTATAAACTATAATAAACATACATTTCTTGTCAGTCAGAAAGACATATATCTACTAATAAATTATTGTATTCATCAATCTTTTGACTTATCAATTTGACACTTAAAACTGTAAATTGTAAGGAAAATCAAAATGGAAGAGCCTTTGTTGTCAGTGTGAAAGAAAGTAGCTTTCTGAAATGCAGGACTGATGTAAACCTTAAAATAAAATATTGCAGGACATACTTCAAACGGAATTTGAAGTCCGCTAGTAAATGGGAAACTGTTCTAATATTTTAAATAAAACTTTTCACTGCTGTGCTTCAAGTATCATGCAGAAAATCTCTATGAATTTGAAAACATCACTCAAGATATTTAAGAATTTCTTTCTCTTCTGATCATCAATGACTTCTGTTTAGTCTTAAATTCACAGATGTTAATAGTTCACTGAAAACCACAGCAATACTAGTCATAGAAGAAAATGTATAAACAATACAAAGCACTGGCAATATATTCCTCAAGATATTTGCATATCTTTATCTCCCATATGAATCCATCTGCATAGGTAATGAGCTACAGTATAGTTTCATTTTTGGGGGAACCTTGCAGGAGACCTGAAAAAGAAAATATCAGTTTTAAAGATTTTTCCGAAGTCTTGATGAGTTCTATATATAAGATCACAATATTCCCTTTTTTATAGACCTCATTTACACACGTAGTGTATTGGTTTCGTTAGAACTGCTTCAGTTACACTGTCATCTAACGTCTATGTGAAGAGACACTGAAGTTTTAAAGCTGCTTACTTTTGTACTTAGATTTACAAAGGACTGGAGATCTGATGTTGAGGTGCTGTGCAACTATTCTAATTTATATTGTGGACTATCTTTTTGGAAACCTTTTACAGTACCAGGAATCCAAATTGTGAATGAAAGGTCATTTATGAAAAATGTACTGACAAAATAAAATGACTGCTTCTTACCAAAGGAACAAATGGTAAATGGATACAGAGTGTGTTAGAGTTGAAGTAATACTAACAGGTTTTGTAAGCTTTTTTGTAGATGTGAAAACGTCTACAAAGTTTTAAATTCTAGCCTAAATTAAATTAACAAGAGATGTTAAAGTAAGAAGAAGAAAAGGAAATGGTCATAAATGGGGGGCTCAAGAAGCAATAACATTTTCACCAACAGCATGATCATAGAATGGGATCAGACAAGTTTTAGAAGAATATGAGTCAGACTCACAGTTAGATTCCTTGGAGATAAGTGACACTCTACTTACATCATTTTTTCCTATTTATAATAATGTGGCTTACATTAATGATTAGAAAAAGCCCTAGAGCAAGATGTTCTGGACAATGACCTCTCTTTTATGCTAACATTCTCACCTGCAGGTACAAGAAAGTCCTCTCTTTCTTGTAACTTTGTCTGAAGCTTGGACAAAGTTTAGCCCTGAAAGACTTGCTACTTATCTTGTTTCGCAACAACTTTAAACCTCTGCATATTTAAATTATTCTTCTGTATTTCTTGCAGAAAGAAGCCTATCTGAAAGTACTGCTCAAACGAGACCTGGACTAATCTGCCAGTATCTAACTGACTAGATTACTCCTGCATGTGTTGGGAAAACAGAGAAGCATGGATGAGTCTTTCTGTGTAACTGTTGCCCAATTTACAATCTTCTCAGTCAATTGGGACAGAGACTAAAGGATAACAGTCACCCAAGTAACAATTGCAAATTGGCTTTATATAATGTGAAAGTAAGAGAGACCGACCTGAAGTTACCTAATTTATAAATCCATTGGCAGATTATGCCCACAATCTAATTCAAAAAAGCAATAAACTATTAAGACACTAGCCCTCTGTGGGGTAACATATCCATCCAACATCTGACACCATACTGAAGTCTCAGCCCAAGATGGAACCACCACACATTTGCTCTCGCTTACCTTGCCCATTCTGCTTATTAAATAACATTTAGGTTATACATCACAGTGTGGTGTGGCCTTGCTCTTGCAGCTGCCCTACACAAAATCCTCCATGACAGTATTGCATAATTAATATTTCCAGAAACAGTCTTTTAGAAGAAGTGTTCTTTTTTTATATATTAATTTGTTTTTCTGAAACTGTTTCCTTAAGAATTCTCTTAGTTTTGAAGTTATGCCTGGAGGAATGTGAAATTTAATAATTCTTCTTGCAAAATTGTATTGCGATTGTATTGCTTATGAGATTCAATTACTCATAGATAAAATAAGTTTCCAATTCCTATCCAATTTATATATCTGTCTAGTACAGGACTTTACAAACTTGCTGTGTTTGCAGACATAGTAGCAGAGTGCCTCCAAGTCACAAACATATGAAGGCAGAGTTTAACTGTAGAGGCAGCTTTTGTGCATTCTGCTTTGTGAACAAAATCTACAGGAAGAATTCCTCTGTAACATCTGCTATCTGCACTAGTTTTGCAAGAACTATTGTCAATAGTGTAAGAAATGCTAACCTACTAATCACAAGGCTTCCATAAGTATTGAGTCAACTTATACAAATTCAGGGCTTTGTTTTAAAATAGCTGATAAAATGTTTTGCTTCAGGATAGGAATTGAAACAAAAGCTACAAAAAATACTCTTGTTGGTAAGCCTTTTTCATCTATTCCCTACTAAATGGCCTTTGGCTCTAAACCTTGTATACAAGTCCTCAACTGAGAGGATAAGACCACTTGGTGGATAAGGAACTGGCTAGATGGCTGCACTCAAAGGGTTGCAGTCAATGGCTCCATGTCCACATGGAAACTGATGACAAGTGGTGTTCCTCAGGGGTCAGTACTGGGACCAGTGCTGTTTAACATCTTTGTTGGTGACATGGACAGTGAGATCGAGTGCACCCTCAGCAAGTTTGCCAACACCACCAAGCTGTGTGGCACAGTCGACACACTGGAGGGAAGGGATGCCATCCAGAGGGAGCTTGACAGGCTTGAGAGGTGGGCCTGTGCGAACCTCATGAAGTTCAACAAGGCCAAGTGCAAGGTCCTGCACCTGGGTCATGGCAATCCCAGGCACAAATAGAGGTTGGGCAGAGAATGGCTTGAGAGCAGTCCTGAGGAGAAGGACTTGGAGGTGCTGGTGGATGAGAAGCTCAACATGAGCAGGCAATGCGCACTTGCAGCCCAGAAAGCCAACCACATCCTGGGCTGCATTAAAAGAAGCATGGCCAGCAGGTCGAGGGAGATGATTCTGCCCCTCTACTCTGCTCTGGTGTGACCTCACCTGGAGTACTGTGTCCAGCTCTGGAGTCCTTACCACAAGAAGGACATGGACCTGTTGGAACAAGTCCAGAGGAGTGCCATGAAGATGATGAGAGTGCTGGAGCACCTATGTTATGAGGACAGGCTGAGAGAGTTGGGGTTGTTCAGCCTGGAGAAGAGAAGGCTCCAGGGAGACCTTATAGCAGCCTTCTAGTACCTACAGGGGGCCTACAGGAAGGATGGGGAGGGACTCTTTTATCAGGGAGTGTACTGACAGGACACGGGGTAATGGCCTCAAACTGAAAGAGGGTAGATTTAGTTTGGATATCAGGAAGAAATTCTTTATTGTAAGGGTAGTGAAGGACTGCAACAAGTTGCCCAGGGAAGTTTTCAATGCCCCATCCCTGGAAGTGTTCAAGGCCAGGCTGGATTGGGCTTTGAGCAGCCTGGTCTAGTGGGAGGTGTCCCTGCCCACGGCAGGGGAGTTGGAACTAGGTGACCTTTAAGGTCCCTTCCAACCTGAACCATTCTGTGATTCTGTGATTCCGTGAAATGACACAACTAGCCCATGTTAGTATTGACAGATGATCCATACAACCCAGACGATGTTCCCCAAAAGAAGAAAAAAGGAATTTAAATATGCTCAAAATAGGAGACTCAGAAATAAAATGATACAAAGACAAAAGGGAAGGCTAAAGAAGACAATCTATCAAACTCCTTTCAAACTTTGTCCACGTATTACATTCATTTCTGTGGTTATCTTTTTGTTATTTTAACACTTATCATAGGCTTTTCTTCCACTCACACTGACAAACCAATCAGTGGTATTGTTAATAATGGAAAGTGTTTTGTCTGCTTTTTCAATTGTCTTAGAATACCACACCGAGCGTTGTTCTTTTTATGCTCACTTTAAAAAACTTTTTACTTTAATTGATCTTCTTAGCAAATCTCAGATGTGGGCATATGCCCCTAGACCTGTCCATCATTTTTTCACAATGGATTCACAGAAACTCAGGATGAAAACTGGTCTAAATCCCATTATGAATCCACTCTATGGACATTTATTCCTCTTAAGGTGTTTTATTTCTATTTTAGTTTAATTATCCACACATATTTTGACACTTTAGAAATCAGTCTTGACTATAAGTCAAACACATCAGTCATGTTTTGAGCAACCATTACTCAGTTGATGGTGACATCTTTATTACTCATTACAACTGTACACTTATCTTTTGTCTTAAATAAAATCAAGTTGCTACGATCATCCTAATTCAGAATTGTTGATGCTTATTGACCATAATTTTTGTAATAAATAAAAAAAACTTCAAAGAAACTTAAGAGAAAACTCATTGCTATTACCAATATATCAAACTGTCTGACATTGGACTGTCCCCAAAAAAATAAAAAAAAAAAATCTTATGTAGTTTTGCAAAATCTGTGAATGCATTTACAAGACATTATCCATCTGCTTTGATTTGCAGTACAGATTTTCCTTCTAAAGCTGTATTTTGCTTCAGAGCTGTGATAAAGGAGAAAAGAAAATAAGTTCATTTTTAAAGCTATCATAGAAACTATAATTTTATAAGTCAAAGGATGTAAAAGCTCCCATGCAAAATATTTTGTACAAAACCTAAATGCATACTATTAAAAAAAATATATGTTTCAAATGTTTATAAAGATGGGATTTACCAGATTTATACACACTTTCTGAAAATGTGTTTACCGATTTTTGCAATTTTCTCCCTCTTTTATAAATACTATTTTCATAATAGCTGTTTTGCTTTTCCCTGCATATGAAATTGGATCATATTCCCCTCATCAATGGACTCTATTGCATACTTGCCATATTCCCTATTTCTTGCTGTGAACAGGTGTGTCAGGACAACATTTCCTTTCCCAAGTTTTAAGCATTTGGGCTGACAAAACAGTATTCACTCTATCTTACACTAGAAAAACATCTTCAAAGAATAAGGTAGGAAGAAAACTGAGTATTCAGTAGGACCGTGAATCTAAAGGTAAACTCACCTCTCAGCCTATATAGAGGACAGGAATATGTGGGAGAGTAATCGCTCCTTCACATTTTTTTTGTGGGCTGATAACAGTGTCTACTTTAAGACATCCTCCATGATGAAGTGGTGCAATTTGACTCGTACTCCATGAATCCCCTTGCAGAATCAATGTAGTTATGTCAACGTTTTGGGAAGACTCTCTGACTGAGTTTATGACAGCAAATAAAATGAGTCAGGGAAGAAAAAGAAAATAAATGACAGGCACATCTCCCACTCAAAAAAAAAAAAAAAACAAAAACACAAACAAAAACAAAAACAAACCCAACAAACCCAGCATGTTAAAATACCTAGAACATATTCTTCCGGACACACACTGTCCTCCAAATATCTCTTAACCTTTGTCTTAGAGAATGCTTTTGGGTCTGGACCAAAACTATGCAAAAAGATGCTCTAACACTTAAACACTACTAAACCAATCTTGTAGCCTGCATCTGCTAATTTGCAAAATGCTTCTAGCATCACTGTCCTGGGATCCAAGTCTAGATACTAGACAGTAATCTTTACTTGGAATTTCAGGTTTGTCAGCATTAAAAAAAAAAAAACAAACAAAAAAACAACAAAACAAACAAACAAAAAAACAAAAAACCCAAACAAACCCTCAAAATAAATATCAATGTATTGAATAACTTATTATATATTGAGGGAAATTTTCCTGTATGTTGAGTTGTTCAGTCATTGCTTTTATGCTCCCTGCAATTTATTCCTCTTTTTCTTTAATTTTAAATTTCTTTTTCCCACTTTTCTCCTGTACCATTCCTGTACTATGGGAAGTGAAAAAGAATCTGCACCTAAAAGCAGACCCAGTGCTATTTTACTGGATGAGTTCTTGCAGTTTTCCTGATATATTGCAGCTCCTGCCCTTCTGACTGATAATAATGAGGTTCTCAAGATGTACCTGTAGGGCATTCTTATTAAAGGGATCTCGTGTTTGACCATTATCTAACCTCTGGGTCTCCTTTTTAATGATGCTGAGTTGTTTTAAAGTAGAAACATTAAAGGTTGTCTCTGTTATCTGCCTCATTCTTCAAAAAAACCACTAAAACTTTTCTTCTAAGGAAGGGTCAAGAATTTGAAGCTAAGAAAGAAAACGATAATATTTTGGTTTTTTAATTAGGTTTCCTGCCTCTGGTTTTTTATTAAGTAAGGTTTTTTTATTAACTTAAGGATATTTACATTCTAAAACATTCCTGTTTCATGATGCAAAACATTCTTACACTATAATAATGATGAGAGGTAATATTGTTAGCACTGACAAGGAAAGAAAACATTTCTCAGTAATTCCTCTCTACTTCAAAATCAGATATTCCTAAGGCATTGAACCTGTATGAAAACTAGTAATTAATATTTGCAGTTAGTTTCTCCCTACTGGATTTTGTTTTTCACTGCTTTTACCACGTGTTGGGTTACTTTTGCTTAGATTAAAAAAAAAAAAAAAAAAAAACAGAATAAGCATTTCTATTTTTAAAGTTTCAAAAATAGCCATTTTTGTTTCAATTTTGTTAGAATATGATTTGGAATACAAGTAACACAAAAAAATATTCTTCTAAGAGAAAGAGATGCCTGCTTGTTTAAAAACAGAGAAGAAGGGGGAAATTCCTTCTTCATTTTTTTATGGAGCTGATTTGTATAATGTTTTCCAGAAATCTGAAACAAAGACTGAAAAGTCAGTGAAGCAGAAGCATCTCTTCAGAAGTGGCTTGCAGTAACTTCTCTGTCTTCTAGACATGTGAATGAACACTGAATAAAGATGTTCAGCAACACATCATAATATGTGAGCAGAGGTAAATCAAAATATTTGGAAAAAAAATCTAAAAAAATACAAATGTATTGATGCTGATAAAGCACAATATTAAAAAAAAAAAAAAACAAACCTCTAATTTGAGCAGTTTCTCTACAGTATAACTTATATTCTAAATATAGTAAACCAAAGGTACAAAATTTGTCTTAAGAGAATATATGCAGAAATCAAGGCCGAAACATGTAGATTGTAATCAAAAGACTCATATTTTCCATCTCTCCCTTCAGCACTACATGTATATTCCCTATGAAAGCTCAGAATTATCTTCCTACTGACCAACTTCTGATTGACCTCAAAATGCTCTAATCGAATGCCTGGAAATTTTGCCTTTGGGTCACTGCAAAGCAGTAAAAAGACAGAAACATATAACTCACATGGGAGATCAAATGATTTTTTAATTTGAGTTCAGTACACTTTTTTGTTGGTCGAAACTAAGGCTTATTTATTATACCTCTGTGTTGTTTCTCCTTCCTTGATAAGGGCTGGTGTATTAAGATTGCGTGTTTTATAGCAACTCTGTTAAACAACATCCTTTCTACTTTCCTATTCAGACATTCAAACCACCTCATAGCTTTCTATTGGATAAAAAGAAAACAAAAAATGTTTTCAGAAACACAGAAAGATCCCCCATGTTCACCTTCTAGAAATGGAGAACTTGGTACACAGTCTCCTCAGGGTAACTAGTCTCATTTAGTTAAAGTCTTTTTGAGTGAATAAGAAATAATTTAGAAAACAACCATAAACTACTTAAAGCATTGTCACTCATAACTTGAGACAAAGAAGTTATTCAAGCTTTACTGAGCTTGGATTTTGGGCAAATTTTTCCTTACGTATCTGGCTTTTGCTGAAATCGGTGTAAATGTATGTGTTCTTAATTGAGATAAACTGCTATTTCATATGTTTTGACATGTGCCAGGTATCAGGAAGACACTGTATTTTGGACCATCGTTTCAACATGCTTTTAAAACTAGTGGTTATATCCACACATAGATTTAATAGACTTCGCATAGATTCCCTATAAAAACATACCCCCCCCTACTCCCAGTAAATCTTATTAAATTAGTTGGATATAAGACAACTTGAAAGAAGTGATTAAGGGCAGAGGAGAAAGGTGGTGTGGTTTCACCCCAGCCAACAGCTAGAACCATGCAGCTGCTCACTCACATTCCCCAGTTTGGACAGGGGAGAGAATCAGAAGAGTAAAGGTGAGAAAAAACTTGTGAGTTTAGATAAAGACAGTTTAATAGGTAGAGAAAAAGCCGTGCATGCAAGCAAAGAAATACAAGAAATTCATTCATTACTTCCCATTGGCAGGCAGTTGTTCAACTATCTCCAGGAAAGCCGTGCTCCATCACGCATAATATTTACTTGGGATGACAAATACCATTATTCTGAATGTCCCCCCTTTTCCTCCGTCTTCCTCCAGCTTTATATACTGAGCATGATATCACATGGTATGGAATACCCCTTTGCTCAGTTGGGGTCAGCTATCCCTGCTCTGTCTCCTCCCAATGTCTTGTGCACTCCCAGCCTTCTTGCTGGTGGGGTGATATAAGAAGCAGAAAAGGCTTTGACTGCCTAGTAACAACTGAAAACACCAGTGCGCTATCAAAAGTATTTCTCATCCCAAATCCAAAACATGACACTATACCAGCTGCTAATAAAAAAAAGTTAACTCTATCCCAACTGAAACCATGACAAAAGGCTAATCCATTGATGAAGAGTAAGTTGAAAATGCAAAAGATCCAGAAACGTTATAAGAATCCAAAATTCCTTAGGGTTTATCTGATTATATTTCTGAAGTTTGCTTGTCCCTAATTTTCCTGGAAACATACTTGTCTAACAATTTCTTTTTTCATCCAGAGAGAAATGTGAATCCAAACTAGCATTGCTCAACTATCACTCAAGCAGTGAAGCAGATTAAAGAGGTTATGTGAAGCTAAATTCCTTCCCTAAACACAAGGGACCCTTTCTTTCATGTGACTAGTCTTGAGATAATTTCATTTACACCTTATTTTAAGATACTTACTTTTGTTTGACTCCAGCTGCGTAATCCCCAGCAGTATAGATTCATGGTTTAGACTTCAGAGTATTGCTGTAAATGTATTTTAGATCTTTTCTCTCTTTCCCATCCAAAACTAGCTCTCTTTTCTGTGTGAGTGGTGGTGTGGTGGAAGTAGGAGAATTAGGAGAAATATTTGCCTGAAAGTTTGTGCATTAAATTTAGTTTGTATGCCTGCAAGTGTCAGTAGGTTTTTGCAGATTATTAAATATTGGCACAAGCACTGTAGATGCCTAGAGCAGTGTTGCCATGTGACAGCGGAAGGTTGACACTGGGACCAGAAGAAAAGCAGCTCAAATATTGTGATGTCACTATGATTTTTGAACAGAGGTGAGGGGGAGAAAGTAGGTGCCCTGAAATCATAAGAAAAGCCAGATAACTAGAGATTTTGAGAAGATGATATATAAACATAGCCCAGAGACAAATGGTGTTCTAGTTCAAATCTGTAGTGATTTCCTGCCTTAAAAGCTTAGCCTTTATATTGCCAAATATGTTAAAACCAACACGAATTGCTTTCATATGGATAGAAAACATCTCAATGTCACAGCTGTCAGTGGCAATTACAAAAAGTTTACCTTCAAGTTCCTTATTCCTGATTTTTTCATAGATTAGGGATTTACCTAGTGGTGATTTAAGCTTGACTGCACTCACTTTGTCACTGACTATTATCCTCTTCCCGTCCAAGGAATCTTTTGACAGAATTCAGAATACCACTCTCATTTTGTATGTATATGTTTTTGTCCCTTCCTTTATCTTTTTACAATTCCTTCTTAAAAATTTATTCTTTTCATTTGCTTTGGTTTATTTTTTCATCTAGGCTATGCTTATGGTTATATGGTTCCACAGTAAAATTTGGAATTATGCTTTTCAAGAGATGAACATACTTACTGTTGTCAGAGAAAGTAGAGGAGAATGAGATACTAAGTAATCACCTTCTTAAGCTTTTTACCTAAGTAGAATTTGTTGTACTGTTTCATGTTGTAGGGGAAAGACATTGGGTCATGCTGAGCACAAACAACTGTGATCAGACTTTCAAAAGTGTGATGCTTAAGAGCTGAAGAGAAAATGATTCTCTAAAGAGCTTTAAAATGGGAAATGCCGTATTGAAAACAATTACTTTTGCTGTGAAACCATGAGAATCTTATTCAAACTTACTTCTTTCATTTAAAGGCAGGGTAGTAACAAAATCTAAGAAAAAAACAATAATAATAATAAATAAAGCTATACTACCACTGGAGTTGGAATTGACCATTTTTTTAAATTTCAGAATTACTTTTGTTTTCAAAGTATTTTATAAAATAATGATTTTAATGAAATACCAAAACAAAGAAAGTAAAAAATATTTTTACGACATATTCTCGCTGTCCACAAATGACAGTTTTCCTTGGATATTTTTTCTTGAGCAATTTCAAAGTATTGGTGTCTCATTGCACTTATGAATTATTTGAACTGAAAACACTGGCATTAAAAGTTTAAATTATATACACTTCTATTCAGTGTTTAGAAGCATTCATACTTGAAAATGATAGGAAAAGAGGCTTCTGATGACCTCTATTTAGGACTAGAAAAGATCACCTGGATCACCGAGTCAACTTATTGTGACCATCAATCCTGCTACCAGTATGTAAAATACAGTAGCTAGCACAAGAAATCAAACTGAGAAGGGGAATATATCTTTATCAAGGAAGTTCACTGTTGCACGCAGAAAACTGGTTAAAAGATTAGGATACTGCATACTTCATTTATTTATTTCTATGATGTACAGGTGAGCTAGTATCATGTCCTACCAGAAAAATTCAAGGCCTTCTTAATAAACTGTATCTATTCTATGGATAAAACTAGTCATGGTGAGTAGCTGTTAAGGATGTTGTTGAATGCAGGCAGAAACATCGTTCTTTCTTGTTTTTAGAGAAAGCTTTTGAATCCAGCCCTCACCACAATACCTGGAAACACGATAAACGTAAGACAACTGAAGTACACTTTTTAGAATCTTCTTTTTATGCCCCTATAAGTTCCTTGTCTTGTGCAATTTTCAAATTTTAACTAGGAATCATTGAAAAGAAAATAGTCTTTTTTAACAAAATGTGGAAAAATAACCCCCAGTGAACCTCAGAGCTGAGCAAGACCACCTTCCAGCATTGAACTCCTCCTAGAGGATTTAGAACCCTGACCGCACCTCATCCTTTCTCCATTTCTACTTGAGGTAATGTGGCACCAGTGACTTTAACACCAACCAGAACGGATATGTAAGCATAGCACACTATAAAAAAGGGGCAGATACTAGGGTGTTTCCTATTAAAACATTAATGGTATTACTGACGAGGCTTTTCTGTAATAGTTAAGTTAGGCTACAAGTGCTCATATCATTGTTAGTGAACTAGTAATAATAGCTGCTGTATTTTGATTAGACTCTTAAAATTGTAATAAGACAAACAATATTTTTTTTTGTCTCTGTAAGTGAGGAGTTTCCCCTTTTGCTCCTAACAAGAAGTTGAGCATAACACTCCCTAGCACAGCATTTATGAGACTCTCACTCTTCAGAATCTGAGAAAAAAGGACTGGAAGAAGAGGAGCAATCTAGTCATGGTAAAAGCACAACAACTGAGTAGAAAAGCACACAGAGTGACGTAAGAAGTGTATGAGAGAGATGACTATGAGAAATTATAATTGCTGGCAGAATAATTTGAATATATATATTGGGTACCTGAGATCATGACAGTTAGATGAGTGAACCTGAGGGACTGTTTGGAGCAGCACAGACAGAATATTATTATCTACTAGCATCTTATATTCCTAGGGCTTGGAACACCATGCTGTTATCACTAAGCACTGTACTCTTCTTCAGTCAGTAGAGTAAAACCAGGTATCTGCCAATAACAACCAGAATGACTTTTAGCTCATGTCACTGTGTCCTGTTTTTCTGTTGATATGTCTTGGATGCATGCAAGTAGTTTAATTTTCTACAGGTGAAAGACAATCTTGCAGGTACCTGACACTTTTTTTTTTTTGTAAGGATCTGCCAGTAGGGACATGCCAGAGAAATATTGCCTCTACACATAGAAGGAACTGATGACCCAGAGATCCATACCTTTGCTACATATTTGCTCATTACCACATTAGCTTGGGTCCTATCAAGAAATAATGATATTCTGGATTTAGGCCATTCCTCCCAAAACTACAGGGCAGGCTCTATAATGCAACTGTAGCAACAGCAACAGGAGGTTTAAAATGCTTGTTAATTCTGTTGCTGATAATGTTTCTAAGAAGGCATGGGGAAAATGCCTTCAAGCCCAGTAATAAGCAATATACTTCCATACAGTCACCTTGTTAAACATGGGGTCAAATGATGATCCAGGATAATGAAAACAACACTGTAATTTTGAGAAAAATATCTTGATGCAAGTTGTTTTGAATAGAAAAGTTTGTTGAAAAACAAAAAGAGGAGGTCCCATTTTAAACTATCTTATCTCATGACTCTGAAAAGGAAACAGATGAGTGGTCCCATTCAGCCAGTCTATGGTTAATTTTGGTTTATAATTGTCCCCTAAACCTTTACAAGTCCTTATATTATCAGAATACTAGAAGATACTGTGAATATTTTTCTTTCTTGGGAATGCACAAAAAGTATTCTTAATAGAAAAAATCTAATGGTCTGGAATCCTGTTTGACAGTTTACGTTGTCTCTGCCCCAGGAATGTAATTTATAGTATTACATTTTGAGGTCTTTTCATCTGTTTTACTATAAAAGGAGGTCATGTCTAAATCAGAAATATAAATTTTCCTGGACTACCACTTTTAGGTATATTTTATAGGAAGTGTCTAAATGAAAACTACTACTATTGATTTACTCTTCTAAGGCACTAAGGCATTTCACATAAGTACGTGTTGGCAATTTAGTTTGACTTTCCTGCATTCCACTCACCTGACACATGTTTGTTTACGTTTGTTTTTTTGTTTTGTTTTGTTTTCTCTCCTCAAGTCAGCATTATAATAGGCTCTTGTTTGGACCCTCTGTCTGTTTGGACAAATATGTATCTGTCTAGAATAACTTATGACAAAATCAAAAGCAACATTTAAGACCAGATCATCAAACAGTAATTTATTTTTTAGATCTGACATGGCAAAGCATACAATAGGTCTCCTTAGAGGCAGCCAAATCCGGGATAGAGGCAGACAAATCTGGGATAGAGGCAGCAACTTGACAGAAAAAGTTGCTGAAGGACAAATTGTTAAAAAGAAAATTTTGAGCAATTACTCATACTTACGGTGGGATCAGATATGAAATTTTTCTCTAACTTGATACTTGTGGTGGATTAGCCTTGGCTAGTAGCCAAACTCCTACCCAGCCACTCACTCACTCAGCCTCCTTAGTGGAGCAGATGACAAGAACATGAAATCTCATTGAGATAAAGACATTGAGATTGCTTACCAATTACTACCACGGGCAAAACATTCCATGTTCCCCCAGGCTCAACTTCACTCCTTCAATATCAGTTCCTCTCCCTACCCTGCCCTGAGCAGCGCAGGTGGGATGTGGGGGTTATGGTCAGTACACAGTGATTCCTCTCTCTTGCTTCTTTCTCACGCCTTTCCTCTGCTATGGCATGGGCTCTCCCATGGACTGCAGGGGACTATCTGCTCTGGTGCCTGGAGCTTCTCCTTTTCCTCCTTGGACCTTGGTGTTCCCTCTGCTGTTTCTTACGCCTTTTGTTCTCTCCTCTTCTTTCTATCTGACATTTTTTGACCTTTCTTTAAAAAGTTAACACAGGTGTGGCAACAGCTTGGCTGATGGGATCAGTTGTGTCCTATGCTGGGTCTGTGTCTCACACAGGATAGCCCCTGACCTCTTCTCAAAGCAGCCATCCCTGCTAACAAAGCAGAGCCCCTGCTACCAAAACCTTAACCAAAGCAAATACAGTACTCATCTAAATTTTGTTCCACAAAATGAGACCTACATTCAGACGCAACACTTACCTACATCTCAGACCCCATATTTCAGTTCAGATCCAGAAAGTAAATCTTTATATCCAGGAAATATAGAAGATAAAAAATGTAATACCTGAAGATAGTATGAAATAATTTAATGAAGAGCAGAATCATAAATATGCATTCTATAATCTCCCTTCAATAGCAACGAGTACACTTGCCAGTTTCCCATGACTTCTATGATTTCTGCATTTTCCATATAGACAAAACATGTGATGTATCATGGCCATTTTATTGATCTCTCTAGTCTGATGCCCTAAACAGTTATTTTACTTGGGCAGTGTCTAGAGATATTCATGATAGTAATCCTCCACTGTAGATAATTTCTTAATACTTGTTGACACACGAGGAAATAAGGTTGGGTATTCCTGTCAGAAACTGGAGGAGGAGAACAGTGTGGTACAGCTAGAAGAGACCACTAAATGTCAGGCTGACAGTAGGAGAGAAGGGGAGAGGGCAATAGTGGTCTTCTCTATGGTATTATGAGCTTCCTGTTATTCAAGAGTTATTATTTCTAATCGGTTAGCGTATAGTCATCTTGAATACAACCTATCTGGTATGAGAACACATTGGAAAGTTAGTTTGTTCTTAAATTAGTTCTTAAATTCTTAAGCTGCTATTAAGATGGGGACAGTATCTGTAGGACCTTGATTATAACACTGTATTCCTAAACCCTACTTTATACTATTTTGATAAATGTGTAATTCAGCATTAGCTGAAACAAAGCACACGAAGCACATCTCATTCAGAGCATCTGTTAGAACAAACTGTAATACAAAATACCTGTAAAAAATTATTCAGGCAATCATTGAATCTTAATGAGGGACAGGTTTTCAGAAATAGCAGCAAACAGAAGAATACATATTTTCTTCACTGGTGTATTTCAAGACCCAAATTAATTCATATCACTGCTTCAGTGGGATTTATATTGAGATATATGTGTTAGCAAAATTTGCTATAACATAGTGGGATGATGATTTAAAAAAACATATGAATATATATATATCCATCAGACTGCTTATTTATTCTGAGGCAGCAGCGGCAAACAAGATTTTAAAAATAAGGCTTAAAATAACATATGATTTAATCTTAATTTTAAAATAATCTCTGAATATAACATTACAGAATGTAACACCACCTGAATTGCACTACTTTCTTAGTGAGAACCCAAGTTTACTTTGAAAATAATATCTCTTCTGGATTCAGAAAAAAAATGAATATAAAATTGAACTAATTGATACAAAAGTGACTATATGTGTCATGTGAAAATCTGAAAGTACTAGCTATGCATTGTAGCCAAATAAATATTTTCATTCACTAACCATCCCTTCATCTACTGGCATAATTCAGCTCATAAAGCCAGAAAAAAAATATGCAAATTTCCTGTTATCATATTTTTGTCTGTGAATAGTACATTTTCTATTAAATTATACATGATTTTCATCAGCTGAATAGCATATAAAAAATAACTTCAATACTAATTTATGACTAAATCTGTCATGGTTTGGGTCGGGCTGGCCACTGAGATGAACGACAGATGCTCTCCCCCACGTCTCTCTCCAAGGAGAGGAAGGAGAAAGAGATAAAGAGATTTATGAGTTTAGAAAAAACCTAAAAGATACTGAAATACAACACATATTTAAATGTGTTATAAGATCTACAAGATGCTTCCCAGGATCTTATTCAGATTTCCACTGTGTGGTTTGAATCAGGAGCTGGTATGTTTAGAGGGCCTCACTCACTATAGTTCTTTAGCGTTTATTTTCTAAAATAAATTTCCACTCAGGTAAATGGCTTATATGAAGTCCCAGGTTATGATATTCTTCCTGCATTGGCTCTGTTATTTCTAACTGTAATAATTACTTGACACTACATTTTAAGTAATTTTGTGCCATGAGTTCTCAGTGAGGATTCTACCAAAATTTAAGAAGAGAAAATAACAGATAAAAGTCTGGTTTCAAATGACTCAATGAATGTTCATGTTATGGACCACAGACTTGATGGTCTGATGTCAAAAAAGAACTGCACCTTCTCTAAGCTGCCAGCCTCCATTTCCATTATAACTTGAGGTTACATGAAGCTATATATTGCACTCAGTGCTGGGGGAGTTTCATAGTTTCAGCTGGGATAGAGCTGTCATGGTTTAACCCCAGCCAGCAACTAGGACCACACAGCTGCTTGGTCACTCCCACTTCCTCCCCAAGAAGGGTAGGGAGAAAAGGGAGAAAAGGAGGGGAAAGGGGAAAAATAAAAACGTTGTGGGTAGAGGTAAAAAGAGTTTAATAGAACAATAATGGAAAAGGAAAATAACAATAATAATAATAATGATGGTAAAAGAATATACAAGACACAAGTCACTCTCACAACCTGGTGACTTGGTTGTCCAGCTCAACCCAAGCAGTGATTGTGGATTCTACATCCCCCAGCTTTATATACTGAGCATGATGGCATATAGCATGGAATATCCCTTTGGTCAGCTGGGGTCAGCTCCCAGTTGGCTCCTCCCAATTTTTTGTGCACTCCCAGACTACTTGCTGGTGGGGTGGTATGAGGAACAGAAAAGGCCTTGACTGCTTAGCAACAACCAAAAACATTGGTGCACTATCAACACCATTCTCATCCCAAATCCAAAACAACACTATAGCAGCTGCTAGAAAGAAAATCAATTCTATCCCAGCTGAAACCATGACACTCTCCACTCCCTATTACATACCATTTATGTCATGCTCAGGTCCCACACTATCTAATACAACCTCACTAACCACTACTCCCCTTCCCATCCTTTGATATAATACACAGATATAGAATCATAGAATTGCCTGCGTTGGAAGGGACCTTTCAGGTCATCTACTCCAACCATCAACCTAACTCTGACAAAATCCATCACTAAACCATATCTCTAAGTACTACCTCTACCCGTCTTTTAAATACCTCCAGGGATGGTGACTCAACCACTTCCCTGGGCAGCCTGTTGCAATGCTTGATAACCCTTTCAGGGCAAAATTTTTTCCTAATATCCAATCTCAACCTCCCCTGGTGCAACTTGAGGCCATTTCCTCTTGTCCTATCGCCTGTTACCTGGGAGAAGAAACTGACTCCACACCTCTCTACACCCTCCTTTCAGTAGCTGTAAAGAGTGATAAGGTCCTCCTCAGCTCCTTTTCTCTAGGCTAAACAAACCCAGCTCCCTCAGCCTCTCATCATAAGACTTGTTCTCCAGACCCCTCACCAGTTTTGTTGCCCTTCTCTGGACCCGCTCCAGCACCTCAATGTCTTTTTTGTGGTGAGATGCCCAAAGCTGGACACAGCACTTGAGGTGGGGCCTCACCAGTGTTGAGTACAGGAGGGCAATCACTTTCCTAGTCATATTCACCACACTGTTCCTGATACAGGCCAGGATGCTGTGGACCTTCTTGTCCACCTGGGCACACTGCTGGCTTATATTCAGCTGGCGGTTGACCAACACCCCCAGACCCTTTTCTGCCAGGCAGCTCTCCAGCCACTCTTCCCCAAGCTTGTAATGCTGCATGGGGTTGTTGTGACCCAAGTGCAAGATCTAGCACTTGGTCTTGTTGAACCTCATGCAATTGGCCTCGGCCCATCGATCCAGCCTGTCCAGATCCCTCTGTAACGTCTTTCTACCTTCCAGCAGGTCGATATCATTCCCTTAGTCCACAGATCACCCCTTGAAATATATGTAAAATGTCCATAAATGTCCATTGAGTTAATTTAGTCCATGACTTTGGGCTCCATCTGTCATAGCAGTCTTTCAGGGCAGGTGAGATGGTGTGTGGTGTTGTGTGGAGTTACTGGGCACCAAAGGCAGCTCATGTTGCCAACTCAGCAGCTCAGTTGCTGCACTTGCACTACTTCTTGTAAGGCTTGTTCTCCATTGGTTCAGGTGGTTCCCGCTATAGCAATTCCTGTAACATGTAACTCAAACCATGGGTTACAACAATTTGAAGGTGTATCCATTACAGCCTCCACCCCTTGCCCCTTTGGGTGAGGTTATAGGGTTTAAAATTGCAATAAACTCTCTTTGCTTCTAGCCTGGCTAGCAACAAGAGGTTCCTGCTATAGTAATTGCTATAACATGCAACTCAAATCCTGGATTTAACTTTACTCCCAATTTCTCTACCTCCTCCCTTCACAAGTGGTACAGGTGGATGGGGAATGGGGATCGCAGTCAGTTCATCACACGTTATTTCTGCCACTCCTTCCTCTTCTAGGAGAGGACTCCTCACACTCTTCCCATGCCTCCAGAGTGGGGTCTCACCCATGGGAAACGGTTCTCCATAAATGTATCCAATGTGAGTCCTTTCCATGGGCTGCAGTTCTTCATGAACTGCTCCTTCATGGGCCCCTTCCACAGGGTGCAGTCAGTCCTTTAGGCATCCACTGTTAACCTTTATGGGCTGCAGGGGGACAGCCTGCCTCACCATGGTCTTCACCACAGGCTGCAGGGGAATCTTGCTCCACTGCCTTAAAGCACTTCATCTCCCTCCTTCTAAACTCACCACAGTGTCTGCAAAGTTGTTTTGACTTGAGTTCACACTGGAGTTCCAGCATGTCCAGTACAACAGCACAGAAAAACAGCAGCCCTTGCCAACTGCTGGTGCAGGCACATTGAGGTTTTAAATTGAAGGAAGAAATTACTTTAATTGAGCATAGAAAAAAGCTCTCAGTGAAGGCCTGATTTTGGAGCCTTTGGTTTCTTGATACCATCAGATCTGAGAAGGATCAAAAGAAGGTACGTTCAAGGTACCTAGGAATATATCTTGACAATTTTCTGGCTTGTCACCTGTTTGAATTTTTGTAGATTCAAAAAAAAAAAGTATCATTGTAAAGTCTGGCAGTGAGATAGGCAGTGAGGCATGTTTTCAAGACTGTAATTCATAAATACATTTACCTCTATACTGACAAGATCAGTGTTGATGAGGGTTCTGGGAGGCCAGTAAACCTATGTCAATGAGACAACACATGGAGTTGAAACACAACTGATTTTAACCTCTCAGCTTTTCTATATTGGTTATATCCACTATTTTCTGTGTACACAATATTCCCAGGTGAATGGGTACAAATATATTTTATATTTTTTCTAGATAAAGGGAGTTAATATTGTTGCTGAAAAAAGCACATGCCTCTAATATCAATAGTAATTTAATTCACTTCACGGGAATTACATCTGGGCTAGATGAGCAGACGGTAAGGTGGACTGAAAACTGGCTGAATGGTTTCAGAGCAGCGCAGAGGCTGCTGATGAATGGCATAAAGACTAGCTGGAGACAAGTCACTAGTGGTGTGTACACCAGCGGTCAATACTGGGTCCAGCGCTGTTTAACATCTTTATTAATGATGGGGCAGAGTACACCCTCAGCCAGTTTGCTGATGATACAAAACTGAGAGGAGTGGCTGATATGCCAGAGGGCCATGCTGCAATCCAGAAGGACTGTGACAGACTGAAAGGAACCTCATTAAATTCAGCAAGGTAAAGTGCAAAGTCTTGCACCTGGGAAATAAAAACCCCATGCAACAATATACACTGGGGTCTATGCAGCAGGAAAGCAGCTTGTCAGAAAAGGTTCTGTGAGTCCTGTCAGACACCTAATTGAACATAAGCCAGCAATGTATGTAAATACCTGAAGGGAGAGTGCAAAGAAGACAGAACCAGGCTCTTTTGAGTGGTGCCCAGTGACAGAACCAGAGTCAGTAGGCACAAACTGAAATGTGGGAGGTTCCTTCTGAACATCAGAAAACATTTGTTTACTGTAAGGGTGACAGAGCACTCGAACAGGTTGCCCAGAGACACCGTGGAGTCTCAGTTCCTGGACATATCCAAAAACCATCTGGACATAGTCTTGGGCAGTCATGTCCAGGTAGCCCTGCTTGAACAGAGGTGTTGAACCAGATGACCTGCAGCCATACATTCCAACGTCAACGTTTCTGTGATTCTGTGTTTTAAAATTTGTATTTATGTTTAGCAAGAAAAAAATACTTGAATATATATGCATAAATTTATCGCTATGACAACTACATCTTAAAAAAATAAAATCAGCATGATGCTATTCATCCCCACGGATGAACTTTCTCCTCAGGTTTCAAATCACTGAAGCACATTCTTTTAGAGAACAAAGATTTACAAAGGGGCTATGGTAAACTCTGAAATACTTTACTATTTGTTTGTTGACCATGCATGATGCTTCAGAGAAGACAGAATTTGCTTCTCTGTTTCTTGAAGCAGTTGCTACAACTTTGTTTGTTATTTCACCTGTCCCAGTCTGACGCTCCCATCATTCACTGGAAAATCTTCAGTGCTTTTCCTGGTACTTCAATCTCACTGAAATTTGTTCATAGCCTAACAGTATGGTACATTTTCTTCTGTCTTCTTCTTGATTTGATCAAGTAACACCAAGTGACAGCAGAATTTCAGACTGCAATTTGACTGCAATTTGAGTTTCACAAAAGAACTTAAATGATTAAACCTTGATAGAATGTTCTTGGCTATAAGTGTCCTTAACTGAAACTTTAAATTGACATGCATGTAGTGTAAATTAGATGCTAGCTAATATAAATGCAGTATTGACTCATCCAACATAATCAGAAGACAATTTTTACTCAATAAAAAATAAAATTGTACTAATAGAAGCAGTTAGATGTATCTGCTTATGAATTAATTAATGCCTTGTCCCTTGACAGAGTCTGGATCTATACATGAAAATAAATAAAAAGCAAAACCAAATCTCATAAGAGAGGAAATCCATTTTAGTTTCTAAGTGACCCCAATTTGACCCCAATTTAGTGAAGATTAACCTTTCTAGAGCAAGCCAACTTGTTATTGACTAGTATCAGTAACATGTATAATGGCTAGAATTGGAAAATATCCATACATATGAATATTTACATATATATGTATCCAGCTTTTCTATTTCTTTTGCTATTTTACTTTATTGAAATATAGACAGGTCAGTTACAGCCCTTTCCTACACTTTCTCCGCTAAGCTTGTACATTCTCTATCAGCTATTACTTTCACTGTCTGTATTAATTCTTGGGTCACTGAAAGGGCAATATCCAAGGAAAATGTAAATGCTAGAGGTATCAATGAAAGGAGAAAGGTTTCTTCTTTCTTATCTTTTTTTTTCTTTTTTTTTCCTTCTTATTTTTAATCTATGCTTTTCCTTTTCCTTTTTTTTCCCCTCTCCCTCTCTCTTTCTTTTTCCTTTTAAATTTCTTCTTTTTTCTTTTCTTTCCCTTTTCCTTTCTCACTTTCCATTTTAAAATTTTCTCAAGAGCACTCAGAAAAACAGATCCTAACCTTTCTTCAGAGCCAAGACAACACACAGGTGACAGAAATAAAGTTACCATTAACCTCATCATGTTCCATCTGTTGCACAAGACCTGTTTCTTTAAAAAAACCCAATATTTCAAAATCTACCTATATTGACATGCACAAGTTCCACATAAAAACTTCCCACTTTTTATATTGTTTCACCTACTAAGAGGATGGAACATAAACGTGAAAAATTTGAGTGCTTCACATTTTTCCAGAAGCTGCTGAGATGCTGAGATGATAAGCATTGTGAAAGAGCTAAAAAAATAAAAAATAAAAAATTTTCTGTGCTAAACATCTCCGTAAACTAAATATCTTATTTAGATAACTACACTGTTCTAGTACAGTACACAGGTAGATTTTACTCTGCAATTGCACCATTATACTATCTCTTTATATTTTAACTGCATTTTCTTTGTAGTTTAAAGACTTTATAATCAACACTTATTGAGAAATAACAAATTTAATGGTGTTTTTATTCTGTGGAAACTATCCAGGAAAACTTATTTATCTTTTCTTCTTTATTATGCAACAATGTATAATTTGCTCCTAGACTACAGTCTCTGAGTTACACTTTGTATATTATAAATAGAAAATTCTATTCATTTATTGATTCAAAAATCAAGATTTTTCTTCTCTAAGCACCATTTGATGAGAGCAATGATTCAGTTCACTGATTGACGTTTCTCTAGCTCACAATAGCATGTACTGAGTGACAAACTTTCTGATTCCTTTCTTCGTCCATTTTCCATAATTTTGTTTTCTTTTCCAAACAGTTCTGGAGATAAGGAGTTGATGAATCATAAATCTGATCATTTACCCCCAATCATGCATCTTTTTCTTACCTACGTAAAGGTAAATTAAAAGGTTTTCAGGAGTCTATTCTATGGGGGAGATATAGTAGAATCTGATTTTTTATGCAATTCATTCTACCCTGTCAAATAACTGATGGATGTTTTCATGATACTGAACAAAGTTTCTGCTTCATAAGTACAAAATTTACTCATTAAGGCTATTGGTCCAAATTTTGACTAGTTGTGAATGGCAATGAATGACATATCCTAATTTGTGCTAGCTCCAAGTATAGTCTAATGCAGTGATTTCATTAAAAAATGACAAAATATGTTTAACTGAAACCTAGTTTAAACCTTATTAGAAACTCAATTGATATGAAATTACACAGCTTTGCAAATTCAGTACTTTCACTGAAAATCTGGAAAAAGCTATCTGAAACTTTCAGTGGTATGCTCCTTGTCATAAAGTTGAGTAAAATCTCTGTGTGTTTTACTGCAGTGCTTGAAACTTCACAGTTTGGCAGAAAAGTTGGATAATTTATGGCTGAGGAGATTCAGCTTAGAAACAGAGTATGGTAGTGCAGTATACCAATTTCGTATGTGCTTTTGCAACAAAATCTCAGCATTACTCCTGTGGTTTTTGTCCTTTGCTATTCTTTGTTGCTACTTTTTCCCAGGCCATTTCTTCAGCTTTAGTTTATAACCACAGCAAAAACAATAAAACCAGTATCTTGTGACAGACAACTTTTATGATGTTTTGGTGATATACAGAATGGATACAGTATGCCAGATATTACACTCAGTGTCTGCTGCATTTACCATGTGGTATATGTAATGATTTCACAGGACATATCAAACAGTTGAAAGAACTACCATGCCTAGGTTTCCCTTTCTGCCTTCATAAGTCCTTTTATTCTTCATAAATATTTGTTCTTTTTCAGTTTCTATTTCCATTTCCTTGCAGCATGTCTAAGGCAGATAACATTTATTCTCCTGGGTGTTCTATTTTGGTATTATCACTTTGCCAGAAAAGACAATATATGTAAAACTGATATGACTCTCCCACAATCAAAATCCTGAGCAGAGGTCTTTAAATGCCTCAGCCACTTCAAATTGCATGAGGCTGAAGCTTGATAAATGAGCTGTCATCTTAAATGCACTTTGTTTTTGTTTTTTAAATAAACACAACAAAACCAAACCCTCTAAAATTAATAAGCTGTTTACAAATATCGAATGCTAAACATCTAATTAGAGAATTTCACACATTTGGCAAACTATTGAAAAATGTCAGACAGTTATTTAAGAAACTTTTTAATATTTTTTAACTACACACAGTTATAATTATTAACATATTATTAACATAAATATATGTGATGTATATCCATTTGATTGTTTTAACAGTGCAGCTTATAATTTGAAAGACAATGACAGATTAAAAATTTACTGTTCCATTTAGTAGAGTTCAGGAAGGGTTGGTGAATTCCTTAGAAGCCTCATAAATTCAAAATCTTCTTCATGAACTATATGAGTGATGGCCTGAAGTCTGAAACACTCGCTGTGTATACAATGAAGATGTATTCAAATAACTATGAATTCTCTGAATGCTACCAGTATTGTGATTATCTTGTTAGGCCTTTGGTGCTGATAATATGCTGCTTCTCTGGATCATTAGAAGCTGTCCATGTCTGATGCCTTAGAGATTCAAGATCTGTATATTCTACCAATAAATTTATTACAGATACCCAAAACAGATTTCAAAGGGCTACAAAGATGATTAGGGGACTGGAACACCTCTCTTATGAAGAAAGGCTGAAGGACTTGGGTCTCTTTAGTCTGGAAAAAAGACAGCTGAGGGGGGATCTTATCAACACTTATAAATACTTAAAAGGTGGGTGTCAGGAGGATGGGGCCAGGCTCTTTTCAGTGGTGCCCAGCGACAGAACAAGAGGCAATGGGCATAAACTTGAGCATAAGAAGTTCCACCTAAACATGAGGAGGAACTTCTTTCCTTTGAGGGTGGCAGAGTACTGGAACAGGCTGCCCAGAGAGGTGGTGGAGTCTCCAACTCTGGAGACATTCAAAACCCACCTGGACGCGTTCCTGTGCAGCCTGCTCTAGGTGACCCTGCTCTGGCAGGGGGTTGGGCTAGATGATCTCCAGAGGTCCCTTCCAACCTTATGATTCTATGATTCAAGAATTTATGCAAGTTTACATTGTTTTTCTGTTTCAGTGTGATACAGTAAATGTCTATTGCCTATAGTTTTATAGTATCCCCTTGAAGCAGGTGCTAGTATTTTCCAGAGGGCTACTGGATTATACTATGCCTTGCACAGCTGGGAAATATTTTACAACAGAAAGACTGAAGACATCTTGAAATCCTGAATATGACCTTGTAAATAGAAACTTTACTGAGAACAATGGCAAGGTAATCCAGGTAAGCAGGAGGTAATAATTTCTTGTAAAAAAAATTAAAGATTGCATTTAAATAACAAATGAAAACATTGCTACTAACTGCAAAATATTTACTTATTTATCTGTTCTTACTTTAGCTAAATAGTAAAAATTATTTTCTACATGGCATATTAAATGGTAAATTTTACCTATGCCAAGACTGTTCATAGTGGTCTCTATAGATCCATCTTTTTTTATCTCCCTTAAGATCTTTTCTGTTTGCCTTCCTAAGTAATTTTGTATTATCCTCAAGATTTCAGCTTTGTTGTTAGCTCTGTTCAACCCAATAAATGTTTCAAAATCCATCCCTCAAATACCCCATACCTCCATATACCATAATATTACAAAATTCTTTACTACAAATGGACTTCAAAGAAAAAATTTCCTAAAGGTAAGTGGAATTCATAATTATCCATTGCGCTGGATGTATGAGTGTATGCTGGAGCAGGGCAAGCGGAATGCAATTTTTTCTTTCTGAGAAGAATGGAAACAGATTCTTGACTAAGCTCAAGGAAGTTAGTTACAAATGTGGCTGAAGTAGCTTTGTGAATTTTAATTTGTTCGTATTCCTCCTAATCTTATTCTTCCTATCAAAAGGAAGAATTTTAAACATTAATAAGCTAACCTACTCAAGGTAAATTATATATAACAAATTACCTTGAAAATATAAAAATCTAGCTGTTAATTTTCTATTTAAGAGACAATTGTAAAATTAAAAACAGCATTATAAACCAAGATTTTGTAAAAATTCTGGATTGTTTGTTGTTTTTTAAATGCCAGAATTTAAGGCATTTTTATGTGTTCCATGACAATAGTAAAATCTGGCCTCAATTAATTAATGTAAATATAAGCTATTTAAAGTGATCATTATAGGCAATAGCTGTTTGGGATATCCCTAAATCTACCAAAGGCATAAATTATATCCCTTTAGTTTTCATGGCTATTTACATATATTTACTTAAGAACATACTCCTTAAATGCTAAGAGACATTGCAATAAAAACCAAGATCCCACCCTCCAAGGAGTTCATAGTATGGGTCGCCAGTGAGACAAGTTGATTGACATATCCATATCTCTGTGCCCAGATATCCATAGATAAAAATGTATGATTTTACAGTATGGACTTATTTGCAGGATCAGAGCTGTATCCACAATACATAAATGAAGGATGAAAGTATGTCACAAGAAAATAATTGAATAATACAGATTCATAATACCGGGATTGACTGTTAATTTTCCTTTCCTTTATACTGATCTTCAAACAGATTTTGTTATCATCTCAGAAAAGAACTGATAAGTTCCTGGGTCCTAAAAATGGACAGAAAAATTATTTACTTACAGTTCTCAGAGCCAATTGATGGCAGACATACTTTTGTCAGCAGCATACGTTCTACCCAAGGAAGAGAATGTATGCTGTCAATATTTGAAGAACTATGCTTTACTAAGCAACTTGTGAAATCAAATTACAGTATGGAGAACTTGAAGGAAGAGAAATAGCAGATATTGCAGATTGGGTAAAAGCTTGTCCTTTGAGACTTTCAGAATAGCTTAGCTGAAAGTCATGAGAGAAGTGCAGTTATTATCAAAAAATGGCACATATAATATATTCTGCAAGAATTTTTTTAAAGAAAGGTGAATTACCTTCCTATTTGGATTTTATCTTCCATCATGTAAATCAAAGCAATGTATTAAACCCATATTTTCCTTTTGACTCAATGTCTTTTTCATGCAGTAAAAAGAAAAAAACTTGTGCAAAACCATACAAAGCATTAAGAGGCCTGTCTATTCAATATGAATTTTTAAATGATAGATCTTTATGGTAGGAACCGACAAAAGAATTTTAGGTCTTTTGAGCTTTACTCAAAAGAAAAATAAGATTTTTTCTGACCTTTCCATTAAAGATTCATAATGAGAGATAACACTGTTGAGAATCTTAATCTTCAATGTAGTATTAACTAAGAGTTGGATAACCTCTCTTTGGCTATGAAGAATTGCAAACTAAGCCTGTTTGGAGTTTTCTGGATAGCTAAACATATATGAGATAAGGCATCAAGCTTTTCAAAATAGTCTGAATGACTTTATAATTATTGGAACCTTCCATAGTAGATCCTGTCTGCTGTAGTTCAAAGGTATGATACTTATGTGTATATTTCCGGTGTTGTATCTATTTTAAACTACATTCAGCAGAGGGAAAAAACATCCTATTGGGTATGAGGAATGGTAAAAACTGAGGTACAAAAGAATCATGGAATATGTGGGGTTTGAAGAGACCTCCATAAGTTATCTGGTCCAGATGCCTGTTGAAAGCGGGCCTTACTTCAAAATGAGATGAGGTTGGTCGTGTTTTTGACTAGATGAGTTTCCAAGGGTGAAAACTTCTCAGTCTTCTTGGTCAACCTGTTTCAGTGCTTAACTGTTCTCATTGTGATTTTTTTTCCCCTTTGTATCCGATGAGATTTTTATTTGCTTCACTATTACCTCTCATTGTTTCACTTTTGAGAATAAAGTCTGTCTCCTTCATTTCTGTGACCCCTTTTTAACGTAGTGAAAGACTGTAGTTTGGTTCACCCATTGTCCTTCTCTTATCCAGGCTGAATAAATCTAATTTTTCCACTTCTCCTCATAGCTCATGTTGTCTATCCCTCAGTCATCTTAGCGGTCCTCCTTCAGTCTTACTCCAGTTTTTCAATATTTCTCTTCCATGGGAGGGCCCAAACTGGACTCGGTACTGCACATGTGGACTCCTGAGTGCTGACTAGATGGGAATAATCATCTCCTATGATGTCCTTGATAAACTTGAGATGTAGCCCGTTACATGGTTAGCCCTCGCTGTCACAAGTATACACTGTTGACTCAGCTTCAGCTTCCTCCATGTTGTTCTCCAGGACCCTTGGTCTTTTTTGCAAAGTCTTCCCTAAGCCAATCAGTTCCCAGTATTGTTTCCCAGTCTGACATTTTAAGCTCCTGGACTTCATATTTGTCTCCACTGTCTCCATGAGACTTCTATTAGCCCATTCATCTAGCTTGTAAAAGTCTCTCTGAATACGTTCCAGCAGAGGTACGATATAAATGAGCTATGCAGATATTTAAGAAAACTAATTATTACAAAAAATGAAACCAGATAATACAACAAAATAGTTGCTTGCTTTTGAATGTCATCCACTAAGGTATTCTATAGCAGTCTCTTTCAACACATCTTGGCAAAAAACCCCATACATACGTTTGCACACCTTGATGTAAGGTTTATGCAGACTGGGTTGAATTACACCTCTAACTGATCTTTTATTCTCAGGCAAGTAATTCCTCTTTGTAGCTCAGTTCCAGGTACAAAATGTTGAACTCAGTGTTTTATTCACTAGGGGTCTGTAAAGTTAAATTCAACCATGCATGGGAGGCAATCAGGGAATAAACTGCATGGATGAAATGCAAAAATCACTGCACAGAGAACAGTTATGCAAACGAGCTCTTATGCACCCATATATCCATTTGTCAAGCCCACAGTGACTTTCTAAAATATATATTTGCTTCGTAAAGTATAGTAATTGTCAGTCTCAATTAAGAGGAAAAGAGATTCTTTTTATTATTTAATTCAAATACTAAGTCCAAGTTTTGTCCAAGTTTTTTTGCAAAACTTTATTAGCATGGTATTGAATAAATAATAAACAAAATTAAACTGATCTTCAGCCATACCTAAATCAAAAATGAATAAAACTAACCCCTTCTTTTTGAACAAAGAACAACCTTAGAAAATTATAAACATAGAGACCTCCAAATTTTCAGGAAGGATAATAACAAAGCCCAATGGATTAGTTATTCTTATCTTGTCATTACCATATCAATAACTGACAGTAAATGAAATAAAGAACTTATGACAGTTTCGATTCAGTAAGATTTACAGGGATAATACTATAGAGATAATTTCCACAGATGTAGATGTTTATCCATATCTACATAGGAATATGAATAGATAGTATCTATTGCATTAGAAATATTTATTAATCTATTTATCTAGTACATTTATCTCTTACAATATTCAACATTTTTCTTTTATAGTCTTCTCTTGATACTATTCTTCAAGAGCTACAACTTGCTATTGCTTAAGTTTCACTTCCCTTTAACTACATACTTCTTTTTATACAGAATACAGTTTGTGTGTGTCTGTGTGTGTGCATACATTGATGTAGCAGAAGATCTGTCATATATGGTTTCTGACATCTCTGTTCAATTGTTTATAATAATCTCTTTTCAGTGATTTAGGGCTGGTCCTCAGGGAAATGTGACTTGATGGTTTAGTGCAAAATGTCCATCAAGTGATGTTGCCAAGATTCATCTTTTTCACAACATTTTACTTATTAATCTGTATGTAGAAAGTCTGAGAGCAATGCCTGCCATCAAATAAAACCCAAATTTGTCCTTTCGATTTTCTAATTAGTTTCCCTATTCATTTTACTGTGATATGCAGATACTGTACCTGATTTCTGGCAGTACTCTGATTAAACATGGTTCAGTAGCAATGTCTTTCTAAGTAACTACTGCAGTCAGTCATATATGCTTCATTAACTTAAGTGTGGTGAGTATTTGAAATTTTAGGATGAAAAGAAGCCAGGAAAATCATTTAGGTATAGTGTATTTTGCCTTAGCAGTTTTCTGTGCATGGTTTAATGACTAAATCAAAGGAAATGGAAACAGAAATAGCAGTCTTCTGGGTCACTTCCTATTATTTGCTCTGTGATCTTCTTGAGAAAGCCGTTTCTTATCATAAGTGTGTGTATTTTTAAGGTCAGGTGATGGAAAAGATGTAGTCTCTGAAACAGGAACATAAGTTTAAAAAGCAGTCCCTAAATAAGACGGTAAGTGAAGACAATTATGAATAATAATCAACAAACCCTAACAACAAACAAAAGTAAACACCTTACAAACAAAACAAAACAGAAGGTAAAATAAAGAGAAGCTACTGAAGTGTAAAAATGTAGAAGGGGAGATAAAATCTCCAGGAAAACCATATCTGTAATGCTAAATTCATTTTGAAATATTGAAGCAATTGCAAAAAGTTTAAGTCTAATCATATATGATGTCCAGCCCAGATGACATCCAGTAAATTGATAGACAAGATGACACCGAGTCCAGAACTAGATAACAGCAATAAATAGGAAGTAAAGAAGTGGTCATTATGTACTTTCATTTCATGTATAAATGAAGTAGACCAAAACATTAATATTGCATGTGTATTTTAACTGATCTATAAATAATAAGAAAATGTAATGAAGCAACAATTCATTACTATTTGAAAGAAACATATAAAATTCAGGTATGCATTTGCAGGGAAATCACTTTCTTATTAGCACTTCTAAATGCAGGTAAAGAAATAGATCCCCACCAATTTCTCTGTCTTTTACATAAGCAGACACAGATCACAGATATTCAGTTATTTCTTGTTGTAATGAAATGTGTTCTTTTAAGAGATGTTATTGAGGTTTTTGTTTGGTTTTTAACTAATCATTTTCTAAAGCACTTTTATCTTCATATCAAACTGGATAATATAAAAATATCTAACATCTCAATGTCTTTTAAAACTTGGAGGCTTTTTCTACATAGCCATTCACTGCATTAACGTAGAATCGCTGAATAGTTCAGGCTGAAAGCAGGCTCTGCTGTGAGAGCAGACCAGGGTGCTCAGTCAGATCTTGGAAACCTTCAACAACAGTGATACCACAGCCTCACTAAGCAAACTCTCTAAATGCTTCATGGTCCTTGTGGTGAAATAGTCTTTCCTTGTAAGTCAGACTGCTTCCATTTCAATTTATGACCAGTCATTCATTCTCCTACCCTGTACGTCAGTAAATAACCTGGCTTGGTCGTCTCAGTAACTTTGTCATAGGTACTGGCAGGATCCTGTTAGGTACCCCAAGGGTGTCTCTTCCCCAGGCTGACCAAACCCAGCTACCCCAACCATTACTCAAAGGCTATGTTCTCTAGCCCCAACCAGCTTAGTGGCCCTCTGCTAAATGCACTACAATTTATCGACTTCTTCTCGTACTGGAAGGTAAAACTGGACACAGTATTCCAGATGTGGTTGGTATCTGAGGTTAACAACAGTTTGACTAGATTTTTATGGCCCGAGAAAAATTATTTACAAAAAACCCTCAGCATTACATACAATCTCGATCAATTCCAACCTGCTAGCACAGAAGCACATTTAATAAACATCTGCTATTATTTTAATATCATTCAAACCTAATTTGTATCCGTGTGAGACTACAACTTTCTGTAATCATAGATTTAGAAATTCAACCAGTCAGGCTCCTGACAGTACATTTCTCTAAGGACAAAGCAACTTTTGTTTTAAGAAAGCACTGGAGAAAAAACCCAACATTGTTTAGGGCATCACTTATCTCTAACCAGTAACAAATCATGTGTGTTTTGGAGAGACAGGAGCTGAAAGTTACAGAATGTTAGGTATTTTATGCTTTTTCTATAAACTGAATCTTACACCTGTAATCAGTGTCACTTACTTACAATGAGGAACCCTGTGGAAAGGAAGAAAGGTAACCTGATTATTTTGAACTGATTACAACATTGAAATTCCTCCTGTTCTTAAGACTAATACTTGAAAGAAAGCTAGAAATGTGAAAGAAATACCTGGTGTGTATCTGTATTTTAGATCACCTTAGGATGTCAATTTAAACATTTTTAGTGCCTTGCTATTCCAAGATGTTAAAGCCTTACTGCTAAGTACTCACTGGCTTTTTATTTTGTTTCAGCTCCTTATTTTGCAAGAAGAAATTACCAGAAATGTTATACAATACAAGAATCTGAACATTAAGAAAGCAGAAAAAGAGAAATCTGAATTAAAAAAATAAAAAAAAAAAGAATTAAAACTAAAAAAAGCTCACTTTCTTTATTTACAGGGGACATTAATAATAATATAATAATCTTGATTTGCCTGTGGTCACTTTGATAATTGAAAAGGTTTTTTTCTATTTCTTATTTAGAATAGAATAGAATAGAACAGAACAGAACAGAACAGGAATGACTTGGCTGGTGGTAAGGTGTTACCTTGAGAAAAAACATTTCCTAGAGCTGACCTAGCTGGCCTTTTGAAAAGAGTCATACAAAGTACAATGAAGATTAAAAGTATCTCCTGGTGACAAACACAAATTAGTTTTTTACTAATTCATATGCGCTCAAGCATTTTCCTGCTTTCAATAGTTGATTCAAATGACAGCCTCGTATTTTGAGATTGGCCAACTTCCCCCTTGAAAGGCAACAGAAGATTATGTGAACAAAGCATTGAGAAATACAGTCATGTATATATAGATCATGTGGTTGTTGATTTGTGGATTATTTTTTTTTTTCAATTTATATTTTTTTAAACTGGATTTGTGCTGGCATTAAATGAGAGCCTGAGGATCAAAGACAAGGGAGGGCAATATTGCCACCAGAACTTCTTCCTTGGCACTCCTTCAGGCCGATGAGATACAGTTTCCTGATTGTAGTTGTGGCAGATAGAGATCATCTGCCTTGAACCAAATAGGCTGAATCATCATGAATTTAGGATATTTTGATGAGCCCACAGTGTTGAACTGGGAACCCTGGCTAACTGCTTGGGCCAAAAGAGAGATTGACAAGAATCCTAAAGGTTGGCTGCAGACACTGATCACCTCGACTTGCTGTTTCTCCTGAGCTGGTCTAATGGTTCTTGTTAATTTCATTGCTTCCATGGAAACTGAAAGTAAAAGAAAATAAGTGTTGATACTCCCTGAAAGAACCCTCTCCCCTATCTTATTCCTTCAGTTCACACATATTCAGATGTTTTTTCCCACACCAACGGATATTATTGTTTTTATTCTTTAAAGCACAATGGTTTTTTTCAGGAACGTGTCTACATTTTCCACCCATGTCTAGCATTTTAATATACCTACATGTTTATAAACATTGCTGATGACAGATCAGTGGACTAAGATCACTCAGCTCATTTAATTCATAGCAACAAACAGCCCTCAGGCTATGGATTTTCAATATATACTGACTTATTTTTCAGCTCATCCTCCCAGCACAGTGCTCATAACATATGACTAATCTTCCTCTATAGTTATTTCAATATATAACTGTTGATACAGAACTTCTAGAAATGAACTATAAGTTAGAAAATTTAAAAACAATTGTTTTAGTGTTACAGTTATATTACTGTCACTCTATTTGTTGGAATGCATTAGAAAAGCAGCCTTTAAGGATATTTTACCCTGCCAAATATCAGTTATCTCTCATTAACAGTAGGAAATAGATTGACTCCTGAAAGATGGAGGATGCTTTGGCTAGGATATGCCTTTTTGTTGCCGGAATAAAAAGCTGGAAAGTAATATAAGCTGAAAGGATTAAAGTGATTTGGTTATTACCACTATAAATAAAAGTAGATTTTATATAAGACTTTTTTTCTAAGGAATTTATTGACTTTTCTGACAGTCTAAAACAGCATCCCCTGTAATCAGGTCATACACCTTAATTTTGTGAAGCATTAAGTTTTGAGGATTCTGCAATGACCAGTCATAAAAATACCTGTGTGGAAGTCCTTTCTTCAAAATTATGTTATTGGACATGACATCAGATCCTTAGAGTTGGTGTTTTGCATCCTGCAGGGATTCTGTGCTCTTCTCTCTTTGGCTACATGTCAGAGAAACTGTTGGGAAGTAAAAAAAAAAAAAAAAAAAAAGGAAAAAATGATTTGTTTTTCTGGTTTTAGAGGTAGTTCATAGAAGACAAAAATCCTCAGACTCATCCATTTAGGTCTAAGAAGACCTGAATGGAGTACAAACTACATCACCATTAGCAAAATATAATTTTATGTCACAAAGCTGGAGCACGCACTTGGTGTGTGGTTAATCTGAAGTAGGTATTTATTTCATATTAGTAAACTGGAGTCCATTTGGGAATATTTAAGTTGTCATGTGAGCAAGAATCCTTCCAACTCCTAAGAGTTTCCTAGTCCCACAGGATGCATACATGTTAGATTTTTCCTATACTCCACTCTGAAGCAAAAAAAAAAAGACTTCTATGGCTAGGATAGTCATGCTCTCATTCTACTCTGTGAAGTAGTGATGTGATTTAAACCAGATCTGGATTATTCAAAATCTGCTCTACTCCTCCAAAAGTATTCTGAAAGGACTCACATTGTTGCATATCAATCTCTATCTCATGCTGCCTCATCCTCATTGCTGCACCACAATATGTGGATGCTATGAACCAGCTCTTCCATTCACAGACTTCTTTGTGAGGAAATGGCAGAAGAACAAGCAAGCCAAAGGAGAGAGCAGTGAGGCCTTACAGCTGCAAGAGCCATGCTTGCACCAACTGCCTTCACTCTTCATTACAGAAAAAAATCTACTTGCTTTCTCAGGAATGACTGTCCATTAATGACTGTCCATTAATCATGGCTGATAACAGTACTAGGAGGCCAAAATCTCTGGTCTAAAACTGCTACTCCATTTGATAAAGTGGGAGAATGTTCTTGGATGAATATAAAGAATGAGATTATTTAATTTAATTTTAATTGGGGCCTACAGGAAGGATGGGGAGGGACTTTTTATCAGGGAGTGTAATGATAGGACATGGGGTAATGGCCTCAAATTGAAAGAGGATAGATTTAGGTTGGATATGAGGAAAAAATTCTTTACTGTAAGGGTAGTGAGGAACTGCAACAAGTTGCCCGGGGAGGTTGTCAATGCCCCATCCCGAGAGGTGTTCAAGGCCAAGCTGGATGAGGCTTTGAGCAGCCTGGTCTAATGGGAGGTGTCCCTGCCTATGGCGGGGGGATCGGAACTAGATGATCTTTAAGGTCCCTTCCAGCCTGAACCATTCTGTTATTCTGTGATTTTGTAATTTTATAAATCAGAGAGAGAAAGGAATGAAGTAAGAGGGAGGGAGAGTAGAAGCCAAGGAGAACTAAAAAAGCCAAACACATAAACCAAGATTTTAGCATCTTATATATACTATCAGATATGTCTTCCTTGACTACTTTTCCATCACAAAAGTCAAGACACTGCATTGATAGACTATGTGAAGGAGAACCAGCTTGCTGCTTTCACTTCCAATGAATATACTCTCCTGAAAACTCTGAAGAATACAGCATAACATGGCTACGGTTAAGGTCACTGTTGTCAAATTTGTCTGTATCACTGACTGTCCATGATGATGTGGCTAGTGCAGCAAGGCACATTCAGATTCTAGGCAGCATGACTCAGAACTCTGCCAAAGACCCTGTCTGGACTGTTGTTGTATAGATAGGGCTGCATGACTCTGCGGAGTAGAAAACATGCAGCACCAGTCAAGATGCAGATGTGTGCACAAGCATTGCTGAAGTTGATGGCCTCAGGATGAAAAAATGTCCAACAGAGGACTCCAAATTGAAAATAAAAATAAAAATAACATAGAAATCATGTAATTGTCCCATAAAGATCCAACGCAAATGTCAATAGGTCATCTCAGTCAAGACTGAAGTGTTTCAGACATGTCTAGGTAAGCAACAACTTAATATGATTTTTCAAGATAGTGAATTTAGATGGTTCACCAAATCTCACTGAAGTTGTGTACCTTTTGGTTCAAAGAGTAATTAATACTTTTGAGGAATGGAGTCTAAATTACCTCCTGGATCCAGAATTCTGTCAGCACCACAGGGACATTAATCACTCATAGGTCTTTAAGATGACTACCAGATGGTCAGACAATACAAACACTTTTGACACAAATGCAGGAAAAGAGGTATGTATGCGAATCATTGAAAGTTGTAGCCCTTATTCTTAGGGAATAGTTTTCAGTTGCTCAAATTTGCTTTATTTACTTCAGTTTTACTAAATATATTTCATTTTGAAAAAAGGGCAGCTGAAAAATATAAAAGAAAATTTAGTACAAAAAGTACAAAATGACATACAAATCAGTTTTTATTGGCTGCATGCTTTTGAAAAGAACAAAAAAAATTGAAAGAGGATATTCTGGGCTTTATTACCATAGGTTCTCCCACTCAGTCTTTTAATATGATGCATTTATAGACTATTAGAAATGCCATTGAGTAGATAAATACCATTAGTCTAGATTTTAATGATGTTCATTGTACTTAAGGTTGCAGAGGTGTGTGTGTAAGATCAGTTACAGGTTAAATTCATTTGACTATCAGTTATGCATAGAATAGGTTAGGTATCAGGTATTTACATAAGCATTCACATGAAAATATGTTCTTCTCTCTCCTCTTGGAAGGATAGAGAATTTTTACTATTAATATATTTACTGTGAGCAAATAAATAATTTGAATGGTGCTTTACTAATGAAAATCTAGAGACCTCATGAGGAATAACAAGTGAAAGAAATTTTTGAATCAAGTATAGTTTATCATTGATTTATTTGATAGAAGCATTCTGCAAGCAGAAGATGAGCTCCGGATGCTGTCACCATGGATCAATGAAATGACAAAGCAAGAGCATTTGAGATAAAGGAAGGGTAGGAAGATGGCATCAGAGAATGGGAGTGGCAATAGAACTGATCTGTGGTTCTGAATGTAAGGTATAACATCCTTTTTTTCTCAGTTTTTCCTGACTGAACTTTGTCTTCTTAAAATTTAAAGTTTGAAGTCTTTTTACATTTTTTTAAGCTTCCTTGAGCTTGTATGTCACAATGAAACTTATGAAGTAGCTTTCTTTTTACCCGTTTTTCCTCTTCCTCCATTCTAAAATAAGTACTCATTGGGCACATTGAGGTCAAAAATTCTTGATCTTCAGTATTACATGAATACTGCATTGCTACTGTCATCTTTGGATCACATTTCCAGAGAAGAAAGAAGAAGAAAAAAACTCAAAATTTTTTTCATTCACGAACCTACACAAAATAAAGAGTGTACAGATGTGACAGCTCTGTGGGTGTGCAGCGTTCCTTATCTGCAACTACCATCTACCAGCCTAAATAAAACAGGGAAGCACAATTCCTGCAGCCAATTCCAGAGAGGAAGCTAAAGGTCTGAAAACAGTAAATAAGGTCATCCATGACACTTGGAAGTAATTAAATCATTGAAGATTAAACTAATCTAAACTAACGCCATCTCAGGCGTTGAAAGTAGATCCTAGAGTAAACCTGATGGAGGGAAAATGTTTTTTAAATAAACTATACTTTGAAAGAACAATTTAATCATGTTAATGCCCAAAGGACTGTTTCTGAGGCAATTATAAAGGAAATCAACACATTGCAGAAGAAAACAGAAATTCTAATAAATCATAAGTGACAGAACCAGGAAGGACTTTTCACGTTGCACATTCTGATCCTCAGCATTTTCAGGAGTATTCATTACTATTTAATGTAAGCCAGTTTCAAATACAGGCAGTCTTCATTGTCCCCAATTCCTTCATAATCTGTTAGTCTTCTTGACTGCTTTCCCTGCTAATGATCCTTTTCTTCCACCCACCCACCCCTTTTTTTTTTTTTTAATTTTTTTCTCTGTACAGCTCACCTTTTTTAGGTTTTGGCCGTTGCCTTTTGTCCTGTCATTTTCTAAGGCTGTGAATTATTTCTTTCTTTGATTTCTATTGTTATGCTGTAGGATCTTACATTTCAGGCATTGATTGTATCTTAATATTGATTGAACCTTGCTGAAGTGTATCATGTTTGGCTCCTTCAGTCTTTTTATATTTAGCACATTTATATCACTTTTCCAAACATTTAGTTTTATTTCCCAATATAGTTTTCACATCTTTCAAACTGTGAACAGAAGAACTCCACATACGAATACAAACTTTAAGCATTAAAGCTATGTAAAATACCATCATTACTTCACTGAAATGCAGCATTGGTGTTTACTTCATATCAGCATCACAGCGAGCACTTTTATTTGTTTGCTGTGTTATTCCTGGATATTTCAGACTTATCAGTGGTATTCTGAAGTTTTGGGCTGTGCTATTTATTTCTTTCCTTCCCACCATGTGGTGATCAAGAAGAGAGAGATTAGCAACCAAAGGTATGCAGAAAGTGTCTGACTGGTTTGCACCAGGGCTTGCAATGGCTACTGCTCTACGAAGAAAGAGCTCACACATCTTGGCTCTAGGACCCACTAAATATATGTACAAATCCTGCTGCAAGTCAGCTAAACTTTGAAAGGGGCAGGCTGATACTCAACCTCATGCTTCTTTGAGAGGCAGCTCTCATCTACTGCTGAGTGCTAATTAAAGCTGCCATAGAAGCAATATACTATATGCAAAGAGCTACTCCCATTTCTTGTTGAGATTCAATTCAGATGCTGTAGTGACATTTTGCTATTTTAGAAAAATCCTTCATTTTATTTGCTTTCCTAGCTCAAAATCAGGCCTTTGCAATGGAAAAAGTTCCATTTGGGGGGGGGGGGGGGAGAAAAAAGAGTCAGTTGTTCTTCAGAGAATAGATCTATTATTATTTACTGCATAAAGGTTTCTGAATTCAATTATCAGCATAGTTATAAATTTTATAACGGGGAAAGACAGATAAAATATCAGAGGAAGATAATCCTTCTTTTCATATTCAATCATTTGTTTCATTTCTTCAACTCTTTACTGTGTTACTTGTGATGGTACCTCATTCAGCTGATTCATTCCATCATTCATATATAATCTTTCTTATATTTTATTTTGCAATAACATACAAATAGGTGTTTAGATAAAAGAAGTGCAGTTCAGAAAATCTTTTGAGATTAAGCCAGGACCATATGCAGCAATCAACATGTGAAAGAAAACATTTCATTTGAAATACGCAACATCAAGGCTTTGCTGGGAGAGATGTAACGTATTGCTAACAGAAATGAAAATGCATTTGAAATTCAAGCTGAAACTAGCGTTTTCCATATTAGTATATGCTTGAAAATGGTCTCAGATTTGTGGAAATTGGTAGTGGAAGTTGATGTCTTTTGTAATAACTCCATCATCTGAATCTGCAGATTATGCAAATAAGACTGCAATTTCTATTTTCCATTATCAGCATTTGAAGATCAGGGAAAAAATATATGTATGCATTCATATTCCAAGGCTAAAAGAATTGGCATCTACTAAATAGTTCCCTTCAACTTAAAACCTGTGAGTTGGGGCAGTTATTCACAAAAGGAAATCCTAGCAATATGTATTTGGCTGCCATCAAGTTTGGTTATCTGTGGCCTGTAAAAGATGTGCTTCAGCACCATCTGAGTAGGTTTTGTATCCTCTACCATATGTGATTATCCAGCATAGCATTTACATAAATTCAGATATTATGAACCAGGGGGAAAAAGTCTGTGCATGTGTATATATATATATATATATGATTTAAAATTACAGGAATCCCAAATGAGACTCCTGCTCATGTGCTGCATGATGTGACTGGTCTTCTCAGAAGGGGTCAGCCTCTCTGTATTACTCAAACTACTAGTGATAGGGAGGGACTATTCCCTGGGATACATGCTTGTAGCAAAATAGATGTAGCCAAATAATAATCCTATTATCATATGTAATAATTCTTTTGGACATAAGCCTGGTCTTCGTGCCTGGAAATGATTCTTTTTCAACAGATAGGTTATCTTGAAATAATAGAATTATCCTATTTCATATTCTATACTCAAAACCTTAAAATATGAGAGCTGTATTTTCATAGCATTTCCCTGCCTATCTTTTTGAAAGCAGTATTGTAAAAGTTATCTTCTTAGTTTTTGGTTTATGAGATTTTAATTTGCAAAATGAAACTGAAGCAGTTTTGTTTTTTTTTTCCTAAAAAGTTGTATTTATTCCTTTCATTAAATCCCTGTTATCAAGATCTAAAAAATATTGTTTCTATACAGGAAGCTATTTGTCCCTTTTTTTAATGACTCTGCAAATAATTTTATGTTATCTTTGTGTTCTGCATACCAGTAACAAGTTGGGGGTATTTTTTGTTTGGTTTTGTTTGGTTTGGTTTTTTATTTGATTGAAAGCCTAAAACAAAAGGCAATTAAAAATATTAACGTAGACAACAAAAGGTATTAAGACTTGTTTTTTCTGTAATGAGATAATCATGAGTCATTTTGATAATGCTATGGCAATCTTGTTCACATTGCCTCATGATAAACTGCTGTAACTCTTAGCAGGAAGTTTATCATATGAATAGATTTATTTAAACTTACTACAATACAGTACAACACCATTGCCCTAATATACTTAGTGGTCCCTCCTTCAACACACACACATATTTACAACCATTTTTTCTTGATTTTAAAATCTTAGCTGTTTTAAAATATGTTAAGGCATAAATTTGGTATATTGCGTAGCTTTTATATAATGTCTTTGTTGGATTGTTTTCAGCAGTAGCAGAACAGGACAAAAAGAGTAGTTTTCTGTCTTCCTGCTTACTTTTTTTTTTTTTTTCCCCACAAAAGAAAGCACCTGGTCACTTGAAAAATAAAAAAAAAATAATATTCTTTTTAATAAAAGAAGAATTTATTGAATAACTTTGCCAGAAAAAAACCCAAAACAATTAAATATCCTGAAGTAACTTTTATTCACATTCCCCAATTCTTCTACTTCACTTTTAGTGGGACTCTCTAATTAAGCAAAATCTTCTAGGTTCCAAGGGCGTCTATGAATGCTTATTTTATACCAGAAGATCTTAGCAGTCCTGTCAAAATATTCCAGGCCAGAAAGTTAATTATCTAAATTACAACTTCCTTGATGCTTTATAAGATTTTTCTTAAATATCTTTTTTTCTTTTTTTTGGGGGGGGAGGGCGGGAAGGAGTAGTACTCTTTCTGCTGGGAAGCAAGGGAAAAAGGGAGACAGACAGAAAAGACGGAGGGTGGAAGGAAATAAGAAACTTCTGGCAAAATTATCAAATAAATCTTTATGAGTTACCAAAGCCTGCCTGCTTTAACAAAAAAAAAAAACCCCGAAATATCCAAATGAGTTGTAAGATATTGGGGTTATCTGTAGGAAAAAGAAATAATAGTTTCTTGGAACAAGTCACTGCAAGTATGAAGATATTACACATAAAGAAACCAACCAACATGAAATTTAAGTTTTAAAAATGACTTCTTTATTTGTGCCCTGCAGCAGGACTTGTTAGTTTACCAGGTCTCCAGGTCACACTATTTACATTATTTGATAATGGAATATCTCTCTTTCTGGCTAGAAGAGTATGGTTTGCTGAAGGCACTTTTAATCCTAAGGAGTAGGGGAGTGGGCAGATAGTTAATGTTTCAGATTCACATCCTGATTAAGTCTTTCTACGTGCCCATGATGTTTACACCAGTATGATTCTACAAACTCCAGTGCAAGCAATGGAAAGAACTTGTGCACTTCATCAGAGTTCCACTCAAATTAACACTATAGTTAGTAATTTTCTTTCCATGAGGCACACCAAACTTCCCTGTGTAGAGAAAACAAGGCGTAGCAGCTGGCAGGCTAATAGCAACTAAAGTAGCCTGAAAAACTGACTGTGTGAGGTAGCAACATAGTATTCTCCTTGGATGTAGAATAAATCTTTCAAAGGTAAGTCTGAAATAAAAATAAAACAGTAACTAAGACTACTAAAATTATTTAATTTATACATTTATTACCTTTTCTTATAGAAGTAGTCAGGACATGCACACTGAAAAATATCTGAGAACAAGTGCAATATTAGCACTTATTCTGATGAATAATTTTCTTGAATCAATAGTCATCTATTTGGTGTCTGGGGTTATGGTTTGGAATACAGAAACTCTGGATTCAAGACCCTGCTCTCCCTACTCATACTGAGTTTTTGTGGAAGAGTTTGTGAGAGTGCCTCAAATGTAAAAATAGTTACAAGGAAATAGAATAGACTCTTTCTAGTTGCTTCTACATCTCAGAAGCATGATCAACCTGCATGGAACAGGAAAGTAGGAAGATTATTGGACTATCATATTTCCATATTTCTGAAGGTGGTGGAAAATATTAGATAGGTCTCCTTTCTCGTGGTCACTGTCTACGACAGCAGGACTTCCAGCTTTTCTCACTATTGTCCAAGGCGTAATCTCTTATTTCAATAAGGTTATTTCTACATGTTATGGAGTGAGCAATTGAATTTTGGTCAGAATTCTGTTTTTTTTTTTTTATATTTTCTTCAATTAGTCTAAAAGTCAATTATTAGAGTTTACATAGTGTTGAGCATCCTTGGCTTCTTTGACTCTAAATGCAGGACTGTGAGTCACAATATCTCTGTTTATCTTTTGTGCCCCAGAGGGATTTAAATTAGCTCTGAAAGTTCAGCTGATTGTCAGTGATCATTACTAAGAACTATTTTTCTTTCTCTTAAATCAAACAATCATTAATCATTATTTGGATTACAGAATGAAAGTTCTCAGAGCCAAAACCAACCCAATAGGGTTTTAAAATTCATCAAGGTTTTGGAAGCTTCCATTATTTCCAGTGTCTGTCTCCCTTTTCCCCTGTTTTTCTTTTAAACACAGTCTACATGCTTCTTTTGAAGCTCACTCCAGGGAAGTTCAATGTTAAAAGTTAATGACCATTGGCTGAGGCTCCCCACTGTCTCAGCAAAGACAGCTCTCTAAAATGCATTGCCTATTCAATTCTAAAGTTTCTGGTAAGACAGCTAGGCTCCATTTTCCTTTCTTTTTGCCCAAAGCAAGACTTCAATCCATTCTTTCTTCACTATATATCATTCATAAATCTCAGGAAAAAAACTATCATAGCAGTAAATACAGAAATATTTTTAATGTTTTCCTATTTTCTACATTTACTTCAGTATTCACAAGACAGAAACAAATAAGATGTGCATGTATATGGAAATATCTTCCATGCTGCTTTTTTTCTTTGACTTTTTGATACTTAAGCATAAAAGTACGTATTTAAAAGGAAAAAGAAAATGTTTAATTAGAATACAACATGAGTCTCGTACAAACACACAAACACTTTATACTGGCTTCCATGCAAGTTGGAAAAGAAGAGAAGACCTTTATTAAAATGGAGCAGATACACAACTCCCTTCTGCATGGTCCCTCTGGCCACACCTGTGCTGCTAAATGAAGTATGAAGAGACATACTCCCTGACACAAAGGCCAAAGGCCCAGAACAGTGGGCATATATGTTTATAAACTCTCTTAGCCTCCAAAGACAGCCCAGTTCTTGGGGTGTCCTAACTTCTAAGCTGTGTCTGAGAAACATTTGGGGGAGTGCTAGTTTACACAGTCCCAAAGTCCTTAATGACAAGGGCTATTCTGATGATTCCCTAGTACAGAAAAATGAATTGCAATGCCCAGGAATTAAACATGGTTCTGTTTAATTCGTTAATCCAGACATAGCTCAAGGACATAGCAGTGCCACTTCGGTTAACCAAAAAAGTGCAACAACTCAAGTTATGACCGAGTAGCTGAATCCAGCATAGGCATCGTGTACTAAGGTAAGAACACGTTAGTAATGCTGAAGCCTGGATCAGCAACCTTGGCAACATACAGCTCCATGAATTCATCATATAGGCCTCCTTGAGACTATTTTACAAAGGAAAGCCTCAGCAGCTATACTGGTACTTGGCACTAGATAAAACAGGTACGACCCCCTAAAGTAAAACTTCAGTGACTGAAACTACCTATTCCTAGCCATTTTTATCTTTGTACCGGTAAATCATCTCACGCAGTTCATTAACCAATGTTGGGCTTCAACTGAGCTCTCAATGAGGCCAAACTATTCCATAAATTAGGAAAATAGCAGTGTTTTTTTCTCCTATTTAATTTCTTATTTTTTGCACTGATATAACATAAGCTTTCCAAAGACAAGACAGTAACATGTGTCCAGGTTTACACAAAGTATTTAGAAGTGAAGTTGAATAGGGATTTTTATAGATAGATAGATAGATAGATAGATAGATAGATAGATAGATAGATAGATAGATAGAAGAAATTTTATTGTTGAAATTATCTCTGTATTAAAAAATAATAAAATATTAAATTTTATTGAATTTAATAAATTCAATAATATTGATACAGAGAAGAACTCTGATACAGTAGAAGCACGGAAGAAATTCTTTTTTTCCAGTGTTCCTCATTTCAAATATAAAGAATAGAGCTGGAATCAGCAGTAGCTCTAGAACCCTGGTGACCTCCATGTCAGGGCCCAAAGGGCACCAACAGGTCTGTCTGTCCCTGCCCCATGGGGTCTCCTCCCATCCTGCTGACAGCCCAGGACCCCATTTCAGCCCCACCTGGTGCTTTCAACACCCTGCCCCAGTGACTCCGCACCAGGACTGGTCTCCAGCTCCCCACAACCCTGCCCTGGCCTGCCCAGCCATGGGCCATGACGAGCCAGGCCCACCTGCAGGCCGATGTCCCAGCGTGATGTCAGCATGCCCCTTTCCCCAGCGAGATGCTCAATGTTTGGGGCTGGAACTGCCCCAGTACACCACAGCTGCCTACTCTGGGGTGGTGGGACGGGCCCTGGCTGCCAGGCTCTATCCTGCCATCAAAGGAGAACCCCCACAGCTCCTGGTGCCTGGTCCCCAGTGAGCCACCAGCCCACCTGGCACCCTGACACGTAACTATTTTATATGTATATCCCTTGAATAAAGGAGCCAGACGTTATTAGTCTGCCAAAAGGGTGATTATTGCTATATAAGGAACAAAACCAAATGTGTGTATTGCATGAGTCTTAAGGATATGCTGGCATTAGTAATTACATTTATTCAGGAATGTCCCCAGGCACTGAGACCGACTCTCTCCAAATGGACTGAATTTATGCTCACAGAGCACGGACTCCACCAGAGGCTGGCTGCATGCAGCCTGCCTAATAAGAATGGTCCTTTGAATGGTCTAACTCTGAGCTGCTCCTGGGAAGTTACTCTCAGAAATGTAAAGCAGCTGAATATTCCTCATGCTACAACACAAAGGAAGGAAGAGAATGAGGTGTATATATATCACTGTAAATCTCTACCTTTCTCATTACACATGAAGGGCTATAAGTAGGAATAATTTAAAAAATAGGTCTGCCTTCCATCCCAACACAAGCATATGGAGTATATACTTCAGAATTGGATTAATGAGTGACCTACTTGAGCCTTCTAGATTATGTTATGCTGAACATTCACATTTATATGCAAAGTAAGAAATGAAAAACTTCCTACAGAAGTGAAAAGGTGTGTGAATTTCTTCATGTATTGTTAAATAGAACATTGTTGAATGAAGATACCCATAACTTGCTGGACAAGAAAAAAACAAAATGATTTCTAAAACTACCTGCTGCTGCTACTGTTTATTGCATAGTAACAGCACCTAAAACCTAGGTGATGTTATCAGTCAATCTAAAACCACCTCTTATTTCTGCAAGAATGTGTACATGATTCACAATAGCATTATGGTTAAACTCTTCCATTAACTGAACTATTAACTTCATGCATATATTACAGTACATTTTAATATCTGTAAGCTGATACAGGAATCTCCACTTTGTGAATTTACTCTTTGGTGCAAAATTATTAACTAATAGAATTGTTTATGAATAAATTAATAGCATTGGAGGCATAGTCTTTTGCATCTACATTAGCTAACAAGCAAAAAAACAAAAAAATCCAGAAGGAAACAAATTTAAGAAAGGCTTAAACCAATCCATTTGCTGCAAACATTTAATTGACAACAATGTATATCCACTTATTAACAGATTTCTACACAAAAATGTTAGCTCTGTCAAATCGAACTTAAAGATCCTACAATATATTTAAAAACATATCATTTGGTTATTCTGAAAATGCAAAGAACAAAACTTAAAATGCTAAATAGTCCAGGTTCATCATCTCACTCAGTTTTAAACCACAAATATTACATTTATGTAGATCTTCAAAAAGAAAAACTGATTCATCCTACTGAGCCGATATGCTCAGTTAAACTCCTTATGTTAATGGACTCATCTTCATAGCTGATACAAAGAAATGAGCTTTTTCTAGAAGTCAGTGTAGATTCCTGCCTCTTCCAATGTGCAGAACAGTAATTTGCAAATAGTGAGGTCAACGTACGGGTTAGATCCAAACTTCAAGAGGAACCCTGTAAAGGTCTGATATTCTTTTGTTTTGTCAGAATAATCCTACTTTTGGGAAAAGACAACAGCATCACCAAAAGAGACCATCTCCTCCTCACCTGCTGTCTATAGCGTTGTCTTCTCCAGTGTGACTCAGTGGCAGTTTATTCTTCCTATATTCCCACCTCTCCTGCTTCTCACAGCTCAGCCCTGGTAAACAATGTAAACAACTCTGTTCTTTTACCTGTAATTGTTACTGAGAAGAAGACAGACTAACAGCAGCAGACTCAGTTCTCAGGAACACCATAACTTGCCCATCTGCCCGGTTACCAGTTTTGGGCCAGTTATGCTTTCCCTGAAGAGTACGAGTTTAGCCCGTGAGTTTTATTCAGCTCTGTATCTCATTCTGCTCACTTCCCATGGACCCCCAAGTTTTTCTTACGTGTAGCGTCTCCAAAATCCTGCAGCAGTGAAATAGACAGTGGATATACTGATCTGCCTTCTCTTTAGCATTGGGAAAGACTACTAGTTGCACTGTAAATAACTCTGGTTATGCATAAATCCCATTTGTCTTTCCAAAGATTTTGTGTTACCTAAGAACTTAGAAATTTCCAGAAGATACTATTCCTTGGAACCTTGCCAAATCTTAAGTTTGGACCCTAAATTTTGAGTTATGTTTTTAAGCTAATGATTTTGTAAGTGTGCAGGATATTGCATCTAAAATATTAAGGAAAAGTTACCACATCTTTTTATAAAATTAATTATATATATTTATATTTTAATATTTTATCCAGGAACATATGATAGCAAAAAGAAATAGATTGAGGATGATAAAATGGAAAAGAAAGTATGTTTACAAAATTTGAGGGTTGAGGTGATGAGTGGTGAAATAGGAACCTACTGCTTTACCAGTAGCAGGTCTCTCAAGCCAAATAATACAACAGAGTAAATGGAATGGTGTAACCCTTTCACATTCAATAACAAACACGGGACTCATACAGTTTAATGTTGTTGCAAATCCCCTGAAATGTGTAGTGTTATTTCCAGTATAGAAGCAATACCAGACCTTACTATTCATAATCATTCTCCTTACCTTCATAATGGTGAAAAATAACTGTTCTGATATTTAACATCTCCTCTATCAGCTGAAAATTTCTTGAGAAACAAGCACTCAATTTGAAAATGAGAGCAGACAATAAGTCAAACTATTACTGTACATCTTGGTGGAGAGCTGGGGGACTGAACAAACACAGAAAATGCATCACCATAGTAATCCCACAAGGTCAAAGTTGAAGCACATTTGGAATATTTACAGAAAATGTATCTGAGTAAACATTTCCAAAGTTAAATATTATAAAAAGCACTGTTCTCCAGGCCAACAGGTTTCCCAACAAAATTTGTGCCTTATAACCCAAGATAAGTTATTCTGACCTTTTTACAGAGACCTTCTATGCTCATAGTCCTTTTTTCAAGTCAGGAAGTATGCCTGAAGAAATTACACCAAAGAAATGAGTTGCATACAAATTCTTTGGGTAAAATTACAAATTACCATGTTAAGTCTCATAGTTATTGCAAATAACCATCAATTTTCTGAATATTTCACTGTTTTCCTTAATAAGTATAAAGTTCATTGGGAGTCAAAACAATTTCATGCTTATGGTAATAAATGATTTTTCAAAATCACTGGTGACAGAATACTAAGAATTGTAATATATAATGCACAATAAACCAGAAGGCAAATAGTATTGAAACAGATAAAAGAGGCAAACAGACAGTAGCCTTCTTGTTAACTAAAGCTATCTATTTACTTTTACTCTTGGGCATTTGTATGATAATCACTGCTACATTATATAATACTACAGTTAGATTATATTGATTAGGAAATAGGTCTTTCATGTATTTCCAGTATCCTTAGAAATTCCCCTCTGAGACGGAAGCTTCTGGCCTGTGATTTCAATTTAAAGGGGATATTTCTGAGTTCTGAAAAGCTAAAATGTAAAGGTTGTTTCACAAAAAATGAAAACAAATTGGTATATTTTTATATATATTTTTATAACTCTAGGCACTCCCAGAAACTAGTAGGATTTTTAATAAGTTGTTTTACTTTACCTATTTTGTTACCTTCACCAACAATCTATATTATTGAAAAAAATATGAACAAAATATACAGCAATAATAGGGAACACAGCAGTAAAACTACAGAAATGTTCTAGATTGTCCTGAACCAAGACCCTGAGAAATATTGCGATTCTCATAAAATAAACTAATACATTACAAAAAAAAAAATCAGACAGAAGGTAAAGGTAGATTTAGGTAATGTCAGACTTAGAATGCAAAGTTCTGTCCTTCTCACCTTGTCCCAAAGCAGATAGAAGTGGAAATGCTTTACATCCAAGCAGTGAGTCTGGTCAGCATTTAATTCTGTCATGTTTTACCTAAATAGGAATGAAATGGAAAATGAGAGCTCCTAATTTTTCTTTCATAAGACAGGAAGAAGTGGATGCACAGAATGAACAGAAAATGGATACATGTTTTAACTTCTGAGAATAAACTATTCATAGGATGCCATAATAAGTAACAGTATTTATTGCAACAGAATACTAATGATGTCAAGAGATTAACCAAATACTTTATGATCAGGTAGGACACTAACTTCCTAGGATTAGGAAAAAAACAAATAAACAAATGAAAGATCCTGTAGTCAGGCCTTTCAGTGTGCCTTTGGAAATCTCATCTATCTCTAAACACTTAATAGTAGCAACCATCATGGGACTGGACCAGCCTGAAAAAGTATGGCAACTTTACTATTCTTAGGCCAGAAAACATTTTTCCAATGTGTGGCAATTCCTGCAATACTCATATATATATTTCTCCAGATACATTTCTCCAATATTTTTACCTAAGTAGGAAAATGAATGTTAACTGTCTTGTATTTAGATGACTGAGAACTTTTTTTTCTTTAGAAGTATTGCTATTTAAAAACAGCAATAAAACCAGCAGAAACATGCCTGAAAATACAGAGCTCAAAGATGTAGTTTCCTTAGCAACAAAAATTCTGAGATATTTTCCAAATTCCAATACCTCACAAATACTAGAAAAAATGTCTACTGTGTTCACATTTCCCCCTCTCTTGCATTCTGAAGACTTGCTTTGTAATTATATGTATTCATACAGAAAAGTGAAATACTCTGAAATGAAGGATTTCAGATCCTAGCAATTTTCCTTACTTGTCATTTGGAGGTGGCTTATGAAAGCACGCAGATTCACCATTCTTCACAAAGGCTTGCAAAAAGGTGAGGAAGAAACTAGAGAAGAGGTCGTTACCCGAAAGAAAAATAAAAGGAAAAAAAAAAAGTAAGACTGGTTATCAGAAGATGACACAGACAGTAGATGACAGAAAGGGCTCTTTGATGGCAAATTTTGTTGGAAAGGAGAGAATCAAGATCAGACAAAATCAGGAAATAACAATACTGAATAATTAGCAAGTAAAGTGGGATTTTGGAAAGATAAAATGTAAAGGTATTTAATATAAAGGTTGAGAAGGAAATCCAAGGAAAAGGATGACTATAATGTACCTCTCACGATATTAATTTTCTAGTTTGGTTTCCTACATGTCAGTTTATGTAATCTGACAGATGTCTGTCTTCTGTACGTGGAACAGCCAAAATGTTTCAGATTATTTAAATTCAATTATATGCTGAAGTAAGTCACAGAATGACAAAATATGTGATTTCATAACCTGACATTTTGTGTTGAGTGTTGTTATTAAAAAAAAAAAAAAAAGAAAAGTAAAAGGAAAGAGAACAATCAGAAAAAAAGGGTTACAAGTCAGGAATAGTTCTTCTCATCCATGCTCATCTGTGACCTATTCCATGTAAATTTTAAAGTCACTTCCCAACTTTTGCTCCGAAAAGATGAACCTTACTTTTTGATATATGTGTTCATACTGGCAGATCTTTTCCCACTAGACTTTTATATCTAACTTTAGACTCTAGACTATATCTAGAGTTTATATTTGTCCTCAGAACTTCACTTTTTCTTGGTAAGTGAAATATTGTCTTTCCTTGTAGTGGCATCCACTTTTTAACCCAGTGCAGTGAAGTTGTGAATTGCAGTCAAGTGAGCTGAAGTTTAGGAAGAGCTAAATCAGTGTGTTGAAGTCTTCATCAAAGACCAAGAGGCACAGTGCAGTAGCCAACTGAATACTGTATTTCTTTTAGTATTTTCCTTGTTCTTGCTGTTGGTAATTAACAGCAGGAACGAATCTAGAAAAGGCTCTACGTTATGGGCATACAAACCCCAAGCCAATGCAGTCTGCGTTCCCCACACCAATAAAGGGGAAGTTTCCCACAAACAGAGCCACTGCAGAGTTACAAGTGCCAGTGGTGGAAGTCCAGAGCTCACACCAAATAATGAAGTAGCAGAATAAGAGCAATTGGGGCCACTTCTGATACATATATACTGCACCTTCACTGATCAGAGAGAGCCTCAGGTCCAAACTCGCAAGACATCCATAGTCTGGACACAAAACCATGCTGAACTACAGCTTGAGGAAGACAAAGATGAACCAACACAATTTTCTTTCAGTAACGCCCAGCTCCATCTTTACCTACACTGCAGTGGACAGGAGATACGATGTGAAATTAGGTTTCTTACAGAAGGAAGCCCAGTGCTACCTGACATAAAGGCAAAGGAGTTTTGTTAGCAGCTGACTGTGTATAACTGGCACCACAAGCATCCCCTAGGTTGACATAATGAGTCAGGGATGAGGTCAAGGAGCACTATCAGTTGGCTGTGGAACCCAAATTCTTCTTCTCAGATTAGGTGTCAAAGTAATTTTTTGTTAGTCCCTAGTTTAGTGTTGGATGATTCAATTTCAAAATACGTTGTGTATTTATGTATATAACTGACTCATGTTAAGTCATCAGACAAAACTTCTCTGATTAGTTTGAGCTACAGAATTCCTACTAATATCAGAGATATGGTTGACAAAGTAGTGGAGTGGTCTTGCTTTTAAATCATAGAATGCCTAAAGTTTTTCTGTTGTAGTCAAAAATTAATTGGGAAAATTGTAACAGTTGACGACTATGTGAGATTTATTCCCATTCTGTTTTATTGTTTATCTAAATCTGTCCCCTTCAGGCAGCCAGCTGGATGTTTCTTTCTTTTTCTCTCTTTTTTTTTTTTCCCCTGAATTGTTATTTGAAATACCATTAATATTCATCAAAATCTTTAATTAAGGACAATTTGTTTTTCCATATGCGTATTTATCAGTTCAGCAATTATTAAGCCTGTGTGACTCTTATACTTTACTCACCATGTGGGATCAAATTTGTGACAATGATCACCCTGAGAAATGCAAAATGAGTTGGCATATTTTCTGAGGATTCTAATTCTGCCCCTTCCCCAGACAATCCTCCTTCTATTTCCAGGCTGACTTTTCAGTCTGTGTACAGGGTGTAGATTTCTTGTTTTGAAACATAATTTCTGGTCAAAGAAAAAAAAAAAAAAGGAGGCAAAACCAGACCAATTTTTAATTATAACATTGGGCAATCACAACATATATTTAGGCAATATTCAGATCTCTGTTCCTCCTCCGTGGGTCTCCTTCATACCATGTGAATAATTAGAGGTATTAAAATATGAAAATATTTTCTGAAACTATATTCTTCATTTCCAAATGCCACTAGGAATCAGTACTTTCATCTTCCCTCATTTTGTCTCTTCTGTTTATTTGACTTGTGCATATGAAGAGCTCACAATGATGTCTTGTTTTCAGTTGGTACTTTAATCTGATATTCTGATACAAATAATTACCTCTTCTACGATTTGCTGTTTCCCTTTGATATGTCCCAGCCTTGATCATTTCAAAGGAAAAGAAATTTTAAGCTAAATGGTATTTCACAAAACTGTTTAGTTGTATGAAACAAAGAAACAAAATATTCTGTTAAATTAATCAGATGCCTTTTCCAAGTAAGAGGTAGCATATTTTTATCTTGCCATTTCCAGTAGGAAGAATTCTTCTGTGTCACTTTGTAAGACCTTGACAAGCTTTTAAATCCAAACAAACTAACTGAGAAAAGGCACAGAGCTTAGAGAGCATATTTATGATAAGTTTTGCTGCAGGTTTCGTGTGAGTTTTGCTTTAGTACAGGTAGCTATTACTTGTTACTGTTTTTTTTAAACACTCCTGTGTCTAGACAGCAGTTTCTTTTACCTCAGACCAGGTAAATAGGAAGGTAAATAAAAACTCATTAGCCTTAACAATTCACAGGGTCTGCTTTAAGTTTTCATGGATACTATTGGAATAGATGAAGCCTGTGCTCATGAGTGACTCCTTTTAGATCTAATTGCTCCACCTTTCCTCTCTGCTTTTTGATTTGAATAGAACTTCTGAAGTAAACTACTGTTCACTGTGAAGAAAAAAATTACTTTTATAAAGAACTTTTTAATCTTTTCATCATTTCTTTATTCTCTTTTTCACATTTAACCAATAAGATACATGCATAAGATCCCTGAAAACATGCCTAACCTTATCCTAGCAGTATAGAATAAATACATCGTGTGCTCTGTATAACCGAAATTTCTGTTATGGACAGCATCTCTGTGATTAACAATGAATAATTTATCTTCTAAGAGCAGAGAGACCTACTTGCCTGAATAGCCTAAACTGGAAATCACAGAATGATTGAGTTTGGAAGGGACGTCTGAAGGTCTAATCACCCTACTCAAGCAGGGCCACCTGGAACTAGTTGCCTAGGACCACGTCCAGATGGCTTTTGAATATCTCCAAGGGACAGACTCCACAAACTCTGGGCAACCTGTGCCAGTGCTCTGTCACCCTCACAGTAAAAAAGTGTTTCTTGATGTTTAGGTGGAACCTCCTATGCTCAAGAAAGCATCTTCCCCTTTTGGGTACTTTATAGAGATATTCCAGCACATTTGCACACCTCTGGTTCATGGTTAAAAGCAGGGTGTGTCTGCAACTGTCGGGGTGTCGGTGGTGCATTTGCGACACACGATCTGACAGGAGGCAGAGATGCCTGAATGCCAGCCAAATTCAGGCCAGGTGCTCTACAGCATGGATGGGCTGGACAAGAGAAAGCAAAAAAGCAGAGACCGCCCAGAGGAAATCGCAATCACCAAACACGGTGACAAGCACAATATTACCAGCTCTCAAACTACTAGTTTTGTGGCAGCTGCACGTGTGTTTCTTTGCCGATTTGTATCAAGGGCCTAAATTAGTCAGACGCTGCAGAGCCAGCAGACAGACACCGGTACCTCAGGCCTGCCTGCCGCCGGCTCTGCCCCGGGCACGGGCAGGGATGCGACCTCCCTGCGGGGAAGGTCTCCGTCCAGGCCGCGCCGGAGCAGCGGGACCTGCGAGGGGTTCACCGGGCACGGAGGGGACGCGCCGGGGCGCGGCCGCCCCTTCAGCAGGAGCAGGGGGAGGGAAGGTGCGGGCCGCCTCCGACAGCCGCCCCCGGCCCGGCCCCTCCGGCGGTATAAGAGCGCGGGGCGCGGCCACGGCCGCCCCGGAGCCCGCAGGGGTCCCTCACGGTCTCTCACCGCCTCGCAGCGCGCGCTCCGGGCGCTCCTCCACAGCGACTCCACCGCGGCGCCGGCCGCCGTCCGGTCCGCGAACATGGCGGCGAGCGGGGGTCGCGGCCCGACGGGCTCCCACCGCCGGTTCCCATGGAAACGGGCGAGGCGCCGCGGGATGACGCCACCCCGAGCGACGGAGCCGCCGGCCTGCGGGCGTAAAGGGAGCCGGCAGGTGCCA